>NC_041382.1:361266955-361321742 GCF_002162155.2 Triticum dicoccoides | reverse complement strand
GTGGCGGCGCGCGGCAGCAGGGGCGGCTAGGGTTCGGGGGCGGCGCGGGCGGGATGAGGCGGTGAGGTGGGCTGCGGGGCGGCTTATAAGAGGGAGCCTGCCTGAGGAGTCCTAGCCGGTTACGGCCTGAAGTCGGTTTGACTTTTTCTTTTAAATATTCTGACGCGCAGAAAAGGAAAGAAAAGGAATACTAAACGGACTCCAAAAATCCCGAAATAAATTTTCCCCGTCCTCTAAAAATAAGACGGACAGGGTGAACATTTATTTGGTCCTATAATGCAATTTTTGAAAAACGCATATTTTTCCTAATTCAATAAAATTGCAATAAAATCCAAATAAAAAATTGCAAATTGATTTTAATAGTTTTCTTCCAATATTTCATTTATTTCGGAGAAGTCATATTATCTCCTCTCATATACTTTGATATGAAATATTTTCGAAGAGAAAATTTATTAAAACCAAAGTGATCCTTGTTTCCATATTTGATGAAATTCAAATATGCAAAACGGTGAAATCCCCAACTCTCTCCGAGGGTCCTTGTTTCCATATTCTGCAACTCCCGTTTCGAGTTACTACTCTTAGCAACTGAACCAGTATCACATACCGAGGGGTTGCTACGAACACTAGTAATATACACACCAATAATCTATATATCAAATATACCTTTGTTCACTTTGCCATCCTTCTTATCCGCCAAATACTTGGGGTAGTTCCGCTTCTAGTGACCAGTCCCTTTGCAGTAGAAGCACTTAGTCTCAGGCTTAGGACCAGACTTTGGGCTTCTTCACTTGAGCAGCAACTTGCTTGCCGTTCTTCTTGAAGTTCCCTTTCTTTCCCTTTGCCCTTTTCTTGAAACTAGTGGTCTTGTTAATCATCCACACTTGATGCTCTTTCTTGATTTCTACCTTCATCGATTTCATCATCATGAAAAGCTCGGGAATCGATTTCATACTATAGTTCATCACGGAGTTCTACTAACTTGGTGATGGTGACTAGAGAATTCTGTCAATCACTATTTTATCTGGAAGATTAACTCCCACTTGATTCAAGAGATTGTAGTACCCAGACAATCTGAGCACATGCTCACTGGTTGAGCTATTCTCCTCCATCTTTTAGTTACAGAACTTGTTGGAGACTTCATATCTCTCACCTCGGGTATTTGCTTGAAATATTAACTTCAACTCCTGGAACATCTCATATGGTCCATGACATTCAAAAATGTCTTTGAAGTCCCGATTCTAAGCCGTTTAAGCATGGTGCACTAAACTATCAAGTAGTCATCATATTGAGCTAGCCAAACGTTCATAACGTCTGCATCTGCTCCTGCAATAGGTCTGTCACCTAGCGGTGCATCAAGGACATAATACTTCTGTGCAGCAATAAGGTTAATCCTCATATCACAGATCCAATCCGCATCATTGCTACTAACATTTTTCAACATAGTTTTCTCTAGGAATATATAAAAATTAAACGGGGAGCAACATCGCGAGCTATTGATCTACAACATAGATATGCTAATACTACCAGGACTAAATTCATGATAAAATAAAGTTCAATTAATCATATTACTTAAGAACTCCCACTTAGATAGACATCCCTCTAATCCTCTAAGTGATCACGTGATCCAAATCAACTAAACCATGTCTGATCATCACGTGAGATGGAGTAGTTTCAATGGTGAACATCACTATGTTGATCATATCTACTATATGATTCACGCTCGACCTTTCGGTCTCCGTGTTCCGAGGCCATATCTGTTATATGCTAGGCTCGTCAAGTTTAACCTGAGTATTCCGCGTGTGCAACTGTTTTGCACCCGTTGTATTTGAACGTAGAGCCTATCACACCCGATCATCACGTGGTGTCTCGGCACGAAGAACTTTCACAACGGTGCTTACTCAGGGAGAACACTTATACTTTGATAATTTAGTGAGGGATCATCTTACAATGCTACCGCCGAAGTAAGCAAAATAAGATGTATAAAAGATAAACATCACATGCAATCAATATAAGTGATATGATATGGCCATCATCATCTTGTGCTTGTGATCTCCATCTCCGAAGCACCTCCATGATCACCATCGTCACCAGCGCGACACCTTGATCTCCATCGTAGCATCATTGTCGTCTCGCCAATCTTATGCTTCTACGACTATCGCTACCGCTTAGTGATAAAGTAAAGCATTACAGGGCGATTGCATTGCATACAATAAAGCGACAACCATATGGCTCCTGTCAGTTGCTGATAACTCGGTTACAAAACATGATCATCTCATACAATAAAATATAGCATCACGTCTTGACCATATCACATCACAACATGCCCTGCAAAAACAAGTAAGACGTCCTCTACTTTGTTGTTGCAAGTTTTACGTGGCTACTACAGGCTTAGCAAGAACCGTTCTTACCTATGCATCAAAACCACAACGATAGTTTGTCAAGTTGGTGTTGTTTTAACCTTCGCAAGGACCGGGCGTAGCCACACTCGGTTCAACTAAAGTTGGAGAAACTGACATCCGCCAGCCACCTATGTGCAAAGGACGTCGGTAGAACCAGTCCCGCGTAAGCGTACGCGTAATGTCGGTCCGGGCCGCTTCATCCAACAATACCGCCGAACCAAAGTGTGACATGCTGGTAAGTAGTATGACTTATATCGCCCACAACTCACTTGTGTTCTACTCGTGCATATTACATCAACGCATAAAACCTGGCTCGGATGCCACTATTAGGGAACGTAGTAATTTCAAAAAAATTGTACGCACACACAAGATCATGGTGATGCATAGCAACGAGAGGGGACAGTGTTGTCCACGTACCCTCGTAGACCAAAAGCGGAAGCGTTAGCACAACGCGGTTGATGTAGTCGTACGTCTTCATGATCCAACCGATCAAGTAACGAACGTACGTCACCTCCGAGTTCAGCACACGTTCAGCCCGATGACGTCCCTCGAACTCCGATCCAGCCAAGTGTTGAGGGAGAGTTTCGTCAGCACGACGGTGTGGTGACGATGTTGATGTTCTACCGACGCAGGGCTTCGCCTAAGCATCACTACAGTATTATCGAGGTGGACTATAGTGAGGGGGGCACCGCACATGGCTAAGAGATCAATGATCTAATGTTGTGTCTCTAGGGTTCCCCCTGCCCCTGTATATAAAGGAGCAAGGGGGATGTGGCCGGCCAGGGCATAGGCGCGCCAGGAGGAGTCCTACTCCCACCGGGAGTAGGACTCCCTCCCCTTTCCTAGTTGGATTAGGACTTGGGAGGGGGAAGAAGGAAAGAGGGGGGCCGGCCCCCTTGCCCTAAAACCAATTCGGTTTGGGCCTTGGGGGGCAGTGCCCCACACTTCCTTAGCTTCCCTCCTTTTCCACTAAGGCCCATGTAGGCCCATTAAGCCCCCGGGGGGTTCCGGTAACCTCCCGGTACTCCGATAAAATCCCGATTTCACCCGGAACACTTTCGATATCCAAACATAGGCTTCCAATATATCAATATTCATGTCTCAACCATTTCGAGACTCCTCTTCATGTCCGTGATCACATCCAGAACTCCGAACAACCTTCGGTACATCAAAACATAAAACTCATAATATAACTATCATCGTAGCGTTAAGCGTGCGGACCCTACGGGTTCGAGAACTACGTAGACATGACCGAGACACGTCTCCGGTCAATAACCAATAGCGGAACCTGGATGCTCATATTGGTTCCTACATATTCTATGAAGATCTTTATCGGTCAGACCGCATAACAACATACGTTGTTCCCTTTGTCATCGGTATGTTACTTGCCCGAGATTCGATCGTCGGTATCTCAATACTTAGTTCAATCTCGTTACCGGCAAGTCTCTTTACTCATTCTGTAATACATCATCCCGCAACTAACTCATTAGTTGCAATGCTTGCAAGTCTTAAGTGATGTGCATTACCGAGAGGGCCCAGAGATACCTCTCCGACAATCGGAGTGACAAATCCTAATCTCGAAATACGCCAACCCAACAAGTACCTTCGGAGACACCTATAGAGCACCTTTATAATCACCCAGTTACGTTGTGACGTTTGGTAGCACACAAAGTGTTCCTCCGGTAAACGGGAGTTGCATAATCTCATAGTCGTAGGAACATGTATAAGTCATGAAGAAAGCAATAGCAACAAACTAAACGATCAAGTGCTATGCTAACGGAATGGGTCAAGTTAATCACATCATTCTCCCAATGATGTGATCCCGTTAATCAAATGACAACTCATGTCTATGGTTAGGAAACTTAACCATCTTTGATTAATGAGTTAGTCAAGTAGAGGCATACTAGTGACATTTTATTTGTCTATGTATTCACACATGTATTATGTTTTCGGTTAATACAATTCTAGCATGAATAATAAACATTTATCATGATATAAGGAAATAAGTAATAACTTTATTATTGCCTCTAGGGCATATTTCCTTCACCTCCATGGTTATGGACAAGTCCTCCCGAGTTCGGGGTGAGACGAGGCTTCTGCTAAGCTCCAGAATTGTACTTTCCTTGTCCATATTTCCTCTTGCGGCTCTCTATCTGCTGCTGCTTCCCTTCAATCATAAGAGCCTTGTCTACCAACTCTTGGTAGTTGTTGAATGTTGCCACCATCAACTGCATGCTCATCTCATCATTTAGCCCTTCCATAAATTTCTCCTGCTTCGTGGCATCTGTGGCCACATCATCAGGGGCATAACGAGATAGCTTACTAAACTCATCTACGTACTGAGCCACAATACGATTTCCCTGGCGCAAGTTGCGAAACTCACGCTTCTTCATGCTCATAGCTCCAGTGGATACGTGGGATGTGCGGAATGCTTGCTAAAACTGCTCCCAAGTGACATTGGCTATAGGAAAAGTGGCTGTAATTCTCCCACCATGCGGCTGTTGGTCCATCCAATTGGTGTGCGGCAAAATGCACCTTCTTCGCATCTGTGCAACATGCGGTGGTCAACTCCCTTCCTATCCTGCGCAGCCAATCATCAGCAACTATGGGCTTGGTGCTACTGGAAAACACCGGCGGCTGCAGCCTCAGAAAATGGGCTAAGTTGTCAATTGGAGGTGGTGGCGGTGGGTTATTGTTGTTGTTGTTGTTGTTGTTGCCTTGGTTCTGAACTAACAACTGCATCAAGGTATTCTGCTGCTGGATCAACTGAGTGAGCTCCAGTGGGAAAGCAAAACCGGGGTCACGTCTCGGAGGCATCTGATGGGTTTAGAGGGAAGAGTTTAGAATAGAATGAGGTCTAGTGAGATAGCACTACCCATATGCACATGAGACAAACACAATCATATCATTTCTCTCAATCAATCAAGCAAGGGCATACAGACGATCTAGAACTATCATTAAAAGTGCTCGGACTACTACTATTTACATGGGGGTAAAACTACTAGTCATATGGTGGTCATCTAGAAATATTGCTCGGTGGAAGACTCCATGATATCCGCTCCAGCTTCGTCTTCATAGTCATCATCACTATCGTCGGGGTCGAAGTCGGTGTCGTCGATGATGATGTAGTCTTCAGAACGAATCTCCTTAGGTTCGTCGTCTTCTCCTCCTGGCACTGGGTCTCCCATGAAAACTCCTAGATTCCTTGTTAGGTCGCCATTCTTCTCCACTGGTACGATGATTTCCTCCTCATAATCGTCGCATGTAGCCTTGAGTTCCTCTCTAGCTCGGCGATCCTGGTCATTGCCTTCTGCAGATCCATCATGCTTGCACACATCTGGTTCTCCTGGCGTCGAATGTGTTGGTTTAGCTCCTGGATGAATGCTGCAATGGATCTATCCCTCCTGGTGCTGATCATCACCCATTGCTCATCTCGGCGCCCACATATCTGGTATATAGTGTCCTTCAGTGCTTGTTTGTAGACTTCTCCAATACATCCCATAGCAATGTGGGCTGCCATGCTCTTGCCTAGACTCCAAGTGGGTGCATCAAAGGAAAACTCTATAGAATCTGTAACTGGCGTGAACGTCCTTCCTGGAACTTGAACTCTAATCATCCAGTGCTCCTCTTCTGGTAAAGTGGCATTGTAGGTCCCGGTGAAGCTTGGTATTCCAATGTTCAGGTACCTAGTGACTTCCTTCAACTGTCGTCCAAAAGGTGTGTCTTCATCCGGTTGTGCAAACTTGTTCCTCGTATCCGCCATCCTAAAGAGTAGAAAATGGAGAGGAGTCAGAAATGAGTAGAGAAGAGTGACATATGGCTTTTCTTAGTGGTCGTGTCGTACATTCAGCATGTGCTCTGATACCATCTTGTAGCGACCCGACCTCAAACGGTCAAGTCTCTGTGCTTCAGTGTCATCCCTGGATCGGTAACACTGACACACACAGTACTCGAAGGATTTATAACAGAGTAGCAATCACACACTTGTTACATCGGATGTCTCAAGAGAGAACTTATTATAATAAATATGGTTTAAGGCCGTCTAATACGATAACAGCAGAAGGCTTGGAAGATAAAGTGAGTCCATCAACTCCAACGGCATAGCTGAGTGCATGACAAACGACCTATCGCGTCTTACTCCTCGTCTAAAAAGTCTGCAACATAATACGTTGCAGCCCAAAAACGGGTCAGCACATGGAATATGCTGGCAATGTAACATAGTAGAGCAATGAATATATAAATGCTATCACTACATGCATATATGGCTGGTGGAGGCTCTATGGTTACATGGTTTTTGCGAAAAGCTAATTTTTTCCTATAACAAAGGAATAAGTTTTTATTTAACTATCATGGTAGTTGAAACACTTGAGAATGGTGCCCCCATCTCAATCCCAATTAAAAGTAATTATCAACCCAACAAATTAATTTAGATTGATGAGATACACTAGGATAATCCAATTACTAGATACTCAAGTTGTCCATAACCGGGGACACGGCTAACCATGATTAGTTTGTACACTCTATAGAGGTTTGCGCACTTTTCCCCACAAGACTTGATCTGCTCCATTGGAATTCTCGCACTACATGATGTTTGAGAAACGGATGACCGAGACACGGTCTTTTAGAAGCATTAACTCTTTACTCCGGGTGGACAGTTACACCTACTTTCCCTCTACATCTGCTAGCCCACCACTGAAAGAGGTCACGCAACTTACTCCACTATGACAGAGCCCATAATGGCTTGTGGCTGCACACGGAAGTTTCTAGCATGAATAATCTCATGATCCCTTTGAGCCTGGGTGGCGGACCTAGGAGGATCGCACGGTAAATCCCCGGGATCTCCTAGGACAACACTGGTATATCCCCAGGTGCCCAAAACAAGCAATCCACCCAGATGTGCATTAAAGTTGCCACCTTAAGTTGAACCATTAATTAACAATCTCACATCTGTCATGGGTCTGATGTAGGGTAGAACCCTAGTGGCTTGATCTTTCACGAAAGGAGCGGATCCCTTGATGAAGACGAAGAACACGAGGAGGGAAACGAGGGGAAAATCACGAGGGGAACATAAGAGAACACTCAAACCAACAAGAATGATCACACATGCGCTGGATCCATGAACACAAAGGAAGATACAAGATCCAAAGTCAACAACGGATGATACAAAGGTAGCCGGTCTTCTCCGTGAGGAGGTCTTGATGTTCTTCTCCGCAAGGAGGTCTTGAATCCAAAGGGATCTTCTCCGTAGAGGCTGCGGTCTCTCTCGTGGAGTAGATCCGATGTGAATGAGCAATTGTCTATCTCTAAATATGAGAATAACCAATGCTAACCCTAACTAGGAGGAGGTGGAAGAGTATATATAGTCTAGGGACACGAAGGGGTAAGTGGGGGATACATGGGCCTCGGGCCCGATCTCTGTGCACAGACAGGTGTCGGTCGTCCGACGGGTACCGGACGTCCGGTGGCTCGTGAGGGTCTGATCGTCCGTTACTTGTCAAATGTCCGGTGTTTCGGCTCGGTTGAGGTGGCGCCGGATTTCTGGGGGCGGTCGGACGTCCGGACGCTGGAGTGTGTCGGACGTCCGGGACTTGTCGGACATCCGCTCATTTGGCTCGGGTGCAGGATCACCGGTCGTCCGGTCCGGGCCAGTCGTCCGGTTGGTCTTCAGGCGTCGGACGTTCGGTCCCGGCCGGTCGTCCGGTGGCTGGAGCTTCTTCCGTAGCCCTTCTTCTTGTTCCTCGCGCTTGGTGTCATCGCCTTCTGGTCCATGGGCTTCCTCTTGGTTCCTGGACATGCATAGCACACAAGTTTGAGGTAGTAGCCATGTCTCACATGTGGAAAGTGAAAGTTCGGAGAGGAGCAAGTTCACCTTGTGTCCAATGGCGTATGTTCAAGGTCTCGTCATATGTCCTCTTGGGGCTTGGAGAGTAGTCGGAGTGTACATGGGGATGAACGTGGGATGCTCCGCATCATCTCCCCCTCCCACATTGGGAAGATCCGACCTCGAATCGTGATCCTCATCACCATGGAAATGGTTGTCATGGACGGACTTGTAGTTGGATGGAGTTGAAGGCATGGCGCAATCCAAGTACTCCAAGGTGTCTCCGGTATGTGGTACATGTAAAATGAGCAAACATGAAGTACACTTGGAAATACAATGGTTAGCGCACATAAAGTGTCCATCAAGTAAACATGTGTCCGTGCGACAATATTGTTCATGACAAGGTGCATGAAGCTTATCCAAACGATATGGAAATGTATGCACAACATTCATGGGAGCAAAAGAAAGAATATGATCAATGCAACCACAGTGCAAAATGATGTCATAGTGAGACGGTTTATCAATAGCATGAATATGGTAATGGATGATCAATGTGATGTGATCATGCAATTGATGGTAGGCAATAAGATCATGATGTATGAATATGCCATCAAGAAAGATCACAACAAATTTGCTAAGGAAATGCACAAGCTCATATATCATGGATGACATGGGAATACAAGATGCAACAAGGCAATCATAATATGAGTCAATCCATGCATAAGATGAAAATTTGTCATGTGTGTGAGATGTCCATCGAGCATGACATGTGTGAGCACAATTAACAAATATGGAGGTGTTGGTGTACCAAAGCTCGATGTCATGGCATGAGTAGAGGTTCGAAGGTGCATCCAATAAGTTCGAGCGCTCCTCAATGTGAAGGTCCATAGAGCCAATCTCCAATGACACTCCTCCGTTCGCGAGATGTACCATGTAGACAACAAGAAGGAAACAACAATGAAAGAGTGACCCATCCAATATGCATATTTGAGGATGGCTCAAAGGGAAGGAGTTCACTTTTAGGAGATTCTCGCAAATGTTGGTGTTGCATATCGTGTATGTCTTCACATGACCAAATTGTCTCATGACGATATCGTCTTGTGAATCCTTCAAAATGAAAGAACATGACAAACACTCGAAAAAACAAATGAGGTTAGCGGAGATGCAAAACCTATCATTCGTGTGGTAAAATACCCAACAAGTGGATGCATCATGCTCATCATAAGAAAGAACAAGGGAGCATTTCATAGTATGGAGGCATATGATGCAAGAACAACCAAATACAATAGGCTCAATCAAGCAAGCATGCATCACAAGTAAAGTGTCCAAGTCTCCACGATCAATAAGCATAGATGCAACAATTGGAGGCAAGCGGCAATGAACAAAATATATCATGTGAGAGGCATGAACATATACATCATCAACCCAAGAAAGCAAGTAATAATGGAACATGGGTGATGCGACAAAGCAAGCAATCATAGCAAACAAGTGGTGTGAGCTAGTAGTGCGAAGATGCAACATACTAGAGGGAATCATAGCAAGCATGTCATGGGGGCAAATAGTGCGCATGAATAATTCACATGACATAGCACTAGCATGAAAGGAGGATATGAGCAAAATAGCATCAATAGCATGAGGCACATGATAAAGATGGCAATAGCAACAAGGATCTCCACCAAGCATGCAAATACACATAGGAGTAGCATAATGGTGAAACATGGGTAGATGCATGCAAGGGTCACAATTGCATGCCAAAGGCATAGAAGTAAGCATAGCATGCAAAGTGAACAGGGTAAAATGAGCATGAAGTGACAAGCCGTATATAGCCCATAGCCGTGTGAGAGCCAAGTGAGAGAGATGCGCGTAGTCATTGCGCGAAGATGGCGGTGGGAAGGATAGTTCATGGGATCCCAAGTCATCTTTGCTCTCAAGACCTCGTTTCGTCAACTCTTGGGATTGAGAGGTTGACCAGTATACGTGAGTACCTACACAAAACAAAGACAAAGGGAAAATTTTGTGTGCGTGGTAGATGTACACATCATCCATCATGATGCGCACGTGCAAGTGTTGGTTAGCACAAAATAGCAAATGCTCAAATAAATGAGATGTGTGATATAGAAACATGTCATCCATCATGATAGGTTTGTTGTTATGTATAGCATAATGGAGACTCAAATTGTGTAAAGCATCATGGGAAATATCTAGAGCATTGTTATGCGTGGGATGCATATGGTGCAAGCAATTAGGAGAATCATGCAATGTATGGAATGCATCAAACTCTCCTAATATATATGAGGAAACTATGGGGGTATCCTCATGATCATTAATGGAAACATCACACGGAGAATATTGACAACATCCAAAACAAAGCATATTTGGAACAATGTGATCATGGCATGGCATAGTAGATGAATTGGGAAAATCATGTAAAGGAAGCATGGCAATATCATCACATGAAAAACAAAAGCCAATGACCATCATCTCGTCATCTATGCCATAAGTGCAAATGGGATTTATTTGAATGGGGCATGCATAGCTACTATGTTGAGATTGAAATGATGTGATATGGGAGATCTCATTCATAGCATATGACAAGTTCAAAGGATTATCAAACATGATGTGACCAATAGAATTTTCACATGATATCCTATGGAGCATAGCATCATAACTAGGCAAATCAACATGCTCGTCATCATATTCATCATAAATAGGTAAGTCATGACATGAAGAATTCGCACTAGCATGAAGCATGGTAATAGGTGTGTCAACATCATGCAAGCAATCATTCGCAAAATAGTCCACTAGTGGGACAAGAGAAGCACCATCACCTATGTTACCTTTGGAGCATCGCTCATGTGTTGTAGGTGAGGTGTCAAAGACCAAGTCGTGGTCATCTTCATCTTGATGGAACCATGTGGGGGTGCATCTTCTTCCACCATGGCCATCGTTGTCTCCATTGGAGATATGGACTCGTCGAGGATAGGCGTGTCATCATGTAGGAGACCTAGCACCAAAGAAGAAAACACACTCGGAGTAGAGGTTAGGTCGTTAGAAATCATAGTGGCCTCACATGCTGTGTCAACTACCTCACTCACTAAGTGTTGTGGCTCACTCACTCCCGGTAAGATGCTCTCACTCATATGGTTGGTGGAGTCACTCAAATGGCTCTCAACCTCACATAGGATGTGTGGCATGCTCTCAAGTGTGGGGCTAGTGGTGGTCACACTCATCCTCTCATAGGAAATGCACTCAATGTCATATATGGTGGAGTCACTCATCTCACTCATGGGGTGGTGGCTCGCCTCACATGGCAATTGGGTCATCTCATGATATGTGGGTGTCAGAGAGATGTAGGTGCAAACGTCTCCATGCTCAATCATGTCGTAGTCATAGCCGTGGATGAAGGCCGAAGATGGCACATCATCACTCTCCTCTAAGACCGAAGATAAGGTCTCATGTGCGGTCTCGTAGCTTGGCTCGGAGTATGAGTCCAATATGGGCGTCGTCTTCATGTTGTTGAAGAGGTTCATGCTCATTGCCGTGGTCGAAGGGGATGGCCATAGCTCGACCGTCTTGTAGTCGTCTTATTGTTGGAGGCCCATATGATGTGGCACCTCGTAGCTCGTCTCCATGACCGAAGGGAATTTCCCGTGCTCGGCCATCTTCCTTGAGGGGCTTCCGAAGATGGAAGTGTCGCCCTCGCTCGTAGGTGATCGCCTTGTAGGTGAAGATGTTTATGTAGGCGAACTCACAGGAAGTAGGCAAAGATGTCGTACATCCAAAGGCGAAGATGCCTTGATAGCACTTGGCGAAGATGCCGAAGTGGTTGGTGTAGCCGTAGCTCTGTCTTGGTGGTGCTCGTCTCGCGGTCTTCTCTTGTGCTCATGATGTTTGCACTTGGCATGAAGTAGGGCTTGTTGGGACTTGTAGGTAGGCGCTTGTGGAGCATCATCATGATGATGGTGTCGTTGTCGTGCTTGAGCTCAATGGCGTTCGTCGTCGTCGTGCACATGATGCTTGGAGGTGACTTGCCCTTCATGACGAGGTGGATCACAGACGTGATGGTGGTTGCCATGGAGATGTGGATGTGGACAACTTGCGCTTGTGTCGCTTGGGCACTCCGAAGATGATCGATTTGCTCGTCGCCGCCTTGAAGATGACGAAGGGGAAGTAGACTTGATCAAGGCCCAAATTTCCTCCATTCTTGCATCTTGCTCCTCATTTTGTGTGGAAAGCTTGTTGTCAATGTAGTCCCTTTTCCTCGCTTCGGAGTGGCGAATGTCGATGGAGAGGTTCTCGATGCGCTCTCGCAATCTTGATTGTGCGCCTTGCATTTGTCGTTGTAGATCGAAGATTGACGCTTTGGTGATGTATTTGCTCACGCCGTCGTTGTTGTCGAAGACCGGAGATGAAATGCCTTGCCTATCCATCACTCCAAGAGAAAAATGTGAGTGGTAGAAAGAGAAGAACGGATACCAAATGTACCTTGAACGAAGTTGAAAGTGGATCAATGATCACTCCAATGTGGACAAGGAAATAGCACAATTGGTACCAATTCTTGTCGGTTTCTCACACCTACACAAATAAGGCTTATGGTGGAGCTCGGTGAGGATAGTGGCACAAAAATTTGATGCAAAATGTTAGCAAGAGTCAATAATGTTGAAAGAGATTCACAAATTCGCAAGTGAAACAAGTAGACCAATAGCAATGAATGGCACACGGAAACGCACACACGGATAGATAAATGGGGTCGTGCAACCAAGGATGAGCACAGAATGTGGAATCCACGGAAAATGCTCGTGTTGCACAACTCAAGAGAGACGCTAGCACAATTGCTCAATAGGCGGATACGACACTTGTGCACAACCTATAAGATGCAAAATGTATCGACTTTCTATCTCAATTATGCTATATATGTATGATGATCCGGCGGTATAATCCAAGATGATCGGATATGACAATCTTATATGCAATGTGGTATGATGCTATGGCACTTGCTTAGAAGCTCTTTGTTCACTCTTTTTCTTTTGCTTAAAAGCTTATTCTTCTTTTTTTTCTTTTTTTTGTATGGCCACTTTTGCACAATGCACAAACCAAGATAGCAATTGTATATATGCGGGAACAAACTTGTGGCACAAAGGATGATATGATACCAAGATGATATCGATATGGTATGGTATGTATGCAATGTATGGTGTAGATCACTAATGTGCACAAGTTACTGTCCTTGGCGATGATGAGTGGCGGTGATCTTGATGGAGATACCAATATGATGGAGGCTCATCCCTAAGTAGTCGAAACACCTTAGGAAATGGAAAAAACGCGAACTCAAAATCTCAAATGTCAAATGGTGGTATCGGGATGTGGTGGTGGTTGCGGAAGCTCAATGGGACTGCGGAAATGCCATGATGGGTTTTTCGAGTAGGCAATGAGGAAATGGAGGGCAGGGTGGTGGACTATACACGGTGTCGGAGTTGGAAGCATGGTCCCTAAGTAGCTGAAACACCTTAGGAGACACAACTCACAACACAAACAAAATTGGGTTAAATCGAGGTGGCGGAAGTGTATAGTGGTCAAGCCTATGCGGAAGTGGTGGTGGTGGTTTATGAAGAAGCAACCTTCCCTAAGTAGCCTAGACACCTTAGGAGACTCAAATCACTCCTCAAGCAACCACTAATGCGATGAGGAACAAAATTGGTTAGGTTGCGGAAGTCGGTGGTGGTGTAGCGGATGATGTGGTGGAAGCCCTAGGCAAAGATGCCAAAATTGTCAAACTTTGATGGAGTCAAAAGATGCTGGTGGTATTTTTGTGGGAAGGGGGATTTCAAGAGATTCTAGATGAGCTAAAGAACTCGAAAATCGGACACCGGATGAATTAGTTATGGCCGAAACAAAAATCAGCTGCAATCTGAAACTACATGTTACGGATGTCCGGACAAGGTCGGATGTGCGGAGGTCGGACATCCGGGTGGGCTCGGAAATCCGTAAATTCGGCTCGGGTTAGGGGTTTTAGTCTTCCGGAAAAGGTCGGACGTCCGATCGTTCCAGGGGCTCCAGATGTCCGTAAAAGGTCGGTCGTCCGGTCGGTCGGGCTCAACGCGAAATTTCATATCCGGGACGCGATTTTGGGCGGAATTTGGGAATTTTGGGGTCAAATAGAGGGGATTTCGTGGATGGAAAGCGGGGAAAATTGGGGAGATGCTAGATCCACTTGAAACCAAGCAAATCTATGGATCAAATCCAACAAAACTTGGTCAAACCAACAAATCACAAAAAAATTGGGGCTATTTTTGGTGGGGATTTTCGAAATTGGGGAAGAACACAACAAAATCAAGCTAGAAAATAACGAGGGAGGCTCCAAAATCGTGATCAACGTGGCTCATGATACCAAGATGATGTAGGGTAGAACCCTAGTGGCCCGATCTTTCACGAAAGGAGTGGATCCCGCGATGAACATGAAGAACACGAGGAGGGAAACGAGGGGAAAATCACGAGGGGAACACAAGAGAACACTCAAACCAACAAGAATTATCACACACGCGTTAGATCCATGAACACAAAGGAAGATACAAGATCCAAAGTCAACAACGGGCGATACAAAGGTAGACGGACTTCTCCGTGAGGTCTTGATGTTCTTCTCCGCAAGGAGGTCTTGAATTCGAAGGGATCTTCTCCGTAGAGGCCACGGTCTCTCTCGTGGAGTAGATCCGATGTGGATGAGCAATGCTCTATCTCTAAATATGAGCTAAACCAATGCTAACCCTAACTAGGAGGAGGTGGAAGAGTATATATAGTCTAGGGACACGAAGGGGTAAGTGGGGGATACATGGGCCTTGGGCCCGATCTCTGTGCACAGACAGGCGTCGGTCGTCTGACGGGTACCGGATGTCCGGTGGCTCACGAGGGTCCGGTCGTCCGGTACTTATCGGACGTCCGGCGTTTCGGCTCGGTTGAGTTGGCGCCGGATTTCTGGGGGCGGTCGGACGTCCGGACGCTGGAGTGTGTCGGACGTCCGGGACTTGTCAGACATCCTCTCATTTGGCTCGGGTGTACGATCGCCGGTCGTCCGGTCCGGGTCGGTCGTCCGATTGGTCTTCAGGCATCAGACGTCCGGTCCCGGCCGGTCGTCCGGTGGCTGGAGCTTCTTCCGTAGCCCTTCTTCTTGTTCCTCGCGCTTGGTGTCCTCGCCTTCTGGTCCATGGGCTTCCTCTTGGTTCCTAGACATGCATAGTACACAAGTTTGAGGTAGTAGCCCTGTCTCACATGTGGAAAGTGAAAGTTCGGAGAGGAGCGAGTTCAGCTTGTGTCCAATGGCGTATGTTCGAGGTCTCGTCATATGTCCTCTTGGGGCTTGGAGAGTAGTCAGAGTGTACATGGGGATGAACGTGGAATTCTCCGCATCAGGATCTCCCAAACCAAACCACGTCTACGAGCATACCATAGCAATATATGCATAACGTAGAAGTAACTCCCAAGGTTTGAATAAAAGGGCAATAGGTTCTACCTCATCATCTACTTCCCAATACCCACAAGTTAATCACATCCTAATCATGCAATGTTTGGGGATTAAAACTAATACATAAAAACTGGGTACGAAAGAAGTATGATCAATGTGTTACTTGCCTTGCTGATGATCTGCAAATCCTAAAGACTCGTAGTAGCACGCTTCGCACTCCGGGTGTTCTATCGCAAACAAACAATATCATACATAAGCAATCAAGCAAAGTTGCATGGGTAAGTCTCAAATAAGAAGAACTAACCAAAAAGTTCAACTTAAGAACTCCGGTTTGCAAAAAGAATCAAATCAAACGAAACAACGAAACTCAAACTGCGAAAGAAACAAGATCCGGTTACTAATCTGGACTAAAGTCAAATTTTATAGTACCAAAATCTTGTTCAAGTTGGTTAAACAAAAAAAGGGCTTCGAGACGAAGATCCAGGCACTTGAATCGCCTGATTCCGATAAACGAGCGAAAAGATATACTAGATCGAAAATTAGGGCACATATCACGATCGAAAATAATCGCGGAAAACCCTGGAAAAAGCAAAACTAACGAACAGGCTAATGAACGAACGTTCGCTGTCTGCGGCTAACGGGTGAACGGTGTTCGTTAAAACGAACGTACGGACGAACGTCCGCACAATAAGTAAATGGATGAAAAACTCAACCGATCTAGTAAATTAAATTGAAAACTAAAAGAAAACCGGGGTTAACCATGGAAAACCGACCGGTCAACGGCGGGGTCAACAGCGAGATCCGACGCGGCCCCGGCGGCTCCGGCGACGAGCGGCACCAGCAGCGGCGCTAGCTGGCGGCGGCGGCTAGGGTTCGGGGGTGGCACGGGGGCGGGCTGAGGCGGCGGGGTGGGTTGCGGGGCGGCTTATAAGAGGGGGCCGGCCTGGGGAGTCCTGGCCAGTTACGGCCCGAAGTCGGTTTGACTTTTTTCAAAAAAAAATCCGATGCGCAGAAAAAGAAATAAAAAGAATACTAAACGGACTCCAAAAATCCCGAAATAAATTTTCCCCGTCCTCTAAAAATAAGTTGGACAGGGTGAACATTTATTTGGGCCTATAATACAATTTTTTAAGAACACATATTTTCCTAATTCAATAAAATTGCAATAAAATCCAAATAAAAATTGCAAATTGATTTTAATATTTTTCTTCCAATATTTCATTTATTTCGGAGAAGTCGTATTATCTCCTCTCATATACTTTGATATGAAATATTTTCGGAGAGAAAATTTATTAAAACCAAAGTGATCCTTGTTTCCATATTTGATGAAATTTAAATATGCAAAATGGCGAAATCCCCAACTCTCTCTGAGGGTCCTTGAGTTGCTTAGAATTTCCAGGATCGCAGAAAACGAAATGCACAAATATGATATGCATGAATGACATGTGTATAACATTCCAAATTGAAAATTTGGGATGTTACACCCAGCGAGCGGACATCCGGTCCAGATTGGACACCGGTGCCCCTGTACCCAAGGCAAAGGAGCGTACGTCCGGGCCCGACGAGACGACCAACGCGACCACACCCGAGCCAACATCAGCAGAAGTCCGGAGCTAGCGGACGTCCGGCACCCCCGTCACAGAACGAATCCAGCGGACGTCCGGAGGAGACCGGGCGACCGGACGCTCATGAGACACCGGATGACCGGTCCCCAGCGGACTTCCGGTACCTGGCTATGTCCAGTTTCGGGCCCGAGGCCCATGTACCCCTACTTTCGCCCCCATTTGCACTTAGACTATATATAACCCTCTTATTCCTTCTAGTTAGGGTTAGCATTGGTATAGCTCATTTGAGAGATAGAGCATTGCTCATCCACATCGGATCTACTCCTCGAGAGAGACCGCGGCCTCTTCGGAGAAGATCCCTTTGGATTCAAGACCTCCTTGCGGAGAAGAACATGAAGACCTCCTCACGGAGAAGACCGGCTACCCTTGTATCGTCCCTAGTTGATCGTGTACCGTGTGAACTCTTATGTATCCGAGGATCTAGCAAATGTGTGACTATCTTGTGTTGGTTTAGTGATTCTCCCGTGTTCTTCGTGTTCATCAAGGGATCCGCTCCTTTTGTGAAAGATCGGGCGATTAGGGTTCTACCCTACATCATCTTGGTATCATGAGCCACGTTGATCGTGATTTCGGAGCCTCCCTGTTGTGTTTCTAGCCTAGTTTTTGTTGTTTTTCGTCCTAATTCGAAATTTCCCACAAAAATAGCCCCCAAAAAAATTTGTGATTTGTTGGTGTGTTGAGATTTTGTTGGTTTTGATCCATGGATTTGCTTTATTTTGAGTGGATCTAGCTTTTCCCCCTTGTCACCACCATTTCCTTCCACGAAATCGCTCGAAATCGACGAATTTCACATCATCCACATCGCCCACGTGCAGTTCTTCCCATGCCCGAACAGTGCCCAGGCACCGGACGTCCGCTAGCCACCGGACGTCCGACGACCGGACGACCACTCCCCCACCAGACGTCCGAAGTTCCCTGACTAAACTGAATTTCTTCAGTTTAGTCACCACCACCGACCCACATTTACGCATACGCACTCCTACCACCTATACACCATCACCACTTCCGCAAACCACCACCATTGCTTATCCGTTTTGCTCCCCGACACGTTTTCTACTTCCAGCTTTGAGAATTTGAGTTGCGGTATCGTATACTTTTGTGTTTCAGCTATCTAGGTACGGTTCGACATCGACAATCACCGCCGCTCATCTTCGCCACGGACGCGTCATCAACAATGACAACCTCGACTACACCTTGGTATTCGTGCCACCATTTTGACACCATATCGTAAGCAAGAAATGGTTACCTCGTCTTGGTATTGGACATATCATTCTTGCGATTACATTGATAGCCATCATAGCCTTACTCCTTTGTGTTGCTTACCCATCGAGACTAGCCTTTGAGTATTGCCACAACGAGACTTGTGCACATTAGTGATCATACTTCCCATAGCATACATACATCATAGGTGCATATATTGGTATCATCTCTTGTGTCACAACATTGTCATTGCATACACAATTGCTATCTTGGTTCGTCAAGCATTGCATGAGCAAAGAGCTCAAACAACAAAGAGCCACACAAGCTTTTAAGCAAAAAGGAAAGATAAGCAAAGAGCTTTTAAGCAAGAACCATAGCATCATACAACATTAAGATTGTCATACTAGATCATCTTGGATCATATCATATAACCCCCTTGCATAGAGCATACTTGGGATAGAAGTCATTGCATTTTTGCTAAATAGGTTGTGCACACGTTCTTGTATCCGCCTATTGTCAATCGTGCTAGCGTCTCTCTAGTGTTGTGCAACAATAGCATTTTTGTGGATTCCACATTTTGGCTCATCCTTGGTTGCACGACCCCACTTATCTTTTTGCGTGTGTGTTCCCGTGTACCTTATATGCTTGGTCTACTTGTTGCATTGCATTGTGCGAATCTTTTCCAACATTATTGAAGCTCACTTACAATTGCATTAAAATTTTGTGCCACCATCCTAACCAAGCTCCACCATAAGCTTTTACTTGTGTAGGTGTGAGAAACCAACAAGAGCTAATACCAATTGTGCTATTTCCTTGTCCTACATTGGAGTGATCATCGATCCACTTTCAACTTCGGTCAAGGTACATTTGGTATTCGTTCTTCTCTTTCTACTACTCACATTTTCTTGGAATGATGGATAGGCCAAGTACTTCTACAAACCCACTATTCATTGAGCACGACGACATGAACTCCTACGTCACCAAGAGTCACCTCTTTGGTGCACAACATGCTTTGCATCAAGATCAACAAGCCATGAGTGAACGCATCGACAACCTCGCCGCTGACTTGTGACTCTCCGAGCAATGTACAAGGGACTACTTCGACCACAAGCTCGACGACCAGAAGCAAGAGAATGACGCAAGGATGGACGAGATTCGCGCTTTGTTGCTCAACTGCTATTCTTCCACTTCATCCTCTACAAGAAGGAGCCGTTCAAGTCGCCACTCCAACTTCACCCTATCCAGCTCAAGTACACCGACATCGAACACTCTTCGACATGCCACGCGCAATGATCGTCAAGCAAGCCTCAATCCTCTATGCAACATCAACTCTCAAGAGCACCGACAACATCATACCCAAGAGGCTTTTGCGCTAGCACGAGAATGGCAACGACAACGCCAACATGAAGAGGAAGAGTGAGCGCGCCTACACCAAGTTGCACAAGATGCTGAGGGACAACGACAAGAAAAACAACTCCGTGAAGCTCAAGCACTTGAGGCGCAACAAGCCCTCCAAAATTCAAGTCCTACCGTAGCCAACCGAGGCTGACAAGCTCGTGAACATGAAGAAGCACTTCGCAAAGAAGCTCACGAACGAAGATTTCAAGCTCGTGTGCATCGTCAAGTTCCTCCTCGAGCTCGACAAGCTCCTCCACAAGCTCGCCAAGAACATCAAGTTCATCAAGAGCATGAAGACGATGGAAATCCTCCACGACAAGAGCAACATGAGGTTGGCAACCCTCCTCACCAGGAGCGACATGAGTTTGACAATCATCAACAACATGGGCGTCATCATCCTCGACCCCAACACAATGAAGAGCAACGCTACGGCAAGCTAAAGTTCACAATGCCCAAGTTCAACGGAAGCAACGATCCCGAAGGGTACCTATCATGGGCATTGAAAGTTGACAGGATCTTCCGTTTGCACAACTACGATGAAGAGAAGAAGATCGTGATGGCATCCCATGAGTTCCAAGACTATGTCCTCATTTAGTGGGAATAAGTCATCGAGCGCCGTGGGGCAAGAGGTGAACCACCCATCACTACTTGGGTGCAAATGAAGGATGTCATGAGAGCACGCTTCGTGCCTACCTACTACAACAGCGACCTCTTCAAGAAACTCCAACTACTCAAGCAAGGAACCAAGAGCGTTGAAGAGTACTACAAGGAGATGGACATTGCCATGATAAGAGCCAACATCACGGAAGATGATGAGCAAACAATGGCACGTTTCTTGAATGGACTCAACCATCCCATCAAGAAGATCGCCGACTTCCAACCATACTCGAACCTCATCAAGCTAGTGCATCAAGCTACCAAAGCGGAGCGTCAAGTGCAAGACGATTTCAAGCATGCCAATTTCTCATCCAAGTCCTACGGCTTCTCCAACACCCAAGCTTCAACGACTCCAACACTGTCTACCAAGCCTTCTACAAGCAATGTCGACAAGTCGAGTCACAAGAAATCTTCGTCAACTACAAGTCATCCTCCTACTACAAGCAACTTCAAGCCAAAAGCGTCATCATCATTAACCCCCACCGATGAGACCGTCAAGACAAGTTCCTTCAAATGCTTCACATGCGGAGGCCGAGGCCACAAGTCCTATCAGTGCACCAACAAGCGGACCATGATCCTCAACGACGAAGGCACCTATGACTCGATGAGTGAAGGAGAAATGGACGCTCTTGAGCAAGTCGCCATGCACCGGCAAGTGAACAATGAAGAAGAACAAGTCTTTTGCGATGAAGATTCAAGTCTCGCTCTTGTTATCTCCTAGGTCTTGACTCTCCAACATCACCAAGAAGAAGACCAAAGATGCCACATATTCCACACCAAGGCCGGCATCAATGGACGCTCCGTCAAGGTCATCATCGATGGAGGGAGTTGTCATAACCTCGCAAGTGAAGAACTTTGCTCCAAGCTCCAATTGCCCAAGACGAAGCACCCACATCCATACAAAGTGCAATGGCTTAGAGACTCCGACACTATCCAAGTCAAGCATCGAGTACAAGTCTCCTTCAAAATTGGCGCCTATGAAGACACCTTAGAGTGTGACGTCGTTCCAATGACTGTTTGCCACATTCTCCTTGGACGCTCATGGCAATTTGATAGAGGAGTCGTCCACAACGGCCGAACGAACCACTACATCTTCAAGATGAAGGGAAAGGAGTACGTACTTCGTCCCATGTCTCCAAGCCAAGTTGTCGCCGACAAGCAAGCCACCCATCGTGGAGATCATAGTGAGAGAGCGAGCCACCAAAAAGAGAGTGAGCTCCACAAGCCCAAATCGAGCACATCCACGATGAGCGAAAAGAAGAACTTAGTCCTATTTGCCACCAAAAGTGAGATAAGAGGAGTGTGTGAGAACCCATCTAGTGTCCTACACTACGTCCTTTTGTGCAAGGACAATGAACCTCAAGCTAACACCTCTCACACTCTTCCTCTAGTGTTGTCTTCTCTTTTGCAGGAATTTCATTATGTTTTCCCCGACGAGCTACCTCCGGGACTACCTCCACTATGAGGCATCGAGCACCGCATCGACCTCATCCCCGGAGCACCGCTTCCGAACAAAGCTCCCTACCGCGTCAACCCCGAAGAAACCAAAGAAATACAAAGGCAAGTAAAGCATCGCATAGACCATGGACATGTGCGTGAAAGTTTGAGCCCTTGTGCCGTCCCGGTCATTCTTGTGCCAAAATGAGACGGTAGCTTTCGCATGTGCTCCGATTGTAGACCTATCAATGCTATCACCGTTTGTTATAGGTATCCCATTCCACGCCTTGACGATATGCTTGATGAACTTAGTGGTGCCACTATCTTTTCCAAAATTGATCTTAATAGTGGTTACTATCCAATCTACATACATGAGGGTGATGAATGGAAAACCGCTTTCAAAACCAAGTTTGGGTTGTATGAGTGGTTAGTCATGCCTATGGGTCTTTCGGAAGCACCGGGTACTTTTATGCGTCTTATGAATCATGTCTTTCGCCCTTACATTGGTATATTCGTTGTGGTCTACTTCGATGATATCCTTGTTTATAGCAAATATCTTAGAGATCATGTCACCCATGTTCGCACCGTTTTACAAACTCTTCAAAAAGAGCACCTCTATGCTAATATGGAGAAATGCCTTTTTGGCATTGAGAAGCTCGTTTTCTTGGGTTTTGTTGTTTCCTCTAAGGGTGTTCATGTTGATGGTTCCAAGATCAATGCTATCAAGACTTGGCCACAACCAACCAACTTGCATCAAGTGCGTAGTTTTCTTGGCCTTGCGGGTTTCTATCGTCACTTTGTGAAGGATTTTAGCACCATTGCTTCGCCTCTGCATGCTTTGAGTAAGAAGAATGTGCCTTTTGTTTGGGGATCAACCCAAGATACTGCTTTCAATGAGCTTAAGAATTTGCTTACTCATGCTCACGTGCTTGCATTACCCAACTTTGGCAAACCCTTTGAGATTCATTCTGATGCTAGTGGTAATGGCATAGGAGGTGTGTTAACGCAAGATAAGCGCCCCATAGCTTACTTTAGTGAGAAACTCTCCGGCGCGCAACTCAATTACCCCATATATGACAAAGAGATATATGCTTTAGTCTGTGTTTTGCATGAATGGGAACACTATCTTCGCCCTCATGAGTTTATCATTCATACCGATCATGAAACGCTCAAGTATCTTAAAGGCCAAACCAAGTTGAACAAGTGTCATGCTAAATGGAGTGAATTTATTGAGTCTTTTCCTTATGTCATCAAGTACACTAAAGGTAAGAAAAATGTTGTGGCGGACGCCCTTTCCTGCATATGCATGCTTGTTACTCAACTTGAATTGGATGTCATTGGCTTTGAGCATATAAAAGACTTGTATGAGCATGATCCTACTTTTGCTACTTCTTATGCCAAGTGTTTGACGCACAACTCTTGGAAACGCTATTACATCAAAGATGGATATCTTATGAGAGCTAACAAACTTTGCATCCCCGAGTCTTCTCTTCGTTTGTTGCTTTTGCAGGAATCCCATGGAGGAGGATTAATGGGACATTCTGGGCGCGACAAGACTTTCACCACGCTCTCCAAGAACTACTTTTGGCCCAGGATGTTCCGCGATGTCAACCGCTTCATCAACTGATGCTCTACATGTCGCAAAGCTAAGTCAAAATCTCAATCCCATGGCCTTTACATGCCTCTACCAATTCCATATCAACCATGGGAAGACATTAGCATGGATTTTGTACTTGGCTTGCCTAGGACTAGAAATGGAAAGGATCCGGTATTTGTCGTTGTAACACCCTCGATGCGGCTATATCTCCCATGTGTCAGAGCACGACTTAGAGGCATAACCGCATTGAAGGCAATGTCGCAAGAGGGGTAATCTTTACCCATCCCATGTACTGAAAATGGAAAGCGGTACATAGTTGGCTTACAATCGCCACTTCACACAATAACATAAATAAAGCAAATCATCCAGTTACAATCAAGGTCCGACTATGGAACCAAAATAAAAGAAGACCACCCCTAATGCTACAGATCCCCAATCGCCCCAACTGGGCTCCACAACTGATCAACTAGAAACGAAACAACACAGCTGTGACGCCCCGAGACCGATGTGCCAGGTGTCCTCCGCTTATTTGCTGTTGTTGGCTTGTCATTTACTTGCGTGTTGCATCTTATCATGTCATCATGTGCATTGCATCATCATGTTTTCAAAACTTGCATCCGTTCGGGTTTCCCCAGTTCCGTCCGTTGTCCGTTCTGAACCCAGACACACTCGCACGCGCCCGCGGCACGTCCGAATATTATTTTATAAGTGGTCGGATAATGTTCTCGGAATGGGACGCAAGTTGGCATGCGGTCTTATTTTAGTGTAGATAGACCGCCTATCAAGCTTCATCGCATTCAGAGTTCGTTCGATAGCCCAACCGTTAAACTATAGCGGCATTATAGTCGGTCTAACGTCGGACGTTTTCGATCTCCGGAAACTGTGTCGGGCTGCATCTCTCCCCTCTTCTCTCAGACCAACCCGCTCTTCACAATCCGCCAGACCCAACCTAACCCCTCTTTGCATAGTGCACCGACCCCTCCTCGTGTGCATCCGAAATCTGTCCCGGACCCGACCCGGACAGTCGTTACCGCTGTGTCCGGATCATCCCAAACATCTACAAAAGTTCTCCATTTTGTTAATTGGGCTCCCTAACTATTTTTTTCCGTCCGTTCGATTACGATCGGAGGGACGAGATAGCCCCTAGTCAAACCCACCTACTATATATAGCTAGTCTAACCTTAGACCAAATCCCAAATTTCTAGGGATCCATCCCACCGCCGCCACTCTCTTCCTCGGGTTCCACACCGAACCAGTAGCATTCTCCCTGATCCCAGATTCCTCTCTCGTTCAAACACCAGCCAATCCAGAGCATAGCCCCTCCTCGCCTCGATCTGGATCGAGGAGCCCGAGCCCCTGCAGCCGCCCGAGGCCTCCACGGCTTGGCCCACCTGCCTCCTCGCCGGACTCCTCGCGCAACAGCACCTCACCAAGCCCCGCGCCGCAGCCTCCTTCTCCCTGTTCCCGATGGCCATCTCCTCCCTTGTCCTGGAGCTCGTAGTCGCGAAGCTATGCGCCGCCAAGCTCCTTCCATGGCGCCCGAGGTGCACCTCGACCCCGTCATCGACCCAGCCCCTGCCGGCGAGCAGCAGCAACCAGCAGGCCGTCCTCGCCGTCCCTGCTCTTTCTGTCAGCCCTTCTCTTTGATTTCCTCCCGTGGCTATCCCTCTAAGCTCTGCCCTTGCCCTCTTCTTTGCAGGAAATCGAGCCCCACGGCGACGCCATGAGCCGTCGGCCACCAAAGAGTGGTCGCCCTGCCAGGCTCGTCCCGCCGCTGGAGTTCACCTCGCCGGGAACCTCCTGCCGACGCCTCCGCCACCCAGGGACACGCCATGGCCTCCCCTTGGAGCTCCGCGTCGCGCCCGACCTCCTCATGTGCCGCCCGTGCTTCTTCCCCAGACGCCCCTGCTTCCATCCTTCAAGCCGCCGCCAGACCCGCTGATGCGGCCTCCTACATCACCGCGTCCTCTGCATCGAAGCAGATGCAGAGGAGGACGAGCGTCTCGACCCTCCTGTTTCGCTAGCACGTTGACTACGCCCTCTTTCTTGAGTCGCCAGGGCCCAGCGCCCCTCCTGCAGCCTCCCTCCCGATCTGGGCCAGGCCCACTGGGTGAGAACCCCCCAGTGCACTTTGGGCCGGCCAGATTCGGCCCAGAGTCTTTTTTTAGGCTCTGGTGACTTTGTCTTTTATCCAGAGTTGGCAGTTTTACAGAATACCCCCTGTTGTTCATGCATATCATATCTCTCAAACGGTGCATCATTTTAAAACACTTTATATATGAAAAATGCTTAAAATTGTGTCTAGTTTCATAATTTGCAACTTTCATTTATGTTTAAATTTTTTAAAATGTTGTTTGTTTAAATTTGCTTAAATAACTTGCTAAAACGGTTTAAATCATAACTAAATAACCGTAGCTCCAAACCTAACAAACTTTATATGTAAATGGGGTGGAAAAATGCCTAGTTTAACATGGTGGCCTCACTTTGCATGTTTAACAACTATAAAATATGGTTTAGGGCAGAACAGTACCATAACCAAAATATGCTCATGAGGAGTTTCCGGATTTGTTGTTTGTTGTTCCCGGCCTCATTTAAACTTGACTAGATGGGTAGTTTTACTTTGCATCACCCTCTTGCCATGCTAACAACATTTAATCTTGTTCGGTACATAAACGAGATCGAACTAAGTAACTCGAATGTGGTGTTCCGTCAATATGCATCCCGTTGCATATTGAGCTCCACTTAATTTGTAGGATTGCTTGTGCATTTTGCCATGCCATGCCATGCCTCTTTAAACCGGACATGCATCATACTTGTTTGCGCATCATGCCATGCTTATGTGATGCTTGTTTACCATGTTGTTTGCTTCTTTCCGGTGTTGCTTCTTCGAGTTAGTTCCGTTAACGTCGTGTTTGTGAGGACACATTCGACTACGTCAGTTTGTCTTCTTCATGGACTCATTCTTCTTCCTTGCGGGATCTCAGGCAAGATGACCATACCCTCGAAATCACTTCTATCTTTGCTTGCTAGTTGCTCACTCTTTTGCTATGCCTATGATGTGATGCCTACCACTTGCTTATCATGCCTCCCATATTGTTGAACCAAGCCTCTAACCCACCTTGTCCTAGCAAACCGTTGTTTGGCTATGTTACCGCTTTGCTCAGCCCCTCTTATAGCGTTGTTAGTTGCAGGTGAAGATTGGAGTTTGTTCCATGTTGGAACATGGATATTTTGTTGGGATATCACAATATCTCTTATTTAATTAATGCATCTATATACTTGGTAAAGGGTGGAAGGCTCGGCCTTATGCCTGGTGTTTTGTTCCACTCTTGCCGCCCTAGTTTCCGTCATATCGGTGTTGTGTTCCCGGATTTTGCGTTCCTTACGTGGTTGGGTTATAATGGGAACCCCTTGACAGTTCGCCTTGAATAAAACTCCTCCAACAATGCCCAACACTGGTTTTGTTGGAAATATGCCCTAGAGGCAATAATAAAAGTGTTATTATTATATTTCTTTGTTCATGATAATAGTCTTTTATTCATAAAATAACTGTATTATCCGGAAATCGTAATACACGTGTGAATACATAGACCACAATATGTCCCTAGTGAGCCTCTAGTTGACTAGCTCGTTGTGATCAACGGATAGTCATGGTTTCCTGGCTATGGACATTGGATGTCGTTGATAACGGGATCACATCATTAGGAGAATGATGTGATGGACAAGACCCAATCCTAAGACTAGCACAAAAGATCGTGTAGTTCATTTCCTAGAGCTTTGCCAATGTCAAGTATCTCTTCCTTCGACCATGAGAGCGTGTAACTCCTGGATACCGTAGGAGTGCTTTGGGTGTATCAAACGTCACAACGTAACTGGGTGACTATAAAGGTGCACTACAGGTATCTCCGAAAGTATCTATTGTTTTATGCGGATCGAGACTGGGATTTGTCACTCCGTGTAAACGGAGAGGTATCTCTGGGCCCACTCGGTAGGACATCATCATATGCGCAATGTGACCAAGGAGTTGATCATGGGATGATGTGTTACGGAACGAGTAAAGTGACTTGCCGGTAACGAGATTGAACAAGGTATTGGATACCGACGATCGAATCTCGGGCAAGTAACATACCGATAGACAAAGGGAATTGAATACGGGATTGATTAAGTCCTTGACATCGTGGTTCATCCGATGAGATCATCGTGGAACATGTGGGAGCCATCATGGGTATCCAGATCCCGCTGTTGGTTATTGATCGGAGAACGTCTCGGTCATGTCTACATGTCTCCCGAACCCGTAGGGTCTACACACTTAAGGTTCGATGACGCTAGGGTTATAAAGGAAGTTTGTATGTGGTTACCGAATGTTGTTCGGAGTCCCGGATGAGATCCCGGACGTCACGAGGAGTTCCGGAATGGTCCGGAGGTAAATATTTATATATGGGAAGTCCTATTTTGGCCACCGGAAAATGTTCGGGATTTTTCGGTATTGTACCGGGAAGGTTCTAGAAGGTTCCGGAGTGGGGCCCACCTGCATGGGGGGACCCACATGAACGTGGGTAGTGGGGGCAAGGCCCCACACCCCTGGTCAAGGCGCACCAAGATCCCCCCCTTAGAAGGAATAAGATCATATCCCGAAGGGATAAGATCAAGATCCCTAAAAAGGGGGGATAACAATCGGTGGGGAAGGAAATGATGGGATTTCTTTCCTCCCACCTTGGCCAACGCCCCAATGGACTTGGAGGGCAAGAAACCAGCCCCTCCACCCCTACATATAGTGGGGAGACGCATGGGAGCTTCACACGAAGTTCTGGCGCAGCCCTTCCCCTCTCCCAAGTCCTCCTCCTCTCCCGCGGTGCTTGGCGAAGCCCTGCGGGATTGCCACGCTCCTCCACCACCACCACGCAGTTGTGCTGCTGTTGGATGGAGTCTTCCTCAACCTCTCCCTCTCTCCTTGCTGGATCAAGGCGTGGGAGACGTCATCGGGCTGTACGTGTGTTGAACGCGGAGGTGCCGTGCGTTCGGCACTTGATCATCGGTGATTTGAATCACGACGAGTACGACTCCATCAACCCCGTTCACTTGAACGCTTCCGCTTAGCGATCTACAAGGGTATGTAGATGCACTCTCTTTTTACTCGTTGCTGGTCTCTCCATAGATAGATCTTGGTGACACGTAGGAAAATTTTGAATTTCTGCTACGTTCCCCAAGAGTGGCATCATGAGCTAGGTCTATTGCGTAGATTCTTTGCACGAGTAGAACACAAAGTAGTTGTGGGCGTTGATGTTGTTCAATATGCTTACCGTTACTAGTCCAATCTTGTTTCGACGGTATTGTGGGATGAAGCGGCCCGGACCGACCTTACACGTACTCTTACGTGAGACAGGTTCCACCGATTGACAAGCACTTGGTGCATAAGGTGGCTAGCGGGTGCCAGTCTCTCCCACTTTAGTCGGAACGGATTCGATGAAAAGGGTCCTTATGAAGGGTAAATAGCAATTGGCATATCACGTTGTGGTTTTGCGTAGGTAAGAAACGTTATTGCTAGAAACCCATAGCAGCCACGTAAAACATTCAAACAACAATTAGAGGACGTCTAACTTGTTTTTGCAGGGTATGCTATGTGATGTGATATGGCCAAGAAGAATGTGATGAATGATATGTGATGTATGAGATTGATCATGTTCTTGTAATAGGATTCACGACTTGCATGTCGATGAGTATGACAACCGGCAGGAGCCATAGGAGTTGTCTTTATTTATTGTATGACCTGCGTGTCATTTAACAACGCCATGTAAATTACTTTACTTTATTGCTAAACGCGTTAGCCATAGAAGTAGAAGTAGTCGTTGGCGTGACAACTTCATGAAGACACGATGATGGAGATCATGATGATGGAGATCATGGTGTCATGCCGGTGACAAGATGATCATGGAGCCCCGAAGATGAAGATCAAAGGAGCTATATGATATTGGCCATATCACGTCACTACTCTATTTGATTGCATGTGATGTTTATCATGTTTATGCATCTTGTTTACTTAGGACGACGATAGTAAATAAGATGATCCCTTACAAAATTTCAAGAAGTGTTCTCCCCTAACTGTGCACCGTTGCTACAGTTCGTCGCTTCTAAGCACCACGTGATGATCGGGTGTGATGGATTCTTACGTTCACATACAACGGGTGTAAGACAGTTTTACACAGCGAAAACACTTAGGGTTAACTTGACGAGCCTAGCATGTACAGACATGGCCTCGGAACACGGAGACCGAAAGGTCGAGCATGAGTCGTATAGTAGATACGATCAACATGAAGATGTTCACCGATGATGACTAGTCCGTCTCACGTGATGATCGGACACGGCCTAGTTGACTCGGATCATGTAATCACTTAGATGACCAGAGGGATGTCTATCTGAGTGGGTATCCTGAACATAGTCAAAAGACCTTTTGCAAATTATGTCGTAGCTCGCGCTTTAGTTCTACTGTTTTAGATATGTTCCTAGAGAAAATATAGTTGAAAGTTGATAGTAGCAATTATGCGGACAGTAGAACGCTTATGTCCTTAATGCACTGCTCAGTGTGCTGAACCCCAAACGTCGTTTGTGGATGTTTCGAACATCGAACATACACGTTTTGATAATTACGTGATAGTTCAGTTAAATGGTTTAAGTAGAGGCACCAAAGACGTTTTCGAAACGTCGCGGAACATATGAGATGTTTCGAGGGCTGAAATGGGGATTTCAGGCTCGTGCCCACGTCAAGAGGTATAAGACCTCCGACGATTTTCTTAACCTGCAAACTAAGGAAGAAAAGCTCAATCGTTGAGCTTGTGCTCAGATTGTCTGAGTGCAACAATCACTTGAATCGAGTGGGAGTTGATCCTCCAGATGAGATAGTGATGTTTCCCCAAAGTCATTGCCACCAAGCTGCTAGAGCTTCGTGATGAACTATAACATATCAGGGATAGATATGATGATCCTTGAAATATTCGTGATGTTTGACACAGCGAAAGTAGAAATCAAGAAGGAGCATCAATTGTTGATGGTTGGTGAAACCACTAGTTTCAAGAAGGGCAAGGGAACAAAGGGATACTTCATGAAACGGCAATTCAGCTGCTGCTCTAGTGAAGAAACCCAAGGTTGAACCCAAACCCGAGACTAAGTGCTTCTGTAATAAGGGGAACAGCCACTGGAGCAGAACTACCCTAGATACTTGGTAGATGAGAAGGCTGGCAAGGTCGATAGAAGTATATTGGATATACATTATGCTAATGTGTACTTTACTAGTACTCCTAGTAGCACCAGGGTATAAGATACCGGTTCGGTTGCTAAGTGTTAGTAACTCGAAATAAAGAGCTACGGAATAAACGGAGACTAGCTAAAGGTGAGCCGACGATATGTGTTGGAAGCATTTCCAAGTTTGATGTGATCAAACATCGCACGCTCCCTCTACCATCAAGATTAGTATTAAACCTGAATAATTGTCATTTGTTGCTTGCGTTGAGCATAGACATGATTGGATTATGTCTATCGCAATACGGTTATTCATTTAAGGAGAATAATGGTTACTCTATTTATTTGAATAAAACCTTCAATGGTCTTGCACCTAAAGGAATGGTTTATTGAATCTCGATCGTAGTGATACATATTTTCATGCCAAAAGATATAAGATAGTAATGATAGTACCACTTACTTGTGGCACTGCCATGTAAGTCATAATGGTATAAAACGCATGAAGAAGCTCCATGTTGATGATCTTTGGACTCACTCGTTTAGAAAAGTTTGAGACATGCGAACCATGTCTATTGGTGTATATGCATGAATAAACTCCATGCAAATGGACCGTTTGAACTCACTTGATTTTGAATCACTTGAGACATGCAAATCATACCACATGGGCGAGATGACTGAAAGCCTCGTTTCAGTAAAATGGAACAAGATAGCAATTTGTTGGAAGTAACACATTTTGATGTGTGCAATCCAATGAGTGCTGAGGCATGCAGTGAATATCGTTATGATCTTACTTCACAGATGATTCGAGTAGATGTTGAGAATATTTACTTGATGAAACACAAGTCTGAATTATTGAATGGTTCAAGTAATTTCAGAGTGAAGTTTAAGATCTTCGTGACAAGATGATAGAATGTCTATGATATGATCATAGAGATGAATATCTGAGTTACGAGTTTTGGCACACAATTAAGACATTGTGGAAATTGTTTCGCAATTAATACCGCCTGGAACACCATAGTGTGATGGTGTGTCCGAACATCATAGTTGCACCCTATTGGATATCGTGCGTACCATGATGTCTCTTATCGAATTACCACTATCATTCATGGGTTAGGCATTAGAGACAACCACATTCACTTTAAATAGGGCACCACGTAATTCCGATGAGATGACACCGTATGAATTATGGTTTAGAGAAACCTAAGTTGTCGTTTCTTAAAGGTTTGGGGCTGCGACGCTTATGTGAAAAAGTTTCAGGATTAAGCTCGAACCCAAAGCGGATAAAATACATCTTCATAGGACACCCAAAACAGTTGGGTATACCTCCTAATTCAGATCCGAAAGCAATATGAATTGTTTCTAGAATCGGGTCCTTTCTCGAGGAAAGGTTTCTCTCGAAAGAGTTGAGTGGGAGAATGGTGGAGACTTGATGAGGTTATTGAACCGTCTCTTCAACTAGTGTGTGGCAGGGCACAGGAAGTTGTTCCTGTGGCACCTACACCAATTGAAGTGGAAGCTTATGATATTGATCATGAAACTTCGGATCAAGTCACTACCAAACCTCGTGGGATGACAAGGATGCGTACTACTTCAGAGTGGTACGTAATCCTGTCTTGAAAGTCATGTTGCTAGACAACAATGAACCTACGAGCTATGGAGAAACGATGGTGGGCCCGGATTCCGATAAATGGCTTGAGGCCATAAAATCCGAGAGAGGATCCATGTATGAGTACAGATGGATTTCAAAAGGAAGACGGACAATGATGGTAAATGTCACCATTAAGAAAGCTCGACTTGTCGTTAAGATGTTTTCCGACAAGTTCAAGGAGTTGACTACGATGAGATTTTCTCACTCATAGCGATGCTAAGAGTCTGTTGGAATTATATTAGCGATTACTGCATTATTTATGAAATCTTGCAGATAGGATGTCAAAACATTGTTTCCTCGACGATTTTAATGAGGAAAGGTTGTATGTGATACAACCGGAAGGTTTTGTCAATCCCGAAAGATGCTAATAAGTATGCAAAGCTCCAGCAATCCTTCTAAGGACTGGAGTGAGCATCTCGGAGTTGGAATGTATGCTTTGATGATGATCAAAAATTTTTGGGTTTGTACAAAGTTTATGAGAAACTTGTATTTCCAAAGAAGTGAGTGGGAGCACTATAGAATTTCTGATGAGTATATGTTGTTGACATATTGTTGATCAGAAATGACGTAGAATTTCTGGAAAGCATATAGGGTTATTTTGAAAGTGTTTTTCAATGGAAAGCCTGGATTAAGCTACTTGAACATTGAGCATCAAGATCTATAAGGATAGATCAAAATGCTTAATAATACTTTCAAATGAGCACATACCTTGACATGATCTTGAAGGTGTTCAAGATGGACCAGTCAAAGAAGGAGTTCTTGCCTGAGTTGTAAGGTACGAAGTTAAGACTTAAAGCTCGACCTCGGCAGAATAGAGAGAAAGGACGAAGGTCGTCCCCTATGCTTAAGACATAGGCTCTACAGTATGCCATGTTGAGTACCGCACCTGAAGTGTGCCTTGCCATGAGTCAGTCAAGGGGTACAAGAGTGATCCATGAATGGATCACAGACAGCGGTCAAAGTTATCCTTGGTAACTAGTGGACTAAGGAATTTTCTCGATTATGGAGGTGGTAAAAGAGTTCGTCGTAAAGGTTACGTCGATGCAAGCTTAACACCTATCCGGATAGCTCTAAGAAGAGATACCGGATACGTATTATGGGGCAACAATTTAGAATAGCTCCAAGTAGAACAGTTATTTGGAATAGCTCCAAATAGAGCGTGGTAGCTACATCTAGGAGATGACATAGAGATTTGTAAAGCACACACGGATCTGAAAGGTTCGGACCCGTTGACTAAAACTTCTCTCACAAGCAACATGATCAAACCTAAAACTCTTGGGTATTAGTCACACGGCGATGTGACCTGTGAGTGTTAATCACATGGCGATGTGAACTAGATTATTGACTCTAGTGCAAGTGGGAGACTGTTGGAAATATGCCCTAGAGGCAATAATAAAAGTGTTATTATTATATTTCTTTGTTCATGATAATAGTCTTTTATTCATGCTATAACTGTATTATCCGGAAATCGTAATACATGTGTGAATACATAGACCACAATATGTCCCTAGTGAGCCTCTAGTTGACTAGCTCGTTGTGATCAACAGATAGTCATGGTTTCCTGGCTATGGACATTGGATGTCGTTGATAACGGGATCACATCATTAGGAGAATGATGTGATGGACAAGACCCAATCCTAAGACTAGCACAAAAGATCGTGTAGTTCATTTGCTAGAGCTTTGCCAATGTCAAGTATCTCTTCCTTCGACATGAGAGCGTGTAACTCCTGGATACCGTAGGAGTGCTTTGGGTGTATCAAACGTCACAACGTAACTGGGTGACTATAAAGGTGCACTACAGGTATCTCCGAAAGTATCTATTGTTTTATGCGGATCGAGACTGGGATTTGTCACTCCGTGTAAACGGAGAGGTATCTCTGGGCCCACTCGGTAGGACATCATCATATGCGCAATGTGACCAAGGAGTTGATCACGGGATGATGTGTTACGGAACGAGTAAAGTGACTTGCCGGTAACGAGATTGAACAAGGTATTGGATACCGACGATCGAATCTCGGGCAAGTAACATACCGATAGACAAAGGGAATTGAATACGGGATTGATTAAGTCCTTGACATCGTGGTTCATCCGATGAGATCATCGTGGAACATGTGGGAGCCATCACGGGTATCCAGATCCCGCTGTTGGTTATTGACCGGAGAACGTCTCGGTCATGTCTACATGTCTCCCGAACCCGTAGGGTCTACACACTTAAGGTTCGATGACGCTAGGGTTATAAAGGAAGTTTGTATGTGGTTACCGAATGTTGTTCGGAGTCCCGGATGAGATCCCGGACGTCACGAGGAGTTCCGGAATGGTCCGGAGGTAAATATTTATATATGGGAAGTCCTATTTTGGCCACCGGAAAATGTTCGGGATTTTTCGGTATTGTACCGGGAAGGTTCTAGAAGGTTCCGGAGTGGGGCCCACCTGCATGGGGGGACCCACATGAACGTGGGTAGTGGGGGCAAGGCCCCACACCCCTGGTCAAGGCGCACCAAGATCCCCCCCCCCCCCTAGAAGGAATAAGATCATATCCCGAAGGGATAAGATCAAGATCCCTAAAAAGGGGGGATAACAATCGGTGGGGAAGGAAATGATGGGATTTCTTTCCTCCCACCTTGGCCAATGCCCCAATGGACTTGGAGGGCAAGAAACCAGCCCCTCCACCCCTATATATAGTTTGGAGACGCATGGGAGCTTCACACGAAGTTCTGGCGCAGCCCTTCCCCTCTCCCAAGTCCTCCTCCTCTCCCGCGGTGCTTGGCGAAGCCCTGCGGGATTGCCACGCTCCTCCACCACCACCACGCCGTTGTGCTGCTGTTGGATGGAGTCTTCCTCAACCTCTCCCTCTCTCCTTGCTGGATCAAGGCGTGGGAGACGTCATCGGGCTGTACGTGTGTTGAACGCGGAGGTGCCGTGCGTTCGGCACTTGATCATCGGTGATTTGAATCACGACGAGTACGACTCCATCAACCCCGTTCACTTGAACGCTTCCGCTTAGGGATCTACAAGGGTATGTAGATGCACTCTCTTTCTACTCGTTGCTGGTCTCTCCATAGATAGATCTTGGTGACACGTAGGAAAATTTTGAATTTCTGCTACGTTCCCCAATAGGTTTTACCATTCGCCACCTAGCCTTTTATTTCCCTTGGGTTCTGCAGACTCAAGGGTCATCTTTATTTAACCCCCCCCCCCCCCGGGGGGGGCCAGTGCTCCTCTGAGTGTTGGTCCAAACTAGAGCCCTGTGCAGCGCCCCCTCGGGGAAACTCGAGGTTTGGTTCTATTTGTATGGAGAGCTCATCGGAGTGTGCCCTGAGAACGAGATATGTGCAGCTCCTATCGGGATTTGTCGGCACATTCGGGGGGTGTTCCTGGACTTGTTTTACCGTTGTCAAGGATGTCTTGTAACCTGGATGCCGAGCCTGATCGGATTGTCTTAGGAGAAGGAATATCCTTCGTTGACCGTGAGAGCTTGTGATGGGCTAAGTTGGGACACCCCTGCAGGGATTTGAACTTTCGAAAGCCGTGCCTGCGGTTATGGGCAGATGGGAATTTGTTAATGTCTGGTTGTAGAAAACCTGAAGTTTATCTTAATTAAAGTACACCAACCGTGTGTGTAACCGTGATGGTCTCTTCTCGGTGGAGTACGGGAAGTGAACACGATGTTGGAGTTATGCTTGACGTAGGTTGTTCTAGGATCACTTCTTGATCATAGTTTTATCGACCGTGCCTTGCCTTCTCTTCTCGCTCTCATTTGCGTATGTTTAGCCACCATATATGCTAGTCGCTTGCTGCAGCTCCACCTCATACCTTTTACCTTACCCATAAGCTTAAATAGTCTTGATCGCGAGGGTGCGAGATTGCTGAGTCCCCATGACTCACAGATACTTCCAAAACCAGCTTGCAGGTGCCGTTGAACCATGCAGGTGACACAACCAAGCTCAAGGAGGAGCTCGATGAAGATCTTGTCCTTTGTGTTGTTTCATTCTAGTTGATCAATAGTGGAGCCCAGTTGGGGCTGATCGGGGATCTGTGTAGCATTTGGGGTAGTCTTCTTTTATTTTGGTTCCGTAGTCGGACCTTGAGTGTATTTGGATGAATGTAATGCTTTATTCATGTATTGTGTGAAGTGGCGATTGTAAGCCAACTATGTATCTTTTCCCTTTTGTATTACATGGGTTGTTTGCGAAGATTACCTCACTTGCGACATTGCTTTCAATGCGGTTATGCCTCTAAGTCGTGCTTCGACACGTGGGAGATATAGCCACATCGAGGGCATTACAAGTTGGTAATCAGAGCCTTCCCCGACCTTAGGAGCCCCCTGCTTGATCGAATCGCTGGCGTTATTGAGTCTAGAAATGTTTTGAGTCATTTAGGATTATATATATCAGAGAGTTAGGACTTATTTTTACTCCTTGGTCCCTTCGTCGCTCTGGTGAGGCATCCTGACGTAGAGTTTTGTCTCTTCTCTTCTCAAATTTCACAAAAAAAATTAGGATCACGTGGGTATCTTGGAATCGTTCCGATCGATTTGTGACGAGAACATTGTTCTTGGTGCCTCCTGTCATTTAGGGGTTGTGGCAGTGTCCCGGGGAGTTGAGCTCCGAGGTGTTGTCATCACAATTTTATCGCTGCAGTTCTGGAATACCTGAGTTTAGTTTCGCCGACATCAAAAATCTCTTTTATGCAGTTGTTGGTGAGATAACCTCGACGCCACCCAGTACTGTGGCGGGAGTTCGGGAGTATTGCCATAACTCGTATAACGGATGCTTTTCGAAGGTTGAGGTAAACGATTTCTGAAGGTTTCTTGGTTATGTGTTGAAGGATGGATACTGCTGGATGTAGGATTTGCTAGTTTTGGGTGAGATATTATGCTTCCCCTGTATCCCCAACACCCGATTGCATAACCGGAAAGTTTTGGGAGTTTATAAGTGGGAATTCAAATAGCTCTTAGGATATCTTTCCGACAGATGTATGATATGAAATTGGGGTTCGACGTCTAGTGGTCCGCCTATCCACGGTTGGTTTTACAGTGGTCTCTTTGTGTCTTAAAGAGTCCTTGGCTATGCCGACTCAGGGACGCTTCGTATGTCATGTGCACTGCCTTGTACATGATGGTGATGTACGATCGAGCCCGTGTAGGCCCCACCACAAAAACTTTGGAAGAAATCTCTATCATATGTTTGTTCCGGCTTATTTGCAAGCCAATCCTTTGTTTTGTTTTGAGTTGTGGTATTCGAGTTGCTTCGAAGTCAAATGTTGATTCCATACCTTTCCTAAGTGGTGTTCTCATATTCCTATGTGAATACTAATCCTTCTTGATAATTGAGATTGTCATGTAAATCTTGTTCAACCAGTGTGTTTTCTCTTCAAGCGGATCCGTTCATTTTCAACATCCGCAAGATTCAATCTCAACTTTCTCAATGTTGTTCGTTTCGTCCATCCCAAGTTGTCTTTGTTTTTCCCACCCACCCACCCTTTTTCTTCAAGGACTCAGATTTCTTAATCAAGTATCATTTGATTCTTTGATTCATGTGAAGTCTCTCCATTCTTTTCCTTCAAGTTCTTACCCGGTGATTCTCATGAAGATTCTAACGGAGCTTCAAGTTCATCGTTCTTCGTTCTTTTTCTTCTCCAGTGGATTCAAGTCAAGTTTTGTTGATCATACCTTTTTTTCCTCGTTTCAATGCTTTCTGATGCCGGTGCACCTCATTATCATTCCACTTCTCGCTATTTATTATTCCGGAGTGCTGAAGATATCTCGAAGATTCGTGTTTCCACTCTACATTCGTTCAAGCTCTTTCGAGGATGTTCCCTCATTCAAGTCATTTAATTCAACCGGTGCTTTCTCTCTTTTGAATCATTCTACGATGTTTCTTTTGAATGGGCCCTAACCCACAGGTCTTTTCCAGGATCTTACCTGACTCTTCTATTCTCCCGGAGATATCCTTAAAGTTCTTTTCAAAGTTTGACGTAAGAATGAGTTATCATCAGTCAAATGTCTTCTCCAAGATCTGTCAAAATCTTTTCATCGTTGGCTCAACCTCTTCATTTTGATTCTTCCGGAGTGTCTAAATAATTCATGGTGGTGTTTTCTCATCATCATTCTCTGCATTTGAAGACCGAAGAAGAGTTTTACCTCCATATCTTATCCGTTCTCCCAGAGATTTGTGGTTCTAGTTCAAGGCCATCCTCTCATAATTATTTTCGATTGTGGGAATTCTTTTCATCCTTCCGGAGCAATCCAGTAGTCTTTTCAGTCTGATTATCCGGAGCCCATCATCTCAGAGTTATTCATTCCAGCTTTCAGCTCTCATTCTCTAAATTTTACCGGTGCATCGATCTAATATCCTCTAATCAGTGCATGATCTCTTCGTTCTCTCATATATAAATTCTCTCAAGCACCTTCATTCATTTGCTAATTCTTCCCGGTGTTTTCTTTATCTTCTCTTCGTTCATTTTAATTCTTACGGTGGTTCGTTCAAGAGTTCTTGTCATTCGTAATCATATCAATTTATTCGTTGTTTTCAATCCTTCCGGTGGTTCGTTGAAGACTTTCTCAAGTTTGCGCTATATCTATCTTAATCCTTTCTACGAGAATAAGTAGTATGCCAAATCCATTGTTTGTCATCAATTTAATTGGTGAAGGATGAGCATAAGGTAATTCTTATTCTTGTTTCATCCAAGTGATTAATTCCTTACTCCGGAGGTTCATCAAAATTATTGTTTTTCTTTTGATCATCTTTTCTTTCTGGGAGATCCAAGCTCTAATTATCACGGAGATCCATCTAAATCATTACAAGGTTTCACCTTGTGTTTTCAACTTCGCTTTCTTTTCGTTATCCTTTTGTTACCGGAGTTCTTCATGGAGGTTCTACATGATGGTTCATCAAGGATTTAATTCCTTCTCGAAGTGTTCATTGAGTTTCTCTTCAGAGGAGCTCAAGTATTCCTCTTCTTGCATTCGATAGTGCAATTCTTTCTGCAGTATCATTTGAGGTGGTGTTATGTCATTCTTGATGATTTTCTTTCATGTTTCATGATTCAAAAGTTGTCAGGAATGAGATATTTAAACCCATCATTTTCTCGCTTGGAGTTATTTTGGTATATATTTCACCTAAAGCCTTCCTTTGGGATTGTTGCTAATTATGGTGCTCATAAATGACCCAAATTCTTCAGTTACCCTCCTAGTGAATTAAGTTTCTCGTATCCTTGTTCATATCAATCCAATCTTTTATTTCCGTTAGTGGCAGAATTTCACCTCAGTTTTGAGATGTTTTCCTTAAGCCCACATCAAGCTTACTCTTTTCGTTGTTGGTTTTTTCCAACAACTCTGTTCGACTCTTCTCCTAAAGATGCTTTTCAAGCTCTTTTGAGTTAGAAGATGTTGTTTTCTCCTCCGTTCTTTTGATTCCATTCTTACTTTTGTTCCGGGGGCATTGTGATGTTGCTCTCTTCAACCCATCATCTTGTTTGTCAAGATCATATTCAGTTCCTTCCATTTTCAGTCGAAGTGCTGCCCAAATTATACCATTCTTTTCCCTCTCTATCTTGTTTTTAACCAGAGTGTTGTGCCCTTTCCTCAACTTCTTTTTGTTTTATCAAGTCTTTCATCTCTTTTCAACCGGAGTGCTGTCCGAATTTGTTGTTCCTTGTTCCTCTTTTGCTAACGGAGTGTTTTCAACTTCGTCATCTTCATTGTATTCTTTTCTCAAAATGGCTTAACCTTTTCAAGGTTCCTTGGTCTCACTCGTTTGTCGTAGAAGCAACTTAGTTTTACCTCTCCTCTTTCTTTTTTCGTTTTCCCTCCGGTGCCATTCTAGATCTCGGGACGAGATCCTCTCGTAGTGGTGGAGTGTTGTGATGCCCCGAGACCGATGTGCTAGGTGTCCTCCGCTTATTTGTTGTTGTTGGTTTGTCATTTGCTTGCGTGTTGCATATTATCATGTCATCATGTGCATTGCATCATCATGTTTTCAAAACTTGCATCCGTCCGGGTTTCCCCAGTTCCGTCCGTTGTCCATTCAGAACCCAGACACACTCGCACGCGCCCGCGGCACGTCCGAATATTATTTTATAAGTGGCCGGACAATGTTCTCGGAATGGGACGAAAGTTGGCGTGCGGTATTATTTTAGTGTAGATAGACCGCCTGTCAAGTTTCATCGCATTCAGAGTTCGTTTGATAGCCCAACCGTTAAACTATAGCGGCATTATAGCCGGTCTAACATCGGACGTTTTCGGTCTTCGGAAACCGTGTCGGGCTGCATCTCTCCCCTCTTCTCTCAGACCAACCCGCTCTTAACAATCCGCCAGACCCAACCTAACCCCTCTTTGCATAGTGCACCGACCCCTCCTCGCGCGCGTCCGAAATCTATCCCGGACCCGACCCGGACAGTCATTACCGTTGTGTCCGGATCATCCCCAAACATCTACAAAACTTCTCCATTTTGTTAATTGGGCTCCCTAACTATTTTTTTTCCGTCCGTTCGATTACGATCGGAGGGACGAGATAGCCCCTAGTCAAACCCACCTACTATATATAGCTAGTCTAATCCTAGACCAAATCCCAATATTCTAGGGATCCATCCCACCGCCGCCACTCTCTTCCTCGGGTTCCACACCGAACCAGTAGCATTCTCCCTGATCCCAGATTCCTCTCTCGTTCAAACACCAGCCAATCCAGAGCATAGCCCCTCCTCGCCTCGATCTGGATCGAGGAGCCCGAGCCCCTGCAGCCGCCCGAGGCCTCCACAGCTTGGCCCTCCTGCCTCCTCGCGCAACAGCACCTCACCAAACCCCGCGCCGCAGCCTCCTTCTCCCTGTTCCCAATGGCCATCTCCTCCCATGTCCTGGAGCTTGCAGTCGCGAAGCCCTGCACCGCCAAGCTCCTTCCATGGCGCCCGAGGTGCACCTCGACCCCGTCGTCGACCCAGCCGCTGCCGACGAGCAACAACAACCAGCAGGCCGTCCTCGCCGTCCCTCCTCTTTCTGCCAGCCCTTCTCTTCGATTTCCTCCCGTGGCTCTCCCTCTAAGCTCTGCCCTTGCCCTCTTCTTTGCAGGAAATCGAGCCCCACAGCGACGCCATGAGCCGTTGGCCACCAGAGTCGTCGCCCTGCCAAGCTCGTCCCGCCGCCGGAGTTCACCTCGCCGGGAACCTCCTGCCGACGCCTCCGCCACCCAGGGACCCGCCATGTCCTCCCCTTGGAGCTTCACGTCGTGCCCGATCTCCTCATGTGCCGCCCGTGCTTCTTCCCCAGACGCCCCTGCTTCCATCCTTCAAGCCGCCGCCAGACCCGCTGATGCGGCCTCCTACATCGTCGGTGTCCTCTGCATCGAAGCAGATGCAGAGGAGGACGAGCGTCTCGACCCCCCTATTTCGCTAGCACGTTGACTACGCCCTCTTTCTCGAGTCGCCAGGGCCCAGCGCCCCTCCTGCAGCCTCCCTCCCGATCTGGGCCAGGCCCACTGGGTGAGAACCCCCCCTGTGCACTTTGGGCCGGCCAGATTCGGCCCAGAGTCTTTTTTTAGGCTCTGGTGACTTTGTCTTTTATCCAGAGTTGGCAGTTTACAGAATACCCCCTGTTGTTCATGCATATCATATCTCTCAAACTGTGCATCATTTTAAAACACTTTATATATGAAAAATGCTTAAAATTGTGTCTAGTTTCATAATTTGCAACTTTCATCTATGTTTAAAATCTTTAAAATGTTGTTTGTTTAAATTTGCTTAAATAACTTGCTAAAACGGTTTAAATCATAACTAAATAACCGTAGCTCCAAACCTAACAAACTTTATATGTAAATGGGGTGGAAAAATGCCTAGTTTAACATGGTGGCCTCACTTTGCATGTTTAACAACTACAAAATATGGTTTAGGGAAGAACAGTACCATAACCAAAATATGCTCATGAGGAGTTTCCGGGTTTGTTGTTTGTTGTTCCCGGTCTCATTTAAACATGACTAGATGGGTAGTTTTACTTTGCATCACCCTCTTGCCATGCTAACAACATTTAATCTTGTTCGGTACATAAACGAGATCGAACTAAGTAACTCGAATGTGGTGTTCCGTCAATATGCATCCCGGTACATATTGAGCTCCACTTAATTTGTAGGATTGCTTGTGCATTTTGCCATGCCATGCCATGCCTCTTTAAACCGGACATGCATCATACTTGTTTGCGCATCATGCCATGCTTATGTGATGCTTGTTTACCATGTTGTTTGCTTCTTTCCGGTGTTGCTTCTTCGGGTTAGTTCAGTTAACGTCGTGTTTGTGAGGACCCGTTTGACTACGTCCATTTATCTTCTTCATGGACTCGTTCTTCTTCCTTGCGGGATCTCAGGCAAGATGACCATACCCTTGAAATCACTTCTATCTTTGCTTGCTAGTTGCTCGCTCTTTTGCTATGCCTATGCTGCGATGCCTACCACTTGCTTATCGTGCCTCCCATATTGTTGAAACAAGCCTCTAACCCACCTTGTCCTAGCAAACCATTGTTTGGCTATGTTACCGCTTTGCTCAGCCCCTCTTATAGCGTTGTTAGTTGCAGGTGAAGATTGGAGTTTGTTCCATGTTGGAACATGGATATTTTGTTGGGATATCACAATATCTCTTATTTAATTAATGCATCTATATACTTGGTAAAGGGTGGAAGGCTCGGCCTTATGCCTGGTGTTTTGTTCCACTCTTGCCGCCCTAGTTTCCGTCATATCGGTGTTATGTTCCCAGATTTTGCGTTCCTTACGCGGTTGGGTTATAATGGGAACCCCTTGACAGTTCGCCTTGAATAAAACTCCTCCAGCAATGCCCAACATTGGTTTTACCATTCGCCACCTAGCCTTTTATTTCCCTTGGGTTCTACAGACTCAAGGGTCATCTTTATTTAAACCCCCCCCCCCCGGGCCAGTGCTCCTCTGAGTGTTGGTCCAAACTAGAGCCCTGTGCAGCGCCCCCTCGGGGAAACTCGAGGTTTGGTTTTAGTTGTATGGAGAGCTCATCTGAGTGTGCCCTTAGAACGAGATATGTGCAGCTCCTATCGGGATTTGTCAGCACATTCGGGCGGTGTTGCTGAACTTGTTTTACCATTGTCGAGGATGTATTGTAACCGGATGCCAAGCCTGATCGGATTGTCTTGGGAGAAGGAATATCCTTCGTTGACCATGAGAGCTTGTGATGGGCTAAGTTGGGACACCCCTGCAGGGATTTGAACTTTCGAAAGTCGTGCCCGCGGTTATGGGAAGATGGGAATTTGTTAATGTCCGGTTGTAGAAAACCTGAAGTTTATCTTAATTAAAATACATCAACCGCGTGTGTAACCGTGATGGTCTCTTCTCGGCGGAGTCCGGGAAGTGAACACGGTGTTGGAGTTATGCTTGACGTAGGTTGTTCTAGGATCACTTCTTGATCATAGTTTTATCGACCATGCCTTGCCTTCTCTTCTCGCTCTCATTTGCGTATGTTTAGCCACCATATATGCTAGTCGCTTGCTGCAGCTCCACCTCATACCTTTTACCTTACCCATAAGCTTAAATAGTCTTGATCGCGAGGGTGCGAGATTGCTGAGTCCCCATGACTCACAGATACTTCCAAAACCCTCACGATCAAGACTATTTAAGCTTATGGGTAGGGAAAAGGTATGAGGTGGAGCTGCAGCAAGCACTAGCATATATGGTGGCTAACTTAAGCAAAAGAGAGCGAGAAGAGAAGGCAAAGCACGTTTGAGAATCTATGATCAAGAAGTGATCCTGGAACTACTTACGTTCAAGCATAACTCCAACACCGTGTTCACTTCCCGGACTCCGCCGAGAAGAGACCATCATGGCTACACACGCGGTTGATGCATTTTAATTAAGATAAGTTTCAGGTTTTCTACAACCGGACATTAACAAATTCCCATCTGCACATAACCGCGGGCACGGCTTTCGAAAGTTCAAAACCCTGCAGGGGTGTCCCAACTTAGCCCATCACAAGCTCTCACGGTCAACGAAGGATATTCCTTCTCCCGAGCAGACCCGATTAGTCTCGGAATCCCGGTTATAAGACATTTCGACAATGGTAAAACAAGACCAGCAAAGTCACCCGAATGTGCCGACAAATCCCGATATGAGTTGCACATATCTCGTTCTTAGGGCACACCGGATTGTCCAAACTTCTGGTAGGCCAACCCAGAGTTGCCCCTGGTGGCCACTGGCGGCTGACAGGTTGGACCAACACTTAGAGGAGCACTGGCCCAGGGGGGTTAAAATAAAGATGACCCTCGAGAGCGCGACTCCCAAGGGAAAAAAGGCTAGGTGGCAAATGGTAAAACCAAGGTTGGGCATTGCTGGAGGAGTTTTATTCAAGGCGAACTGTCAAGGGGTTCCCATTATAACCCAAACGCGTAAGGAACGCAAAATCAAGGAACATAACACCGGTATGACGGAAACTAGGGCGGCAAGAGTGGAACAAAACACCAGGCATAAGGCCGAGCCTTCCACCCTTTACCAAGTATATAGATGCATTAATTAAATAAGAGATATTGTGATATCCCAACAATAAACATGTTCCAACAAGGAAAAAACTCCAATCTCCACCTGCAACTAACAACACTATAAGAGGGGCTGAGCAAAGCGGTAACATAACCAAACAACGGTTTGCTAGGACAAGGTGGGTTAGAGGCTTGACATGGCAATATGGGAGGCATGATAAAGCAAGTGGTAGGTATCGCAGCATAGGCATAACAATAGAGCGAGCAACTAGTAAGCAAAGATAGAAGTGATTTCGAGGGTATGGTCGTCTTGCCTGAGATCCCGCAAGGAAGAAGAACGAGTCCATGAAGAAGACAAACGGACGTAGTCGAACGGATCCTCACAAACGCGACGTTATCGAAACCAACCCGAAGAAGCAACACCGGAAAGAAGCACACAACATAGTAAACAACCAACACATGAACATGGCATGATGCACAACCAAGTATGATGCATGTCGGTTTAATGAGGCATGGCATGGCAAAATGCACAAACAATCCTACAAATTAAGTGGAGCTCAATATGCAACGAGTTGCATATTGATGGAACACCACATTCAAGTTATTTAGTTCGATCTCGTTTAGGTACTCAACAATATTAAATGTTGCTAAACATGGCAAGAGGAGAGCATAAGGAAATTATCTATTTAGTCAAGTTTAAATGAGGCCGGAACGCCAAACAACAACTCCGGTAAAACCCCATATGCAATTAGCAATTGAAAGCAAACAACAATTTTAAACATCCTTGATGTTGTTATCATGATGCGGATGACATGTGCAAAATTATGCAAGTTTTAAAGAAAATGTTGATAAGAGCATTATATGGAGCATTTGCCATCGTGGCGGAAAGAAAGGGTGCCACGGCGACGATAACGGAAACGGTGCCACGGCAACGTTCCGGTTCCAGAAACTCGATTGAGATACCGGTGGAAAAGAACAAGTGTGACGGGAGCGTGTCATGCAAAGAACGATGGGGTGCTCCCGGTTACCGGGTTCCCACGTGTCGACGGCATGGCAACGAGGAGGAACAACTAAGGTTCACGCGCGAATACAACAACCAACCATGCATCTCATACAACACATGCATTCGGTCCACGGCTTCGTCTCGGGGTTATACCTTCTGAGCGTGCAAAGGGGACGGTTCTCGTTCGTAGAGGGAGGTAGGCGTTCTCGCGACGGCGGTAATGGAAGTAGTCGTTCTCGCATGCTCTAGGGTCGACGGTAGAGGTTCTCGCGATCTCGACGACGGTAGTGGGACACGTTTTGGAGGGGAAGTAGAGGTTCACGTTTCGTAGTCGTTTGGGGTCGCCGATAGTTGTACAAATTCGTTGTTGGACTTGACGGATCCGATTCCTCCGGACGTAGTGGTACATGTTCCGTTTTTTGGAGAGGTACTTGACGAATCCATGTCGACGATAGTCATACACTTGGTCTTGTCGGATCCACAACAACGGTAGTCGTTCTAGGCATCGGGCGTCGGGGTACTTGGCGTTCTTGGCGATTCTGAAGGCGGCGGTAGAGGTACACGTTTTCATAGATGTTCGAGTCACCGGTACAGGAACTTGGCGCATCCAAGGTCTTCGAGCGTAGTGGTACACATGCCATCGGGGTACTTGTCGGATTCGATAGGTACTTGGCAACGGTAAAGGTACACGCGGTCTTCAGACTTGCCGGTCTCGACGAAACGAAGGGGTACTTGGTACAATCCGCATAGTCATGCACTTGTCGTCGAGGGACTTGGCGAAAATCCTGGTCTCAGGTTCTGTAGTCGTCCACAAGGTCCAACGTAGGGTCTTGGCAAAACCCAGGGTGCATCTTGCCAGGCATCGAGGGTGGTGCTGGCCTCCAGCAGAGGAGCAACAAGGGTTGCAGTGGCGATAGGGGCTCAAGGAGAGGTCGGCTGTGGATGCGAAGCTGGGACACGGGAGGATCTGGAGGCGCTGCCAGCCCAGGAGTGGTCAACGGGCCTCGCCCCTTCGATGCATGGAAGCAGGGGATCGAGCTCGTGCTCGACAGAAGGCAGCAACGACACAGGGACAGCAACGACGACAGGGGTCCTCTGGATCCGGACAGGAATGGGACGCCGGTGAGCGGGGTCCAGCGAGGAGCGGAGCGGTTCCCGATTTGGCTCGACGTCAAGGTAGAGGAGGCGCTCAGGGCGGAGCAGATCACAACAGCGGCGAGGTGTGGATGGCGGCGCTCGTGAAGTTGGCCGGAGACGGCAAGGGGCGGCTCGGCGGGGAGCCGTGGCCATGGCAGGAAGGCGAGGGCGACGGTGGAAGGGGTGCACACAATGCGAGAGGAGGTGGCGGAGCTCCATGGCGCGGCGAGAGGAGGGAGGAGCGTGGGAGGCGGCGCTCCGGCTGTCATGCGGTTGCGCGAGGACGACGGGGCAGCAGGGCGCGAGGGTCTCGCGGTGGAGGCGATGAGGGGATTGGGCGTCGAGGGGAGCTCCTCTCCCTGTCCCAATGCGCGCGTGGTGAGAGTGGCGGCGGGAGGAGGAACGAGGAGGAGGGGTCGAGGAGAAAGAGTGCACGTGGGGATCGACTAGGGTTACCAGCGTCGGCGCTGGGCCTTGGGCCACTGGAGGCTGGGCCTAGGTGGGCCGCAGGGAAGGCCCGACTGGCAGCATGCCAGGCTGTTGGTTGGCCGGCCTGGCACTGCTACTGCTATTACTTTTCTTTTACATTTCTTCAGACAGAAATACAAAAAGGAAAGAGCAGGGGGTAAAGGAGAGGGTCTAGAGAAATATAAAAATATTCTCATGATCCTGAAAATGAGCTCTATTTGATAAAATTGGTTTGGACATTTTTAGGGGTAGAAAAATAAAACAAGTTTGAATATGATTCAAACTTGAGGCATTTTTGAACCTAACCAAAACAACTCCAAAGGATCTTAAATTTGACAGAGAGGGTTTAGGCATGGTGAACTAGCATCCGGAAAAGAATGAACATTTCTCGAGGAGGGGAAAAGGTCACTTGCCAAAATGAAAGAAACAAGAAGGAAGGAGGAGGTGATGATGCATGATCATACATGGAGCATCCAACAAAGTGACATGCATGAATATGACAATGCACATGATGATTATGAGAATGCAAAAATACAAGAGGCACAAATGCAACATGACAATGATGGGCATGGCAATGCAATAAACCAAAAGATGAACATGATACAAGAAGCAAAATATGACAATGACACTGATCCGATCAAGGCAACAAACAGTTCAAACACACAACGACAACACGATAAAAGGAAGGCATCTGAAGCTCCGGTCTTGGGGCATCACAGTCGTTGTGGACCGTTTCTCCAAGATGGCACATTTCATTCCTTGCAACAAGATAGACGATGCTTCACATGTTGCCAATCTCTTTTGTAGGGAAATATTGCGTCTACATGGAGTGCCAAAAACGATCGTCTCGGACAGCGACGTCAAGTTCCTTAGCTACTTTGGAAGACACTATGCGCCAAGCTCGAAATCAAGCTACTCTTCTCCACGGCGTATCATCCACAAACCGATGGCCAAACGGAAGTTATCACCCGCACACTCTCCGCTCTACTTCGAGTACTCATCAAGAAGAACATCAAGGAGTGGGAGGAGTGCCTACCTATCGCCGAGTTCGCCTACAACCGAGCAAGACACTCAACAACCGGCAAGTCCCCCTTCGAGGTCGTCTACGGATTCAACCCATTGTCACCATTGGACATTCTTCCTCTACCACTCCAAGAGCGCATCAATTTGGACACAAGTGCACGAGCGACACATCTTAAGAAGGTGCATGAAGATACAAGAAACATCATCGAGCACCAAGTTCAACGCCTTGTGACCAAGCTCAACTTCAACAAGCAACCTATGGTATTCAACTCCAGAGACCTCGTGTGGCTACACCTTCGCAAGGACCGCTTTCCACAAGAACGCAAGTCCAAACTTCGACCACGAGCGGATGGACCCTTCAAGGTGCTCGCACGCTACAACGACAACGCTTACAAGATCGACATCCTGCGCGATAAGTACAACATGAGCGACATCTTCAACGTCAAAGATCTCTCCCCCTTCCATGGTGATGAAGAATTTGATCCGAGGACGGATCTTCCCCAAGGGAGGGGAGATGATGCGGAGCATCCCAAGGTCATCCCCATGGACCCAACTACATCTCCTACGACACCACTCGGACCCATGACACGAGCACGCGCAAGAGCTCTTGAAACCGAGGTGACATCTCTCCTCTCACAATTCCACTTTGATGCACATGAGACATGGCTACTACCTCATATGGACACATTGTGCATACTCGGGTATCAAGGAGAAGTTAAGGAGCGAGGAGAAGAAGGAGAGGAAGATGGACGTGAAGACAGAGACGAAGAAGAAGGGGTGCAGGAAAGGTCCCAGCCACCGGACGACCGGCCGGGACCGGACATCCGGCGCCTGAAGCATCAGCCGAGCCCCAGCGAGCGGACGTCCGGTCCCGACCGAACGACCGGTGCCCCTGCACCCGAGGCAAAGGAGCGGACGTCCGGCCCCGACCGGACGACCAGCGCGACCGCACCCGAGCCAACATCAGCGGAAGTCCGGAGCTACCGGACGTCTGGCACCCCCATCACAGAACGAATCCAGCGGACGTCCGGAGAGACCGGACGACCGAACGCTCATGAGACACCGAACGACCAGTCCCCGGCGGACGTCTGGTACCTGGCTGTGTCCAGTTTCGGGCCCAAGGCCCATGTACCCCTACTTTCGCCTCCATTTGCACTTAGACTATATATAGCCCTCCTATTCCTTCTAGCTAGGGTTAGCATTGGTTTAGCTCATTTGAGAGATAGAGCATTGCTCATCCACATCGGATCTACTCCTCGAGAGAGACCGCGGCCTCTTCGGAGAAGATCCCTTTGGATTCAAGACCTCCTCGCGGACAAGAACATCAAGACCTCCTCACAGAGAAGACCGGCTACCCTTGTATCGTCCCTAGTTAATCGTGTACCGTGTGAACTCTTATGTATCCGAGGATCTAGCACATGTGTGACTATCTTGTGTTGTTTTAGTGATTTTCCCGTGTTCTTCGTGTTCATCGCGGGATCCGCTCATTTCGTGAAAGATCAGGCGATTAGGGTTCTACCCTACATCACCATGTCAAATTCCTGGCTCCGTCCCTGCTCCTCTGCACGCGCACTCTACGACCTCCCCGCCACCTAGGACTGCGCCAGGAGCACCGACGCCGTCCGATGCTTCCTCCCCGGCCACGAGGTCGAGTTCTATGCCACTACATCAACTGGATCGACCACGTCTTCATCGCTACTGTTGTCGGCGTTCTTCCTCAACTTTGACACCTCTGCTACTCCTAGTCACTCACCGGGCCTCCTTGCGCCTCCTTGCTGAGCTACCGCTTGAAAACCCCCTCTCAGTTGGTTGATGCAAGTTTCAATTAAATCGAGAAAAACTCTTAATTTAGGAAGGACATGCGGATGCTATAAATGGATTTGTGGGCTGCCCTCCTAATTTAGATGGGATGGAGTAATGAACATGGCTGACGGATGGTACGAAGAAGGGACATGCACGACTGCTGATTTGGCTGATTTGGCTAGCTAATTAAATGGGATCCTTAGGAACTAAGTCAGCGTTGCATGCAGGAACAGCGGGAAAAAAAAGAGAAATGGATCAGATCGTGCATGCATGCGCGCGAGTGCACACGCGTGAGCTCTAGTGCGAGATCAATTCCGCTCATTAAACTATATTGCTCGATTTTTCCTTCTAAATAATCCCGAACGGATTTTTCCTTTTTGACGAATCTCGGACAGATTTGTGAGCGTTATTTTTGAATTCCCAAGAAGCTTCAGCGAGGGGCGCGCGTGCATGCGCTGGGGTTGTTGCTGTAAGCCAGTTCATCCATTTTTTTTAACACAGCTAATCTATTTTTTCAAGAGAAAAAAAAGTGCGTAGATTGGACAGTGGGCTGGTTCAAATTCCTGAGATAGCCCCAAGAAACTAAAAGGGATGAACCGATGAAGTAGATTTCAGTCTAGGTTTTGTTCAACTTTGATTTATTCATGGATGGTCTCAATAAACTGTCAAACAACAATCATACCAAAAATATCCACGTTTACCAGGATTTTTAATGCTGGACTAATGTGCATTTCTGCTAGACCTCGGCATGCACCTTCCGGTTGCCGCCAGCTTGTGTCGTTTGGATATTATAGTGTCGCATTGATGAGTGTTTTGGTAGACATCCCAATTGTTTTTTCCATTGCAACGCACAGGTATATGTGCTAGACTAATTCTTCCAAACCTTGGTGTTGCAGAATCGATTGTCATAAACGCTTGGTATATACGGTGGCAGAGAATTTATGAAAGAACACCCAGTGGCTTCGCCTGGCAGGACAACATTCTCTATCGACGCAATCAAATCAAACTTTACAGCTGCTCAGAGCATTATACAGCCACATACAGCTACAAGATGAACGTGGACTATCATTGCAGAAACCTTCGGCTGATAGCTACTCCCTCCCTTCCTAAATGTAAGTCTTTGTACAGATTCCAATAAGAGACTACATATGGATGTATATAGACATATTTTAAAGTGTTGATTTATTTATTTTGCTTCATATATAGTCATTTATTGAAATCTTTAAAAAGACTTATATTTAAAAACGAAGGGAGTACAAAATGAACGTGGACGCATCTTTTTTTCATGATGGGTCGGGAGCAACAGCAGTGATTCGAAATTGCAAGCAAGGCAGTAGCAGGTGGCTCATGGCTTCTGAATAATGTGTATGATGCTAGCACAACTGAAATAATAGTTGTGCAAAATGCTTGAAAATATAGGATGCAATGTTATCATGGAGTCTCACTGGAATTAATTCAAGCTTGCACTAGTATGAATGAAGTTTTGAGCTCGGCCACGGCAATACTTGCAGATTGTTTCCAGCGAGCAAAGACTAGGTACAGTTAGCTTTCAGCACTGTCCGTGGCCATACTTGCAGATTGTTTCCAGCAAGCAACAAGACTAGGTGGCCACTTGTAGATTGTTTCCAGCAAGCAACAAGACTAGGTACAGTTAGCTTTCAGCACCGTCCTAGTAACACCAATAGGGTCAAACATAATTTAGCTAAGCATGTTTATGATTCTAAAGTTGTACTCCCTTCATTCTCGAATATTTGTCTTTCTAACGATTTCAACAAATGACTACATACGAACTAAAATGAGTGAATACACACTCTAAAATATGTCTACATATATTCGTATGTTGTAACCATTTGAAATGTCTAGAAAAACAAATATTTGGGAACGGAGGGAGTAGTTTTTGAGGACGGTGATCCTCCTAGCTTTTTTCTTCCACACATCATCTTCGATGTAACTATTATTTGAAAACAATAAAGTGTGCCCAAGGGCATTTCCCCTCAAAAAAAGAACTTGTTAGAGGAAGTGTCAGACGTAGTGTAAAGGTTATTTGTTACGCATATGATCAACCGATCAGGCCATCAAATTGGCAGGTTATATGAATCCTCATGAAAAGTTAGCAAGCTCTAGTACACCAATCAGTTTACACATTCTTCTCGGCAACGAGCCATAAATAATACATGGCTGCGACGGGGCAACTCTACAGGGCCCCCGGTGAGCTGTGAGAAGTGAACTAAAACATCATCTGCTAAAAGCACCTTGAATCGATGATGGGTGTTGTGGTTAGATAAAGGAACACCACATCTCATCTCTGTCACTCCCTCGTGGGGTCTCTCACCTAGGGTTAGCCTCCAGTTTGTGGCTGCCACCTACGTACTTCCCGTTGCTGTTATTATTAGCCTTCTTATGAAGTTTACCCTCATCATCGTGCTGCTGCACTTTGGGCGCTGCGATGCTCATGCCCAGTGTGGTTGTGACCGCAGCAGGTTCCTGAGACTGAATCATTTCACCATTCAGAGTTAGAATACCATCAGGGCAAGTACTACCAAGAATGAAATTGGCATTCCTCATATGTACATATGGCAAAGTATGGGCGGAGTGCCATGTGCTCACCATTAGTTGTGCATTCTGTGCTTCCATATCTTCACAGGCCTTCTTAAGCTGGTCAAGCTCAGTTCTGAGGGCGTTGTTCTCAGTTGTCAGCTCAGCAACCTTCCTGGATAATTCCTCGCACTCTTGCTGATAAACAGTGGAAAGAATCATGTCAATGCAAAAGGATTACTTATAATTAGGACCTTTATTGCAAATGTAAGTACTAAGATGCCACCGCAAAGGATTCAAAGGGAATAGTAATTTTATGTCCCAGCAAGTCACTATGTACAGCTCTGCTTAGTCATACTATTCATGGCTGTGTGTGATGGCATTCCAGAGGAGAGTAGAAAAGAGATGGTCAGCACCTTACCCCATCAACAAAATTTCAAAGGGATAGATTATAGTTTTATGAAGCTGATTTTCAGAGTTTGAATTATGTTTTACAACAAAATTCCTGGTGTCATCTCTAAATTTCTTCTACTGCGGTTGCATGCACACCTCATCAATGGAAACATGCAAGTAAGAAATCAACAAAAATTTAGCTGCCTGGACCAAATTCTAGAGGTGAAATATATAGCAAATATGCAACTATCGCCAATAGTTTTGAGTCCGCTTTACCCTTCTGAGATATTATGAGTGTCAACTCTTCACCCATTTGGGCGACATGGCTGCGTGCACGGACAAATGAGAGTTCAAAACGGACAAGCGCAGACACCATCTGGACGCGTCCAAGTTATAAGGGGCCAAATAATCCCATTCCAGTTGTAGATGCTCTTACCACCCAGAACTTCCCCCTGCGACCGATTTCAGTTACATGATGGCCACGATGTTGAAACCACTCCCAAAACAACCTCAAAGGATGAAGTGCCAAGTGTTGGAAGCTCAGGTGGTTAAGCAAACCAAAAAATTTAAGGGGGTAATTGCACATTTGTGGGCCATTTCTTTTACTAGAAGTGCAAAATAACATGAATGTTCAATATTCGTTCTGCATCTACTCACTTCAGTATTCCGCTTACAAAACAGAAGGTGTGGCTTATGCAGCTGTCACAACTGGTGTCTTTCCTGGAAGGCAATTTTGACGGCAAATTTGACTGAGTTTCAGTACAACAAACATTTCAAAATGTGTGGGAAGGATAGGCAGCCCAGTCAAAAACTGGTATGCCTGCAGTTGTAAGAAAATTGCCTGATTTGATATGTAGTATTCAGCTTATTTTCCAAGTACAAGAAACTAGCATAACCAGAATACAAATTATATATTAAGCAACCCACATTTATTGAACTACTGGGCTTTGCAATGCATAAGGAATAGCCCGGTGATTCAGGTGACAAAAGTCAAGCCCACCTAGAGGCCAAACACTAGCATGTCTGCATGTGCATATCATTACTTGACTGGTTTCTGCTTTCTCCCTAGGGAAAGAAGATACGATACTTTTTGAAGAATGCAATCCCCGCATTCCGGCCCTGCTCTGCAAATCAACATCTGAAGATCTACGGGTCACCATAGTCTTCTGATCCACTAATAAGATTCCGCGCTCGAGATGATGTGATCCATCAACTGGTGGCTCGTGGTGAACTGTGACCATTCAACTGCAACAAGGCAGCATCTGGTGAGGAGGTGAGATCATGCCAAATCCTTCCTGTGGCCTCCGACAGCGAGATGGCGCACTAAATCCCTCCTGCCAGTAATATGGCAGCATCCAGTTGAGAAGGTAGTTTTTTTGCAGGTTCCTCATCTAACTCCCTAATCCACTGTTAGATTTAACTTGACAGTTAACTAAAATGATGAATGCATGATGCATATCCATCCTCTTTGTGGTTCTGTAT
>NC_041382.1:361257785-361266472 GCF_002162155.2 Triticum dicoccoides | reverse complement strand
CACAATAAAGCTAAATCATACTCCGTCCGTTCCATAATGTAGTGCATACATATATTTTTAAAACTCAAAACTTTCAAAGTTCAACCAAGTTAATCGAAAAAACTATTTATATCTACAGTATCAAATATATATAATATGAATATGCGTCTCATGATGTATCTAATAGTGTCAAAAATGATATTCTAGATGTAGATATTTTTCTCTATAAACTTGGTCAAACTTTGTATAGTTTGACTTAGTATTAAGTATATATACATATGTATATATATATATATATATATATATATATTACATATATATATAGGAAAATAGTTGTATACTCCTGAGAGTACGTACTCCCGCTCCTCATATACCACATATATGAATCTTTTATACCTCTTTATTATTTTTAATATACTTCATTATTAACTACTAGATACCTTAAAATGATTTTCATGAAAAAAATTATGTGAGTCTACATATTTTTAAAGGTTTACATATATACTGATTTGTTCGTATGTGAAAAAGGTATATTGCAAAAAGTACGTTAAAAATGATATTTTTTTCCACAAAACTCGTATTGGGGTATCCTAGAATATTTAATGAAGTATATTGAGAATGATAAAGAGGTATAATTAATGCGTCTACAGGGTATATTGAAGATGGGAGTACATACTCCCGGGAGTATAGAAAATTAGTCCTATATATATGGAACGGAGGGAGTATTATGATATGCACTAGTACACTGCAGGTTTGAACAACCATCAGAGACGTCGAACAGTGATGATTTGAGGACAAATGCTAAGCAATGAAATTCACTTGGCAGGGACAAGAGATTCAGGAGAGAGGTACATAGTGGATCTGGAACTTTCTTAAGCCATTTGCTGAATAGAGAGATGGCAGATATAACACAGATAAAAAACAGAGCTAAAGGATAATAGACAAAAGATAAGGTTAGCATACTGCTAATCTCCTATCCGACAAACTAATTGCTCCCTATCTCTTCTGCATGCCACTGCAGGCATGTGTGACTGCTGCTGCCGAAGAGTTATCACACTGTGCAACTGCTCATGTTTTCAATATGCTTAACAATACCAACAGTAGGGAAACCTGGGTACAGTAATTTTTGGCATAAAACTGCAATATCATAGTTTAAGTCTCCAAGTTCCTTTCACGGTAAAAATAAGTGTTTACCAGGTTCATCACTAGTACCATCATAATTGATACAAATTAAGAAATGAAGAGAAGCAGCAGCATTTATTGTTCACATGTATTTTTGCAATGAGGTGTAATAGTTCCATTACTACCTGCTTGCGTAACCTTGATCTCCTCGCAGACTCCCTATTAGATTGTTTTCGCCTCTCCCTCTTAATTTCACGCTCATCCTGCCAAAATAGGAATGATTAAGAGCAGTAGAATCAGATAAGTAACACAGAAACATGGAAAAAAAATCTATGAGACCAGGTCTCACAGGCCAGCACGTGAGGTCCGCCCCGATGAATGATACGTGGCATTCACAATCTTAAAGAGCTACTCCCACTTTGCCCATTAATTACCAAATTCCTGAATGCAATTCCTACGCTTGAACAGGTATGTATACGTACACAAGTACACAGCGATTTAGGATTTGCTTGTTCTCGCTCTCGTTGATGACGGCCAAGCAAAAGGACTTCATCGCCTGTGGCCGCTCGGAACGACACATTGACAACTACTCGTCCATGGTCGTGCCGAATGATCTCGTCACCAGTATCCGCGCGAGACGGCCCTGTGGAGACTTCCTGTCAGTGGCCACGCTGGAAGACCTCGCCACCGGCGTTGCTGGCTGGGCGGACTTTACGTTGGTCACGCGCCAAGACGCCAATGCCGGTGGCTGGGTGGAGACCTCGTCGATGGCGGCTATGCTGGAAGACGACTCCTTGTTGATGGTGGTCACGCACCAAGACGTCCTCGCCGAGGGCGGGACTAACTCCTCAACGCCGGCTGGGTGCCAAGACGTATGCAGCTGCTCGTCATCAACACATTCCTTTCCTGCTGCAAGCGCGGCGATGTGTTGGTGCACGACCACCATATGTTCTTCTTGGCTTTGGAGTTGTATATAACCTTCATAGTTAGTAGATTAATTACTTTCAAGTTTCAGTATGAGCTATCTGAAGATTGGTTTAGCCAGCGAACTACTGTACTCGCTCAACCAGCCTAACTTTGCATGGATCACTCACCGGGAGTGGAAGAGTCCTAGACGAACAAGGCGTGTTAATTAGCTGACACTAGAACCACCGGCCGGGAGTCCGTCGTCTTGGACGAGTGCGGCGTCACATAGCAGCTGGATGCATCTTGTCGCACTACGCGTCTACCGGCGGCGAGGTCTTTCAATACGGCCATGGACAATAAGTCATCATAGGATCGTGCCACACAACCACCGGCAATGAGATCCTTTGGGGCGACCATGGCTAGGAGTCGTGGTAGCATGAAGCCACGCGGCCGCTAGCGAGGTGGTTCGGCGTGGCCATCGACGACAAGTCTTGGTTGCGTAGTACCGTGCAGCAGCCGGCGATGAGGTCATCCGGCGCCGCCATGCATGAGAGCAGCATGTGAGCCCTAGCTCATGGGGTGCGAGTTGTAGGTATCCCATACAACACGTTAGATACGTATACATGATTGGAGTCGGGAATGTGTAATGTAATTAGGCAAAGTGGGATTACACGTGCTTTGGGATTGGCATCGTGACGTGTCATCCATCAGGACGGGTCTCACATGCTGGCCCGTGAGACCTGGTCTCATAGAATTTTATTCCCAGAAACATGGTCTTTAAACATGTATTGTAAGACAAAAACCATTCACGCCGTGACTTTCGAGGCATTCCAAAACAGGCGCACATCAAAAAATCACTTTCTGGATGCTGCCATAAAAATTAGAAAAAAAGAATCTCCATACCAGCTGACCAACACCATCACATCGGGCAAGCGCCAAGCCAGGATTTGCTTCCCCCTGCACTGGGATCACAGCTAAGGATTGAGAAGCACTCCAAAGATCAATCCCTATGTTCAGATTTGGCGTGGCATTGGGAAGTGCTGCCCGCCCAGGCGCAGAAACTGGAAGCTTTGAGGCAGACCTCCCCTTCAACTGATACGGTGACTCGACAGCAGCATATGGAACAGCAGCAGCTTGAGACGGTTCACCTGGCAAATACCAATGTAATTATTCAATCTTCTAAAGGAACAACTGAAGCTACCAAATAGTTGAGCATCCGATGACCCACCTTCCGCTGAGGTATTACCAGATTTCCTCTTCTTAGGTGCAGACGAATCCTGAAGAGAGCCAATATAAACCACATAATAAAGTCATAAACATAGTAATTGCAAAAAAACAAGCAACTTTAAAATGCTCCCTTGCGTCACAGCAAGTTCTTCTGTACCTTTTGGTCAGTGTCATAATCTCTCGTGTCTGAAGACTCGTCACTGCCGCTCCCACAGCTGCACAAGAAAATTTAAATCCTAAATAATTTTTTTAAACTACATTAACAGATAGGTGAGGGAGAACAAAAAAGTACCTCTGCGAAGCGTCGTCGCCAGAGGGCGCAGCAGAACTGCCCTTCTCAGGAGACACGTCACCGCCCTTAGCCTTGCCCTTTCCTTCTGCCACAACTGGCGCAGCTGCGGCAGCAGCAACAGCTTCAGCAGTCGGGTAAGGAACACCCTGCGCAGAGGCAACGATTTCACCACCAAAAATCCCGCCAAATCCAAGTCCAATTCCCCCGATTGAGCATGAAACCGACTAGAAACGGAGACTTGTGCACTCACCGCGGCCATGGACGCGTGGGCGTAGTACGCCATCGCGGCCCCCGGGTGGTACATGGGGAACTGCACCGGCGCGCCGTACGATGTCCCTGAGGCCGCCGCCGCCGCCATCAGCTGCTGAATCAGAGGAAAAGCAACAACCTAGTCAAACACCCCGGCCTTTCCCCTCCTCGCCCAGCCCAAAATTGGACAATCTCGTACCTGCGCGGGCCAGGCGGCGTAGGGATGCCCCCCGGAGGCGTAGAACGCCTGTATCGAGGCGGCCCACTCTGCGTGGGACTGCGGCGCGGCGGTGGCCACAGCCACGGCGGCCGCGGGAGGCTCGGGCGGCTTGGGCTGCTCATCGGAGGAGGACGCCATGCGCGCTCGCGGGAGAGATCTAGGGTGTTCTGCACCTCCCCTGCACGAGAAGGAAGCGGCGGAGGTGGTGGGTATAGCGAGCCACCGGCGGTGGAGCTACCTGGGCGGTGTGGGGAAGCAGCAGCCGAGCAGGAGGGGCGAGCAGTGGGAGAGCAAAAAAGGCTAGGGTTTGGTGTCCTCTTACTGCGTGTACACCTCCCGGGTACACATAGCAATACCGACAAAAACGTGGCACGCGATGATTGGCTGCCAGTGGAGGTGTGGCCCGCCAAAACGTAAGACTGGTTGTAAGGCTAGTCGTAATGGAAGTATCATAAGTAGTACTCCCTCCTTCCATCAATATAGGGTCTAATGCGCTTTTTAAGACCGTCTTTGACTATTGACAAGATTAATAATACATGACATGCACAAGTGAAAATTATATCATTGAAAGCTCCTTTCACGCACGAATTTAAAGGTGTGCTTTGTGTAAGTTGCATGTCATATATTATTACTCTAATATTTGGTCAAAATTAGCCTCGCATTAGGCCCTATATAGATGAAAGGAGGAGTATCATGCATGCCAAGTAGGCAATTTTGATGATATGGCATAGCATTAAATGAAGAAAGAGATGGTTGAGTATCATACTCCCTCCGTCACAGTTTAGAAGACACAGTTAAATTTACGTGCGTTTCCATAATAGACAAGGTTTAGGGCGCATTGCATTTATTTCTAGTAGCTAATTAGTACTCCGATATACTATTTCTATATGCATGCGTAGTGTGAATGTTATTTTTTAGCCCATCTCACAACCAATAGATAACCACCTAGGTCCTAGAGAATTTCCAATCGCGTCTTCTAAACCGTGACGAAGGTAGTATCATGATACTGTATCATAATAAATGCAATGCTACTATATGTCATGCATGGCAATAAATAAAGTCATCTATGATACTAATACATGATACTATGCATTAGAGGGGTAGTATCACACACTAGTATCATATGCATGATACTAACTTATGATATTACCCATTACAAACAGCCTAAGGCTGTTTGTAATGGAGAGTATCATATACTAGTATCATGCATATGATACTAGTTTATGATACTACATCTGTAATGTATAGTATCATATGTTAGTATCATAGAGGATTACATTTATTGCCATGCATGACACAAAGTAGCACATCATTTAATATGAAACAGTATCATAATATGATACTCAAACCTCTCTTTCTTCATTTAACTCTATGTCACCTCATCTAAATTGCTTAGACTACCCACATTGGGAGTAACATAGACAGTAACATCACACATATCTAGATAAAATAGATGATGTGGCAATCAATAAATGAAGAAAGAGAGGTATGTAGTAACATAGCTAGTTACTACTAGTATGAGTAACATCACACATATCAAGGCAAGATGAGTCTATAGCCTAATAAATGAAGTGTTGTATGTTACTACACATATGTTACTCCCCACTATAGAAGTACTAACATAGAGTAGTAACATGGGCATTGTTACTAGTCTATGTTACTATCCATTGTGGCTAGTCTTAGTTGGCATGCATGATACTATCTATGATACTTTCATTACGGGCATCCTAATGGGGAGTATCATATACTAGTATCGTGCATATGATACTAGTGTATGATACTATCTCCCTAATACATAGTATCATATATTAGTATCATGTAGAACTCTATTTATTGTTATGCATGACACATAGTAGCATATCATTTATTATGATACATTATCATGATATGATACTAAACCCTTTTTTCTTCATTTAAGTCTATGACACATCATCAAAATTGTCTAGTTGACATGCATGATACTAGCTATGATACTACTATTACGACCAGCCTAAAAAGGAATGACACGTCGAGTTTCTTGGATCCTGGGTCCATGTGTCGGCTTCCTTAAATGCAAATCGGTGCGTCCGATGCGAGGCACCCAAACGAATCTTTATCTTTACTAGCAAAAGAGTCCGTGCGTTGCAACGAAAAAAAATACCACATGTGAAACAACATCATATTCAGATTATACACATTTTTCTAATCAATTTTCATATATAACATGCTAAATTAAAGTTAGGGTTTAAAAGATATGAATATTTTCTAAAGCATTTGAATCTATACTTAAACATCATTTAAAAATGGTTAACGAGTAAAAATAACGTCATATCAATATTGTACAGATTTTTTAATCAATTTTATAACATGTTAAATTCGAATTACGGTCTAAAAGATATGAATATTTTCTAAAACATTCAAATCTGTTCCTAAACCGAATTTAAAAGATGTTTGACTTGTAAAAGTAATGTCATATTCATATTGTACACATTTTTCTAATCAATTTTCATATATAACATGTTAAAATCAGAATTACGGTTAAAAAGATATGAATATATTTTTAAACGCTTAAATATGTTCCTAAACCGAATTTAAAAATGGTTGACGTGTAAAAATAATGTCATATTAATATTTTACACATTTTTATAATCAATTTTCTTATATAATATATTAAAACTATAGTTATGGTTTAAAAGATATGGTTATTTAAAAAAAGATATTTATTTTTAATAGACTGTGGGGTGATTAACGCATATATCGGGGTTTATGTAAAATGGCAAAAACAATTCGCAGTGACTTAATGTGGATCGTGGGTTAATTAGCATGAAAGATAGGGGCTTTTGTGTAAAATGCGAAAAAACGTTTCGTTCTCACTTAAAACGGGACAACAAGTTGAATTCTTTGAAACTAATGAACTTTTCTGCAAAATACCGTGAGACCAGAAGTGTTAACTGCTTTATTATTATAGGGAAGATTTTTATCTTTATACTATAATAAATCACGCATTGTTTCCGTCAGGTTCATCGTCACGCCTTTTTTAAATCCTTCTAATTTTGGGTATTCAACCCGCAATCAGTATTCAACCCACGATGCATCATGCACATTCACGTGCTGGACTAAAAAAACACGCCTTCATGTACGAATTTTCCCGTATGTAACAACAACACGTAGTGGGCTTCCCGATTGATCCATTGTCTATGTCACGCACCGTTTACAATTTGAGGGTTAATTCATCTATTGAAAATTTAATAGTCTCACATCGCTATTTTAATTCTAATTATTCCAATTTATATACTCATTTGAATTTTCTGAGATATCAATAAGGAGAAGTTAAGGATTGAGGATTCTAGAGAGTGTGACGAAGAGATCAGGAAAGAAGTGGGATGATTAAACCAGAGTGCAGATCGGACAAAGGAATAATGAGAAAAGAGAGGGCTAATCAAATCGGACGATCGACGGGCAACGGCAGCGGATGCGTGGCCTGCCAGATGAGGGAAGGTCGGGGTAGCTGCAGGAGAGGAAGCAGGGTGCGCAGGTGGCTCGAGGCGACGACAGCGGCGGGGGGGGGGGCATACGGCGCACCATGGCGGCTGCTCGTGACACTCGGTGAGTCGGTGCAGGAGTTGGCCGCCGCCCGTGGCGTAGAGAACAGGGGACGGAGGGAAGCTGCCCGGTGAAGGTTGGCTCGCCGGCCAGCTAGGTCATGGCTTTGGTGGGTGGGAGGCGTCGAGGGGGTCGAGGGCCTCCCTAGTGGCGTTGTGTGTGCGCGTGTAAGAGGCGGGATAGGAGAGGGTGAGAGGGGATCGGGCATGGGAAAGGAGAGACGAGACAAGGGGTCGATTGGAGTTGCTCGACCGGTTAGGGTTAGGGGAGAATTTCTGCTCGGCTTGCTCAGTGGAGGTGTGTAACACCCCGGATGTAACTTTCCCTATTTGTACTCCAACTCTTGCCGTTTCCGGCGTTATGTTATTTTATTTCCTCGGGTTCGGGTTTTTGTCTCCGTGTGTTGTTTTTCGTTGTCATGCATCTCATATCATGTCATCATGTGCATTGCATTTGCATACGTGTTCATCTCATGCATTCGAGCATTTTCCCCGTTGTCCGTTTTGCATTCCGGCGCTTCGTTCTCCTCCGGTGGTCATTTGTAGCTTTCTTTCGTGTGTGGAGATTAAATATTCCCGGATTGGACCGAGACTTGCCAAGCGGCCTTGCTTTACTACCGGTAGACCGCCTGTCAAGTTTCGTACCATTTGGACTTCGTTTGGTACTCCAACGGTTAACCGAGGGACCGAAAAGGCCTCGTGTGTGTTGCAGCCCAACACCCCTCCAATTTGGCCCAAAACCCACCAAACTCTGCTCCATGTCCTAAAGCGTTCGATCACGATCGCGTGGCCGAAAACCGCACCTCATTTGGACTCTCCTAGCTCCACTTATGCCTATATATACACCTCCCTCCATTTTCGGATCTTTCTCCCTCTCCGCAACCCTAAAAAAACAGGGATCTCTCCGCGCCGGACGTGTCCGTCCGCCGCCGGACACGCCGTCCCCAACCACGGGGCGCCATGTGGCACGCGCCGCCAACCTCCGCCACGGGCCCGAAGCCCATCTCCGGCCCCCGCGCGTCGCCACCGGGCCAGAGGAGGCGCCGCCCCGCGCCCTCTTCTTCCTCCTCGCCTACGGCCACTGCCGCCGTAATCCGGCGCACCCCGCCGC
>NC_041382.1:361247457-361256991 GCF_002162155.2 Triticum dicoccoides | reverse complement strand
GCCGCCACCGCCTCGCCCGCCTTGCCGCCACCGCCACCGGACGCTGCCCAACTCCGGCCGGGCCCCGCTCCGCCGACCACCACCGCCGTCCCCGGTCGGCGACCTCGACTTCCGCACTTCGGCGGTGAACAGTGCACGACTCCGGCGATCCTCGGGAACTGCGCCCGATCCAGATCTGAGATCTACTCCTCGGTTGACTTTTTCCCTCTGAACCCTAATTTTTATGCCTACTTTGACCTGCTGTAACTTTTCATCCGTAGCTCCGTTTAAGACATATAGTATATCAAAATGTTCGCCACGACGAGTACATCATTTCATTCCATTGCATCATTTTCATTTGAGTTCATCTTGATGCCCGAAATGCTATTAGAAGAGGGCTTCGTGAGTTAATTGTCAGATCTGCTAGTTCATCTTAGACTTTTGTCATTTTTGCCATGATTATTGTGTGCATGATATGCCTGTGAGTCCTTCATATGTTTTGTTAAGCATCTTGTTATCTCTCCAGAGGTGCAACACGTGCATTTTTAGGATATGTGTGGTGACTTATGCAAGCTTGCAAAGTGAGACACCCGGTAAATCTGTTTTCAGGGACTTAGTAGTTTTCACTAAGTCTGGCATTATTTAGTTCATGATGCCATATGTTCATGTTGTTTCCTAGTGATCCGTGCCTCTTTTGAGGATGATCAGTAAGGGAGTTTTGTTAATCTCGTTATGCTCTATCCATCCGTGTCTTTGTTTGCAATTATGGAGCACCCTAGCTTGAGTCAATCGAGCTCTACTTTTGCTTCATTGCGAATCTGGGCAAATCGTCAACTTGTTTGCGATTTTGCCGATGTTATTGTAGTTGATCCGTGCATGCTATGTTATTTTTCTTGCCATGTCTAGCTTGTATTTTGTTCCTTCTTTATGGGTGTATGCTTGTCTTGCCATGACTTGTGCTGTAGTGAGTGCATCGAGCTCGTAAACATGCCTTCGTGAGTTATATTTCAGCATGTCCCAGTTTTCATTAAGTCTGAAAACTGATTTTGTTTTTGCTATGTTCGCGTGCTTGCAATTGTATTTTCTGATCCCTTTTGGCTCAAGGTCACTAAGGGACTTTTGTTAAGCTTGTTGAGTAGCTCCATGCCGTGTCTTTCCTTGTCATGTTCAGGTCCTGTAGCATGTTGTTTTGTTGCTCCGAAGAGGGCTATATGATCTGAAATTCCAGACAAGTGTTAATTTCACTAAGTCTGAGATCTGTTTTACCATTTGCGTTTTTGCCATGCTTGTTTGAACCTCCTAATGGATGAATTGGCCGTAGCTCAGTGCTAGACTTTTATTAAGCATCTTGTATGCATCGCTGCCATGTATTTTGTTGTCATGTTTGGTGGCTGTAGCATGTTCATTTCGTTGCATTTAGATGCCTACTTGCTGTAAATTGCAGACCGGTGTCATTTTTGAATCGCTTGCCATTTTCAAACCGTAACTCCGATTCCGGCGTTCTTTATATCGTTTTCAAACGGTTTCATCCCACCTTTCCAGTGGCACACTTGGTTTTATAAGTTGAGGCCAGCTTCATGCATTTCCTGTCATATCTTGCATTTTGCATCCCGCATAGCATGTCATCTTTGCATTGTGTTGTTTGAGTTTGCACGTAATTGATTGTATCCTTGTTGCTTGTTTGTCTTGTTTGGGTAGAGCCGGGAGATGAGTTCGCTAACGAGGAGCCCGTTGAGCTTGCTCTTGAGGATCCAGTCAACTCTGACAACTGTGCAGGCAAGATGATCATACCCTTGAAATCACTACTATCTTTGCTATGCTAGTTTGCTCGCTCTTTTTGCTATGCCATTGCTATGATGCCTACCATTTGCTTGTCAGCCTCCCAAATTGCCATGTAAAACCTCTAACCCACCATGTCCTAGCAAACCGTTGATTGGCTATGTTACCACTTTGCTCAGCCCCTCTTATAGCGTTGCTAGTTGCAGGTGAGGATTGGAGGCCGTTCCTTGTTGGAACATTTATTTACTTGTTGGGATATCACTAAATTGCTATGTTATCTTAATGCATCTATATACTTGGTGAAGGGTGGAAGGCTCGGCCTCTCGCCTAGTGTTTTGTTCCACTCTTGCCGCCCTAGTTTCCGTCATATCGGTGTTATGTTCCCGGATTTTGTGTTCCTTACGCGGTTGGGTTATAATGGGAACCCCTTGATAGTTCGCCTTGATTAAAGCTTTTCCAGCAATGCCCAACATTGGTCTTACCATTTGCCACCTAGCCTTTTCTTTCCCTTGGGTTCTGCAGACTCAAGGGTCATCTTATTTTAACCCCCCGGGGCCAGTGCTCCTCTGAGTGTTGGTCCAAACTAGAGCCCCTTGCAGCGCCACCTCGGGGAAACTCGAGGGCTGGTTTTAGTTGTACGGATTGCTTATCTGAGTGTGCCCTCAGAAAGAGATATGTGCAGCTCCTATCGGGATTTGTCGGCACATTCGGGCGGTGTTGCTGGTCTTGTTTTAACCTGTCGAATTGTCTTGTTGTACCGGGTTACCGAGTCTGATCGGTGTGTCTCGGGTGGAGGTCTATTCCTTCGTTGACCGTGAGAGCTTATCATGGGCTAAGTTGGGACTCCCCTGCAGGGATTGAACTTTCGAAAGCCGTGCCCGTGGTTATGGGCAGATGGGAATTTGTTAATGTCCGGTTGTAGATAACTTGAACTAAACTTAATTAAAATGAATCAACTGAGTGTGTTACCGTGATGGCCTCTTCTCGGCGGAGTCCGGGGAGTGTACACGGTGTTGGAGTAATGTTTGCGTAGGTTGTTCTTTAGATTCTCGCTCGCGCTTTGCCTCCTCTTCTCGCTCTCTTTTGCGTATAAGTTAGCCACCACATATGCTAGTCGCTTGCTGCAGCTCCACATATATATATTGCCTTACCCTTCCTATAAGCTTAAATAGTCTTGATCGCGAGGGTGCGAGATTGCTGAGTCCCTGTGGCTCACAGATTCCTACTACACCAGTTGCAGGTCCAGGTGATTCCGCTCCAGGTGACGCATATGAGCTCAAGTGGGAGTTCGACGAAGACTCTCAGCGATACTATATTTCATTTCCCGACGATCAGTAGTGGTGCCCAGTTGGGGGTGATTGGGACCGTGTCGCATGTTGGGTTCTCTTTCATTTTGGCGCCGTAGTCGGGCCATGAGTGTTTGGATGATGTAATGTTATTTATGTACTTGATTGACGTGGCGAGTGTAAGCCAACTATGTTCTCCCCTTTTATTGTTATATTACATGGGATGTTTGTGAAGATTGCCTAACTTGCGACATATGCCTTCAATGCGATTATATCTCTAAGTCGTGCCTCGACACGTGGGAGCTGTAGTCGCATTGAGGGTGTTATAAGTTGGTAATCAGAGCCTTCCCCGACCTTAGGAGCCCCATTGCTTGATCATTTTTAGCGGCCGAGTTGTGTCTAGAAAAATGTTTTGAGTCTTTTAGGAATTATATATCGGAGAGCTTAGGAATTGTTCTTACTTCCCAGTCTCCTCATCGCTCTGGTAAGGCATCCTGACGTAGAGTTTTGACTCTTCTCTTCTCAAATTTCACTAAAAAAATTTAGGATCACACGGGTATCTTGGAATCGTGCCGATGGTTTTATGATGAGAACATTGTCTTGGTGCCTCCTGTCAGGGGTTTAGTGGAAGTGTCCCGGGGAGTTGAGCTCTGAGGTGTTGTCATCATAATTTTATCGTTGCAATTCTGGAATACCTGAGTCTAGTACGCCGACATCGAAAATCTCTTTTATGCAGTTCGTTGGTGAGATAACCTCGACGCCACCCAGTACTGGGGCGGGAGTTCGGGAGTATCGCCATAACTTGTACAACGGATGCTTTTCGAAGGTTGAGGTAGATGGTTTCCGAAGGTTTCTTGGTTATGTGTTGAAGGATGGATACAGCTGGATGTAGGATTTGCTAGTTTGGGTGAGATATTATGCTTCCCCTGTATCCCCAACACCTGATTGCATAACCGGAAAGGTTCGGGAGTTTCATAGGTGGGAATTCTAGTAGCTCTAGTTCTTCTTCCACGGACATTGGTTTGAGATTGGGATTTCTTACCGATTATTCGTTCTTGATCTGTACCTTGTTAATTTATTTCTCTACCTTAATTCTACGTGGCTTCTCAATTTATGGATATGTGACCATTTGAAGAGGAATGCATTCATTCATTTTGTTCGGATGTGAAGACTATATGTTGCAATTTTCATTCCGTTGGATTCAGCTTCAATATTTATCTATCAATGTGTTAATGGTGGTCAACCTCTTCAGGATGGCTCCTCCAACGCGCACGACTCCGAATCCTGATCCACCACCACCTCCACCTCCTCCAGAGGCATGGCAAGATGTGATGGCCGCAACCAATGCAAACACACAGCTGATCATGCAAATTCTTCAAGAGCGCAATCAAGGCAGTCAAGGGAATCAAGGCAGCAATCAGAGTCACTTTGCTACACTCAACCAATTCCTTGCTAACGGGCCAAAGACTTTCAGCAATTGTGTTGAGGCAACCGATGCTGACGATTGGCTTGTGGATCTGTGTAAGCATTTCGAGTGCAGTAACGTCAGGCCTGAGGACTTTGTTAAGTTCGCTTCCTTCCAACTCAAAGATCAAGCTGCAGAATAGTTCCAGCAGTACAAGGACTCCAGAGGTGGACGTGTTATCACTTGGGATGATTTCCGTCGAGATTTCCGAGCTCATCATATTCCGCAGAGCGTGGTTGAAAGCAAGCGTGAAGAATTCCGCAATCTGAAGCAAGGCTCTTTGTCTGTCTATGACTACAACAAGTTGTTCCAGAAGCTCACCCGCTTTGCCAAGCAGGACATGCCTGATGAGAAGAGCATGATATATCAGTTCAGGGGTGGTCTCAGAGAAGAAATTCAGCTCGCTCTTGTCCTCTTTGAGCCCTTGAGATATGATGAGTTCTACAACATGGCACTGAAGCAAGAGGCTGCTCAGTTGAGGTGTGATGCTTCCAAGAACCGAGTCAGAGATGTTACTCCTTCTTCCTCTACTCAAGTGGCCAAGCAGCAGAAGTTTTGGCTTCCTCCTCCTCCGTTTCGTCAGCCGTATCAGCAGAAGAGCAAAGGTGGCAGTGGTTCTTCCCACCCAACAACCCTGGCTTTCAGAACAAGACTTCGTCTCAAGCTCCAAGATCGAGTGCTCCGTATCACCGTCCGATTTCAGAGGTCACGTGCAACAAGTGCCAACAGAAGGGTCACTATGCCAACAAGTGTTTCAACCAGAGGCGTCTTCCTCCTCCTCCTCCTGTCAGATCGGCAAGTACAGCTGTGGTCAAGCATAACCCCAAGCATGCCAAGGTCAATTTGATGAATGCAGCTCAGGCAGAGGACTCGTCAGATGTGATCATGGGTAACCTTCCTGTTAATGATATTCCTGCAAAAGTTCTTTTTGACACGGGTGCATCGCATTGTTTCATCTCGAGACCTTTTGCATCTAAGCATGATTTTGTTACTCAAGTGTTGCCGAAGCCGTTGGCTATCGTCTCTCCGGCCCGTCAAATGACATCTCAAGTATGCGTTCCAGATGTTACTATCACTTTGAGTGACTATAAGTTCTTGTCCTCTCCAAATGTTCTTGGTGACTCGGATATTGATCTTATTCTCGGAATGGATTGGCTTTCTAAGCACAAGGCTCAGCTTGATTGTGCAACCAGGCAGATTCAATTGACTCATTCGTCTGAGGATGTTATTGTCTTTGCCGCTCGGGATAATACTATCCGTCTGTTTTCTCTCAATGAGAAGGGTGAATTGGATGCCATCTCTCAAATTCCAGTTGTTTGCGAATACCAAGACGTCTTTCTAGAAGAGCTCCCAGGAATGCCTCCGCACCGGCCAGTTCAATTCGTTATTGAACTTGAGCCAGGCACGGAACCTGTGTGCAAACGTCCTTACAAGCTCGGACCTGAAGAGTTGAAGGAGCTGAAGAAGCAACTCGATATGCAAGAGAAAATGGGTCTCATCCGGCCTAGTTCTTCTCCGTGGGGTTGTGGTGTTCTTTTTGTGAAGAAGAAGGATGGAACGGACCGACTTTGTGTTGATTACCGTCCAGTGAATAAGAAGACCATCAAGAACAAATACCCACTTCCCAACATCAATGAGTTGTTCGAACAACTCAAAGGTGCCCAAGTATTCTCCAAGCTTGATCTCCGTATGGGTTATCACCAGATTCGCATTCGTGAAGAAGATATTCCCAAGACAGCATTCAGAACAAGCTTTGCTTCATATGAATACACTGTCATGTCTTTTGGCCTCGCCAACGCTCCTCCGACGTTCTCTCGCATGATGAACTTCATCTTCAACGCCTACACCAATGACTTCGTTTTGGTCTATCTCGACGACATTCTGGTTTTCTCGAAGAACAAGGAAGATCATGCCAAGCATTTGCGTTTGGTTCTTGATAAGCTCAGAGAACATCAGTTCTACGCCAAGTTCTCCAAGTGTGAATTTTGGCTCGATGAGGTTCTTTATCTTGGCCATATCATCTCTGCCAAGGGCATTGCCGTGAATCCTGAGAAGGTATCTGCAATTGGGAATTGGGAACCTCCTCAGAACGTGAAGCAACTCCGCAGTTTTCTCGGTCTCGCAAGCTATTGCCGAAGATTCGTTGAAAACTTTTCTAAGATCGCGAAGCCTCTCTCTAATCTTCTTCAGAAGCACGTCAAGTACATTTGGTCTCCGGAGTGTGATATTGCTTTCAACACTTTGAAAGAGAAGTTGATCACTGCTCCAGTTCTGACTCTGCCTGATGAATCCAAGTCGTACGAGGTCTTTTGTGATGCCTCTCTCCAAGGTCTTGGCGCAGTATTGATGCAAGAGAAGAAAGTTGTTGCTTATACATCTCGCAAGTTGAAGCCTAATGAGAAGAACTACCCCACTCATGATCTCGAGTTGGCGACAGTTGTGCATGCTCTTTTGACTTGGAGACATCTTCTATTGGGAAGAAAAGTGGACATTTTCACTGATCACAAGAGTCTCAAGTACATCTTTACTCAGCCTAATCTCAACCTCAGGCAAACTCGATGGGTCGAAATGATTCAAGAGTATAATCCAAGTATTGAGTACACTCCAGGCAAGGCTAATGTGATTGCTGATGCTTTGAGCAGGAAAGCGTATTGCAACAATCTGATTCTTAAGCCTTATCAACCCGAGCTTTGTGAAGCTTTCCGAAAACTTAATCTGCAAGTTGTTCCTCAAGTATTCCTCGCCAACCTTCTAGTCTCTCCTACCTTAGAAGACCAGATTCGCCAAGCACAGCTTCTTGATGCTATGGTGAAAAAGGTGAAGATTGGGATTGCCAAGAGTCAGTCCAAGTACAAGTGCTACCGCCTTGATGACAAGGACACTCTCTTCTTCAAGGATCGTATTTTTGTGCCCAAAGGTGACCTCCGTAAAGTGATCATGAACGAGGCTCACAATTCTCTCCTCTCCATCCACCCTGGGAGCACGAAGATGTATCAGGACCTCAAGCAAGCTTATTGGTGGACTCGAATGAAGCGCGAGATCGCTCAATTTGTGAATGAATGTGATGTCTACAGAAGAGTGAAGGCAGAACACCAAAGGACAGCTGGTCTCCTCCAACCTCTTGCCATTCCAGAATGGAAGTTTGACCACATTGAGATGGACTTCGTGACTGGGTTTCCAAAGTCCAAGCGTGGCAATGATGCTATATTCGTTGTCATCGACAAACTCACCAAAGTGGCTCATTTTCTGCCTATCAAAGAGTCGATCATTGCAGATCAATTGGCGGAACTCTATACCTCTCGCATTGTCTCTCTGCACGGTATTCCTCAAGTGATCTCTTCAGACCGGGCAGCATCTTTACCTCGAAGTTTTGGGATTCTTTCTAGAAGGCCATGGGCACTAACATCCGCTTCAGCACTGCTTTCCATCCTCAAACAAGCGGTCAAGTCGAGCGTGTCAACCAGATTCTTAAAGATATGCTTAGGGCTTGTGTGATCTCCTTCGGCATGAAGTGGGAGGATTGTCTTCCTTATGCTAAATTCTCATACAACAATAGTTTTCAAGCAAGTTCGGGCAGGGCCCCTTTTGAAATTCTGTATGGCAGGAAGTGCCGTACCCCTCTCAACTGGTCTGAAACCGGTGAACGACAACTTTTGGGTAATGACTTAATCACAGAAGCAGAAGAAATGTGCAAAGTCATTCGTGATAACCTCAAAGCAGCCCAATCCCGCCAGAAGAGCTACTATGATAGTAAGCCCCGTGATTTGGCTTTCGAGATCAGAGATCATGTTTACCTCCGTGTCTCTCCTATGAAAGGTACTCGTCGCTTCGGTATCAAAGGGAAGCTTGCCCCTAGATACGTGGGACCTTTCAAGATTGTCAGCAAGTGAGGCGACCTCGCCTATCAACTCGAGCTTCCTTCAAACTTTGCAAATGTTCATGACGTGTTCCATGTCTCTCAGCTTCGAAAGTGCTTCAAGACTCCTGACCGCACCGTCAACTTCGAGGACATTGAGCTCCAAGAAGATCTCTCTTATCGTGAGCACCCAGTTGCTATTCTTGAAGAGACTGAACGCAAGACTCGCAACAAGTCAATCAAATTTCTCAAAGTCAAGTGGTCACACCATTCCGACCGTGAAGCTACCTGAGAACGCGAGGATCACCTCCGTTCCGAGTACCCGGCGTTCTTCCAGTCCTAGATCTTGGGACGAGATCCTTTCGTAGTGTTGGAGTGTTGTAACACCCCGGATGTAACTTTCCCTATTTGTACCCCAACTCTTGCCGTTTCCGGCGTTAAGTTATTTTATTTCCTTGGGTTCGGGTTTTTGTCTCCGTGTGTTGTTTTTCGTTGTCATGCATCTCATATCATGTCATCATGTGCATTGCATTTGCATACGTGTTCATCTCATGCATTCGAGCATTTTCCCCGTTGTCCCTTTTGCATTCCGGCGCTTCGTTCTCCTCTGGTGGTCATTTCTAGCTTTCTTTCATGTGTGGGGATTAAACATTCCCGGATTGGACCGAGACTTGCCAAGCGGCCTTGGTTTACTACCGGTAGACCGCCTGTCAAGTTTCGTACCATTTGGACTTCGTTTGGTACTCCAACGGTTAACCGAGGGACCAAAAAGGCCTCGTGTGTGTTGCAGCCCAACACCCCTCCAATTTGGCCCAAAACCCACCAAACTCTGCTCCATGTCCTAGAGCGTTCGATCATGATCGCGTGGCCGAAAACCGCACCTCATTTGGACTCTCCTAGCTCCACTTATGCCTATATATACACCCCCTCCATTTTCGGATCTCTCTCCCTCTCCGCAACCTTAAAAAAACAGGGATCTCTCCGCGCCGGACGTGTCCGTCCGCCGCCGGACACGCCACGCCCAACCACGAGGCGCCACGTGGCATGCGCCGCCAGCCTCCGCCACGGGCCCGAAGCCCATCTCCGCCCCCCGCGCGCCGCCACCGGGCCAGAGGAGGCGCCGCCCCGCGCCCTCTTCTTCCTCCTCGCCTGCGGCCACCGCCGCCGTA
>NC_041382.1:361177512-361247028 GCF_002162155.2 Triticum dicoccoides | reverse complement strand
CACCGGACGCCGCCGACGCCGCCCAACTCCGACCGGGCCCCGCTCCGCCGACCACCACCGCCGTCCCCGGCCGGCGACCTCGACTTCCGCACTCCGGCGGTGAACAATGCACGACTCCGGCGATCCTCGGGAACTGCGCCCGATCCAGATCTGAGATCTACTCCTCGGTTGACTTTTTCCCTCCGAACCCTAATTTTTATGCCTACTTTGACCTGCTGTAACTTTTCATCCGTAGCTCTGTTTTAGACATATAGTATATCAAAGTGTCCGCCTCGACGAGTACATCATTTCATTCCATTGCATCATTTTCATTTGAGTTCATCTTGATGCCCGAAATGCTGTTAGAAGAGGGCTTCGTGAGTTAATTGTCAGATCTGCTAGTTCATCTTAGACTTTTGTCATTTTTGCCATGATTATTGTGTGCATGATATGCCTGTGAGTCCTTCATATGTTTTGTTAAGCATCTTGTTATCTTTCCAGAGGTGAAACCCATGCATTTTTAGGATGTGTGTTGTGACTTGTGCTAACTTGCAAAGTGAGGCACCCGGTAAATCTGTTTTCAGGGACTTAGTAGTTTTCACTAAGTCTGGGATTATTTAGTTCATGATGCCATATGTTCATGTTGTTTCGTAGTGATCCGTGCCTCTTTTGAGGATGATCAGTAAGGGAGTTTTGTTAATCTTGTTATGCTCTATCCATCCATGTCTTTGTTTGCAATTATGGAGCACCCTAGCTTGAGTCAATCGAGCTCTACTTTTGCTTCATTGCGAATCTGGGCAGATCGTCAACTTGTTTGTGATTTTGCCGATGTTATTGTAGTTGATCCGTGCATGCTATGCTATTGTTCTTGCCATGTCTAGCTTGTATTTTGTGCCTTCTTTATGGGTGTATGCTTGTCTTGCCATGACTTGTACCGTAGTGAGTGCATCGAGCTCGTAAACATGCCTTCGTGAGTTATATTTCAGCATGTCCCAGTTTTCACCAAGTCTGAAAACTGATTTTGTTTTTGCTATGTTCGCGTGCTTGCAATTGTATTTTCTGATCCCTTTTGGCTCAAGGTCACTAAGGGACTTTTGTTAAGCTTGTTGAGTATCTCCATGCCATGTCTTTCCTTGTCATGTTCAGGTCCTGTAGCATGTTGTTTTGTTGCTCCGAAGAGAGCTATATGATCTGAAATTCCACACAAGTGTTAATTTCACTAAGTCTGAGATCTGTTTTACCATTTGCGTTTTTGCCATGCTTGTTTGAACCTCCTAATGGATGAATTGGCCGTAGCTCAGTGCTAGACTTTTGTTAAGCATCTTGTATGAATCCCTGCCATGTATTTTGTTGTCATGTTTGGTGGCTGTAGCATGTTCATTTCGTTGCATTTAGATGCCTACTTGCTGTAAATTGCAGACCGGTGTCATTTTTGAATCGCTTGCCATTTCCAAACCGTAACTCCGATTCCGGCGTTCTTTATATCGTTTTCAAGCGGTTTCATCCCATCTTTCCAGTGGCACACTTGGTTTTACAAGTTGAGGCCAGCTTCATGTATTTCCTGTCATATCTTGCATTTTGCATCGCGCATAGCATGTCATCTTTGCATTGTGTTGTTTGAGTTTGCACGTGGTTGATTGTATCCTTGTTGCTTGTTTGTCTTGTTTGGGTAGAGCCGGGAGACGAGTTCGCTAACGAGGAGCCCGTTGAGCTTGCTCTTGAGGATCCAGTCAACTCTGACAACTGTGCAGGCAAGATGATCATACCCTCGAAATCACTACTATCTTTGCTATGCTAGTTTGCTCGCTCTTTTTGCTATGCCATTGCTACGATGCCTACCATTTGCTTGTCAGCCTCCCAAATTGCCATGTAAAACCTCTAACCCACCATGTCCTAGCAAACCGTTGATTGGCTATGTTACCGCTTTGCTCAACCCCTCTTATAGCGTTGCTAGTTGCAGGTGAAGATTGGAGGCCGTTCCTTGTTGGAACATTTATTTACTTGTTGGGATATCACTAAATTGCTATGTTATCTTAATGCATCTATATACTTGGTGAAGGGTGGAAGGGTCGGCCTCTCGCCTAGTGTTTTGTTCCACTCTTGCCGCCCTAGTTTCCGTCATATCGGTGTTATGTTCCCGGATTTTGCGTTCCTAACGCGGTTGGGTTATAATGGGAACCCCTTGATAGTTCGCCTTGATTAAAGCTTTTCCAGCAATGCCCAACATTGGTCTTACCATTTTCCACCTAGCCTTTTCTTTCCCTTGGGTTCTGCAGACTCAAGGGTCATCTTATTTTAACCCCCCGGGGCCAGTGCTCCTCTGAGTGTTGGTCCAAACTAGAGCCCCTTGCAGCGCCACCTCGGGGAAACTCGAGGGCTGGTTTTAGTTGTACGGATTGATTATCTGAGTGTGCCCTCAGAAAGAGATATGTGCATCTCCTATCGGGATTTGTCGGCACATTCGGGTGGTGTTGCTGGTCTTGTTTTAACCTGTCGAATTGTCTTGTTGTACCGGGTTACCGAGTCTGATCGGTGTGTCTCAGGTGGAGGTCTATTCCTTCGTTGACCGTGAGAGCTTGTCATGGGCTAAGTTGGGACTCCCCTGCAGGGATTGAACTTTCGAAAGTCGTGCCAGCGGTTATGGGCAGATGGGAATTTGTTAATGTCCGGTTGTAGATAACTTGAACTAAACTTAATTAAAATGAATCAACTGAGTGTGTTACCGTGATGGCCTCTTCTCGGCGGAGTCCGGGAAGTGGACACGGTGTTGGAGTAATGTTTGCGTAGGTTGTTCTTTAGATTCTCGCTCACGCTTTGCCTCCTCTTCTCGCTCTCTTTTGCGTATAAGTTAGCCACCACATATGCTAGTCGCTTGCTGCAGCTCCACATATATATATTGCCTTACCCTTCCTATAAGCTTAAATAGTCTTGATCGCGAGGGTGCGAGATTGCTGAGTCCCTGTGGCTCATAGATTCCTACTACACCAGTTGCAGGTCCAGGTGATTCCGCTCCAGGTGACGCATATGAGCTCAAGTGGGAGTTCGACGAAGACTCTCAGTGATACTATGTTTCATTTCCCGACGATCAGTAGTGGTGCCCAGTTGGGGGTGATTGGGACCGTGTCGCATGTTGGGTTCTCTTTCATTTTGGCGCCGTAGTCGGGCCATGAGTGTTTGGATGATGTAATGTTATTTATGTACTTGATTGACGTGGCGAGTGTAAGCCAACTATGTTCTCCCCTTTTATTGTTATATTACATGGGATGTTTGTGAAGATTGCCTAACTTGCGACATATGCCTTCAATGCGATTATATCTCTAAGTCGTGCCTCGACACGTGGGAGCTATAGTCGCATCGAGGGTGTTATAAGGTGGGCAGGCTGTTGGGCCTAGAGGCTGCCGTGAAAAAAGAGAGACAGTGAGAGTTGGGTTGGCCTAGCTGCAGTAAAATGACTTTTAGGCAGCGGGATCCATCTACCTACTTTTCTTCTAATACAAAATACAACACTTTGTTGCTGTGTTTTGAGAAAAAGGGTATGTGTATGCTTATATTATCCTGGAATCTTATTATTCTTGCATGTTTTAACTTGTCAACGGAACATCAACTATAGCACCGGTGATGAAAGCAAAGGACACTCGATCCACTTGTTGTCTTGTGGGCCTGCTGCTTTTCGTTCTTTCACTTCTTTTTCACATGTGTGCGTTGCACCACACAACAAATCGTTTTTAGCCAAAGGGTGACTTTACCACTCACTTATGGTTCCAATGGATATGGGTTAGATGGATGGTGTCTTGCTTAGTGAAGTGGTCAAGGCAAGCAACTCCTCTCGAATAGGCTGATCGGTGATACGTGATTTTGGAATAAAAGCTAGACGACTCAGCCCTCTTCTCATCTTAAAGCTATCACTGCTTCCCCAGCCAAGCCATACTTTTCATTGTTTGCTTGAATCCATAAAAAACATTTTTTTTGTCGAGTTTCCTTTGCATGTGTTGATTGACCTTGAAGTCCATATATAGATTCATGTAGTTCATCTCAACTTGACCAACCATTGAGAATGGAACAAATAGGGATATGGAATTCTTCTATATTGTCTTTCAACCCCTGCTCTTGCCTTGGCTTCGCCTTCCACCTTCAGCTAAGCACCTAACCCATGGGATGGGACCTTCGGTCTAGCCTTTGTTCGAGTATGGGACTGACCTCGGATTCTTCCATCCGAGTGAGTACCCCCCCTTCTGATTTGGTTTGAGTACAGGATCGACCTTCTCTTTTGTTTGTAATTGGGCTTGCCTAAAACAAAGGAACCTTAGTGTGAGAACCCACCCGAGTTGGTAACCCAACATTTCCACGTGCAGTTTCTCCCTCGTCTTCTTTGCCTAGCCTTTAGCTTCTTTCTTGTCTGATATTAGAATTTGTTGTTAGGAAATAGGGCATTACCTATCAATTTGCCTTCCTATGAAGGCCTTTCGCTTAGTTTTCCTTTCTACTAGAACTTCCCTTTAGCAATTCTTGAACATCTATAGTATGCTTGAATGTCGACATTTTTCTATATTTTCTTCCTCCTTGTCCATCAGTCCATTTCCTTTCCTTAATGAAATCTGCCCCCTCCACTCTCCATCTTTCGAGAACAACAAGAGGGCATTCTCAAGAAGGCGTATTCTTCTTCACTTCCTAAGAATGCATTTTCTTGCTAACAAGCCATTCTGGCAAACAAAAAAGATACCTTTATCAATGAGGAGCAAAGGTTAAGTGAAACTCCTTCCTTCATGTCTTCTTCCCTTTTAAGCTTGTTGGGGGAATCTGGGCTCTTTTTCAGCCCCTAAGGAGTGCTACTTTTATGAATGAGGACTGACAGTCTTAATTCCTAATGCTACTCCTACTGATATTGCTATTGCTACTGTTTTCAGGAATTGGCATCTTTCTTCATAGGGGCCTAGCCAAGGAAAGCTTTCCCACTAAATGAATGTGCTTGTGTACTCTTCTATTCCTGCGGGAAGTGTGGAACTAATTGAATTTCGTTCTTGTCTGCTAAGAGAATTATTCTTCCTTACAACTTGCATTCCATGCATCCACCGTACTAAGAGCTCCTTCTTGAAGAACCAATTATGTAACAACCTGTAGGATCGAAAGTATGTCTAGAGGGGGGTGATTAGACTACTTGACCAAATAAAAATCCAGCCTTTTCCTAATTTTAAGTCTTGGTAGATTTTAGCAACTTAGCATAAGTCAAGCAATCAACCTACACATGCAAGTCTAAGGGTATAGAAGCAGAATGTAAAACATTGCACATGAAGGTAAAGGGAGGAGTTGGAGGGAGCAAACGCAATGTAGACACGGAGATTTTTGGCGTGGTTCCGATAGGTGGTGCTATCATACATCCACGTTGATGGAGACTTCAACCCATGAAGGGTAACGGTTGCGCGAGTCCACAGAGGGCTCCACCCATGAAGGGTCCATGAATAAGAAACCTTGTCTATCCCACCATGGCCATCGCCCACGAAGGACTTGCCTCACTAGGGTAGATCTTCACGAAGTAGGCGATCTCTTTGCCCGTACAAACTCCTTGGTTCAACTGCACAATCTTGTCGGAGGCTCCCAAGTCACACCTAACCAATCTAGGAGACACCACTCTCCCAAAGGTAATAGACGGTGTGTTGATGATGAACTCCTTGCTCTTGTGCTTTAAATTATAGTCTCACCAACACTCAACTCTCTCTCACTGATTTGGATTTTGTGGAAAGAAGATTTGAGTGTAAAGCAACTTGGAGAAGACTAGAGATCAAGATTCATATGGTTGGAATGAATATCTTGACCTTAACACGTGAGTAGGTGGTTCTCTCTCAGAAAATATGTGTTGGAAGTGTAGGCATGTTCTGATGGCTCTCTCCATGAATGAAGAGTGGGTGGAGGGGTATATATAGCCTCCACACAAAATCTAACCGTTACACACAAATCACCAAACTCGGTGGGACAGAATAATGAAACTCGGTTAGACCGATTCAGTTCAAAATGTGAACGTTAGGATTTTCGGTGGGACCGACATTTCAACTCGGTGTGACCGATTTCATTAGGGTTAGGGCATAACGTAATCTCGGTGAGACCAATTACACAAACTCGATGGGACCGATTCGCTCATCTCGGTGAGACCGAAATGTTACGAAAGGGAAATAGAGATTTTGCATTGCGAACTCGGTGGGACCGATCGCTCATCTCGGTTGGACCAAAGCGTTACGAAGGGAAACAGAGAGTTTGCAATCCCATCTCAGTGAGACCGAGATCCCTATCGGTATGACCGAAGTGACTAGGGTTTGTGGCAGTGGCTATGTCAAATGAACTCGGTGTGGCCGGATAGAAGGTTTCGATGGGGCCGAGTTTGACTTTTGGTTTGGGACATATGTGGATATGAGAAAGTGGTTGAGGGTTTTTGGATCATATCACTAAGCATTTTGAGCAAGCAACCCATTAAGCAACACCTCATCCCCTTTTAATAGTATTAACTTTTCCTATGGACTCAACGTGATCTTGGATCACTAAAAGTAAAATGTAGAGTCCTGAGCTTCAGATCTTGAGTCAATCTTTTGTCCTTAGCATTTTGAGGGGTCCACATTCCTAATCCATGCCGTGCCAATAATTGAGCTTTCCTGAAATATTTATCTTGAGATATCATTAGCTCAATGAGCTATATGTTGTTAATATTTATGAAAACCACCCAGGGATAGTTGCACTTTCAATCTCTCCCTTTTTGGTAATTGATGACAACATATAGATCAAAGCTTCGACAAATGATCATAAGATTGAAATACATCGTCGCTTTGAGAAGTATGTGACAAGCAAGAGCTCCCTCTAAATTTGTGCATTATTTAAAATTTGCTTTTGAATGCAAATGCGCAATCGATTAGGATCATGGCTTACACATACATCTTGGTGGAGCGCTCAAAATGACATAAATTAAAAGGATGCACTCATCACCAAGCAAAGTGAATGATCATATATGATATATAAGAGATAGTATCATCCAGGCAAGCATTAAAGTAGCATATGATCAAACACATGATCAAACAAGTATCTCAAATATACATAGAGTATAAACCAAAAGCAAGAGTGACAAAGAAGCAAAAACACACTCTCTCGAAGCCTATGATCTATATATTTCTCCCCCTTTGGCAACAAGTTACCAAAAAGTTCGAAAATGCATAGTGCTATGCGTCTCTCAGGCTCGGTCTTCGGGAGGTGGTGTAGAGAGAACTCCAAGAATGAAGGCATCTGTTGATGTAGTTGGAGCTGGTGGAGTGGGTTATGGAGGTGGCACTGAAGCTGTAGCTGCTGGTGCTGATGATGTAGCTCTAGAATCTGGTACTGGCACTGCAGCAGACCTCCGACCTCGTGGCACTCGCTGAAAAGCATCCGTAGTTGCCTTCCCTCTCCTCTCCTCAGCTTCTCCTGGAGCTGCTCAATAGTTGTCTGTATCTCAGTGACCTTCAGGTCAAGATCATAAAATTTTGTCTCAACAATCCTCTCCAAGATCTCCTGATTCTGAGTCAGGGTGGCCAAGCCCTTCTCAATCCTCAAAGTAGATTGGATCAGATATGCTAGCTGATCTTGCTTGCTCTTCAGGAACACCTGAGATGCTTCCTCTATACTTGCCATCCTTGCAGCTTTCTCTGCCTTTGCTTTTGATTCTCTTCTCTTGTGCTTGTGCTAATGAAGGTTCATCCTCATTCATCAAAACTGTGTTGTCTTCAAATTCAGGGTACAGAGGTAGATGCTCCTTGTCCAACAAGTAAGTGCTTGTGCCCATCTTGGAGTTGATGAGCACCTGAATATGTGGAGCATACCCACATGATCTCTTCTGGTCAACATCTATCCTCTTGATTGTCTCTACAATCAGACTCATGACCTTGAATTTTTGAGGCACAGCAAATATTTGTAGCAAGTTGATGGAATGTCCCCTAATCATCTTGTGATCTCCAGACTTGGGTAGCAAAGTATGCCTTAAGATGGTGTTAAATAGTAGGCAGACCAGACAACAAATAGTGCACAGATCCAAGCTTGTCTGTCTCCAAAGCTTTATCAGGGATCTCTTTGTACATGTTTGCCATAGAGTTGTGGTCTTTCTTCTTTTTGGCATACACATCCAAATCATCATCATGTTCCTCTGGGGCATTGATCAACTTGGCCCACTCTTCAATAGTAGATTGCTACCTTGTACCTGCAGACATCCATACCATCCTTCCATCTGGATAGAAATGAGCAGTGGAGTAAAATTTCATAACTAGCTTCATTTCATTTGGTTAACTTTTGACCCACAAACTCATCAACTCCACAAGCTTTGAAGCTGTCTTGTACACTTGGGAAGTGATCTTCATTTTCTTTGATGTATTCCCAATCAACCCATCTCATGTGACAGACAATTGGCTTCTTGTCAAGCAGAATAGTCTCATAGAAGTCTTGTTGTTCTTTTGTGTGGAACCTATAGTCAACAACGGTTCTCCTCCTCACAGCATAGGGATCTGACTGTCTCTACAATCTCAGTCCTGAATCCTTCCTGATATGCATGTCCTCAGCCACATGATGAGCATCATTGTGGTCTGGAATCTTGGGTTTCAGTCTTCTTAGCACAAGGGCTTCATCATCCTCTTCTTCAATTGGATCTTTAAACATGGAGGATCTCCCAAGGGCTCTGGCAGTGGTCTTCTTGACCCTCTCCTTCCTCTTCTTGCCATCTCCAGCCTCTTTGGGTTCAAGTGTGAACTCCATAGTTTCTTGAGTGGAGGCTCTGGCTTTAGACATAGGAATCCTTTTTGCAGGTGCCTTCTTATTCAACCCTGGCTTAGTTATTGCAGCTGTGCCATACTCTTTCTTCAGCACCTTCTTCTTGGAGCTGACTTCCTCCTCAGTAGCCACATAGTCCTCATCTTCAGAATATGAGGTTTTCTTCTTTCTTGACCTGGTGGCTGCCTTTGGCAAATTACTGGGAGTGCTCTTGCTACCATCATCTGAGGTACTTGAGGGACTAGTTCCCTCACTCAACTGCACTTGCTCTTCTGACTTGTTCTGGTTGTCACTCTGGTTAGACATCTTGGCAACCAAACTGACAACAAACCCTGTGAATAGATATAGATGAGGTAGAATGGATGAGCATCACAAAGTACAGAGTTTTTGCAAAACAAATGAGTCAAAAACTTAGAGTTAGTTCTCCACAAAAAGCATTTCGGAGCTATCGATTTGTTAAACTCAGTGATACCAAAGCAATTTTGGAACCTAAACTAGTGAACCCAGTGAGACCAAGTCACAGTTCGGTGGCACCGAGACTGCTAGGGTTTCACAGAGAATCAAACTCGGTCACACCGATTTGCAATTTTTGGTCAGACCAAAAACACATGTGCAATGGCCTAAGCCAAATCGGCGAGACCAATTTTTACAACTCGGTCGGTCTGAGATGAGTTCGGCGGAAACCTAACCCTAAATTTTCAAATAAAACTTAACCTAAAGGATGTTTTCTCTGGATAGAGTGTTCTCATACGTGGTAAAGATCATGGCAAAGCAATGTGCTACGAATCAGAGTAAGGAAATAGCACAAAGAGTCGAACCCATACCCTAGTTCGGCGGGAGTTCGCTACAGCGACAATGGCGGAGCAGAATTCCCTTGACGGTGACGGAAACCAGCGGTGGGAGGTCGCTGGCGGCGAGGAGACGATCCGGAGACCCGAGGAGGCAGAGCAGGACACGCGCGGGCTGAGAGGTTTTGAAGAAATTTCCAAAATCTCACCCTTGGGTTTATATATCCCGACCCTGTCGGTGTGACCGGGTGGAACAACTCGGTAGCATCGAGATGCAGAATCGCAAGCGGTTACTGCAACTCGGTGTGACCGAAAAGTTCAAATCGATTGCACCGAAATTGAAAACCTAGATGAACTTAGTGAACTCGGTGTGACCGAAGTGGATGACTCGGTCATACCGAAATGCACAAAGAAGTTTTGGAAGTTTAAGTCTATGACGAATCGGGGACTCTGAGTGCTCCTCACACAGAGTGGTTCAAATCTGACTTGATCAAACTTTGTGATGTAGCATGAATAGAGTTTGAGGCGAGCAAAGCATAAATAGCTAAAGGAGGTTCTTAGGCATTCTTGTCCATCCACTTGGCAAAATAGAAAACGCCAAACAATCTAAACAACAAGTGGATGTCCTCCAATGAGTAAAATATGCAATCAACATGCTCACACAATAAAATGGCAGATGAAATATGTGACAAAGCATGCACAAACACTCTAGCATCTATCAAGCAATTGGTGATGACTAGTTCATCTCTCTCTATATATATATATGAGTATATTGACTGAGGAGTCAAATGAGAACATTTGATCGTAGGTCATACTCATCATTTAAGCACAAGTGGGGTTACCACTTTTACATAAAACATTGTTGTGCTCACACCTTTAGAGTTGCTTTAGCTCAATTGATTAGAGTAAAGCTCCCCCTAGATGTGATATCCCCCCTAAGAGGGATGAACTAACCTTGGGTTTTGTCGATGATGACTTCATGTAGGTGTTGAAGATGTAGATGCTCAATGTTGATGTAGATCATTCGGAGCAAACCATTGGAGTGAGTTGCACTTTCAATACCTACACAGGTTAGTCCCATAAGGAACAAACAAGGATATCCATAGACATAGAGTGATGTTCACATAAGATGTTGAAAGCATTAGGTTACCTTGTCCCTTGTCTTACCAACAAGAGGGTTTGTGACTCCTAGAACTAGTGCAAAATGTGGAAGTTGTTTGCACATGTGATAACCCACAAGTATAGGGGATTGCAACCGTTTTTGAGGGTAGAGTATTCAACCCAAATTTATTGATTCGACACAAGGGGAGCCAAAGAATATTCTCAAGTATTAGCAGCTGAGTTGTCAATTCAACCACACCTGGAAACTTAATATCTACGGCAAAGTATTTAGTAGCAAAGTAACATGATAGTAGTGGTAACGGTAGCAAAAGGTAATGATAACAAAAGTAATGTTTTTGGTATTTTGTAGTGATGATAGCAATAGCAACGGAAAAGTAAATAAGCGAAGAACAATATATGGAAAGCTCGTAGGCAATGGATCGGTGATAGAGAATTATGCCGGATGCGGTTCATCATGTAACAGTCATAACCTAGGGTGACACAAAACTAGCTCCAATTCATCAATGTAATGTAGGCATGTATTCCGAATATAGTCATACGTGCTTATGGGAAAGAACTTGCATGGCATCTTTTGTCCTACCCTCCCGTGGCAGCGGGGTCCTAGCGGAAACTAAGGGATATTAAGGCCTCCTTTTAATAGAGTACCGGACCAAAGCATTAACACATAGTGAATACATGAACTCCTCAAACTACGGTCATCACCGGGAGTGGTCCCGATTATTGTCACTTCGGGGTTGCCGGATCATAACACATAGTAGGTGACTATAGACTTGCAAGATAGGATCAAAAACTCACATATATTCATGAAAACATAATAGGTTCAGATCTGAAATCATGGCACTCGGGCCCTAGTGACAAGCATTAAGCATAGCAAAGTCATAGCAACATCAATCTCATAACATAATGGATACTAGGGATCAAACCCTAACAAAACTAACTCGATTACATGATAAATCTCATCCAACCCATCACTGTCCAGCAAGCCTACGATGAAATTACTCACGCACGGCGGTGAGCATCATGAAATTGGTGATGGAGGATGGTTGATGATGACGATGGCAACGGATTCCCCTCTCCGGAGCCCCGAACAGACTCCAGATCAGCCCTCCCGAGAGGTTTTAGGGCTTGGCGGCGGCTCCATATCGTAAAACGTGATGAATCTTTCTCCTTGATTTTTTTCTCCCCGAAAGTGAATATATAGAGTTGGAGTTGAGGTCAGAGGAGCTCCAGGGGGCCCACAAGGTAGGGGGTGCGCCCAGGGGGGCAGGCGCACCCCCCACCCTCGTGGCTAGGGTGTGGGCCCCCTGGTCTTGATCTTTTGCCAGTATTTTTTATTATTTCCAAAAATACGCTCCGTGGAGTTTCAGGTCATTCTGAGAGCTTTTGTTTCTGCACATAAAGAACACCATGACAATTTTGCTGAAAACAACGTCAGTCCGGGTTAGTTCCATTCAAATCATGCAAGTTAGAGTCCAAAACAAGGGCAAAAGCGTTTGGAAAAGTAGATACGACGGAGACGTATCAACTCCCCCACACTTAAACCTTTGCTTGTCCTCAAGCAATTCAGTTGATAAACTGAAAGTGATAAAGAAAAACTTTTACAAACTCTATTTGCTCTTGTTGTTGTAAATATGTAAAGCCATCATTCAAGTTTTCAGCAAAGATTATGAACTAACCATACTCACAATAACTCTTAGGTCTCATGTTTACTCATATCAATGGCATAATCAACTAGCGAGCAATAATAATAAATCTCGGATGACAACACTTTCTCAAAACAATCATAATATGATATAACAAGATGGTATCTCGCTAGCCCTTTCTGAGACCGCAAAACATAAATGCAGAGCACCTTTAAAGATCAAGGACTGACTAGACATTGTAATTCATGGTAAAAGAGATCCAGTCAAGTCATACTCAATGTAAACTAACAGTAATGAATGCAAATGAAAGTGGTGCTCTCCAACTGGTGCTTTTTAATAAGAGGATGATGACTCAACATAAAAGTATATAGATAGGCCCTTCGCAGAGGGAAGCAGGGATTTGTAGAGGTGCCAGAGCTTGGTTTTGAAATAGAGATGAATAATATTTTGAGCGGTATACTTTCATTGTCAACATAACAACCAAGAGATGGCGATATCTTCCATGCTACACACATTATAGGCGGTTCTCAAACAGAATGGTAAAGTTTATACTCCCCCTCCACCAACAAGCATCAATCCATGGCTTGCTCGAAACAGCGAGTGCCTCCAACTAACAAGAGTCCCATGGGGAGTTTTGTTTGCAATTATTTTGATTTGATTTGCATAAAGCATGGGACTGGGCATCCCGGTGACCAGCCATTTTCTCGTGAGTGAGGAGCAGAGTCCACCCCTCTTGAGAATAACCCGCCTAACATGGAAGATACAGACAGCCGTAGTTGATACATGAGCTATTCGAGCATACAAAACAGAATGTTTATTTGAAGGTGTAGAGTTTGGCACATACAAATTTACTTGGAACAGCAGGTAGATACCGTATATAGGTAGGTATGGTGGACTCATATGGAACAACTTTGGGGTTTATGGGATTGGATGCACAAGCAGTATTCCCGCTTAGTACAAGTGAAGGCTAGCAAAAGACTGGGAAGCAACCAGCTAGAGAGCGACAACAGTCATGAACATGCATTAAAATTAATCAACACCGAATGCAAGCATGAGTAGGATATAATGCACCATGAACATAAATATCATAGAGGCTATGTTGATTTTGTTTCAACTACATGCGTGAACATGTGCCAAGTCAAGCCACTCGAATTGTTCAAAAGAGGATGCCATCCTATCATACCACATCACAACCATTTTAATAACATGTTGGCATGCAAGGTAAACCATTATAAGCTCCTAGCTAATTAAGCATGGCATAAGCAACTATGATCTCTAATTGTCATTGAAAACATGTTTATTCATAATAGGCTGAATCAGGAACGATGAACTAATCATATTTACAAAAACAAGAGAGATCGAGTTCATACCAGCTTTTCTCATCTCAATCAGTCCATCATATATCGTCATAATTGCCTTTCACTTGCATGACCGAATGATGTGAATAATAATAATAGTGCACGTGCATTGGACTAAGCTGGAATCTGCAAGCATTCAATAAACAGGAGAAGACAAGGCAATATGGGCTCTTTTGTCAGATCAACAATAATGCATATACGAGCCACTTCAACAATTTAATCATGGTCTTCTCCTATCGACCCCAAAGAAAAGAAAAGAAACAAAACTATTTACACGGGAAAGCTCCCAACAAGCAAAAGAAGAACATGAAATCTTTTTGGGTTTTCTTTTTAATTACTACTACAAGCCTGGAAATTAAAAGTAGCTAAAAGCTACAACTATTTTTTTTGTTTTTCTTAAGGTTTATCAAACACACAAGAAGAAAGCATAAAATGAGAAAATAAACTAGCATGGATATTACAATGAAAGAGTATGAGCACTAACATCTAGCAATGAGTGTGTGAACATAAATGTAATGTCGGTGAGAAATACGTACTCCCCCAAGCTTAGGCTTTTGGCCTAAGTTGGTCTCCACGGATGGCCTGGCGGATATCCAAAGTTGTAACTGGGGTCGTACTGTGATGCAGCAGTCATCGCATCGTGGGCTGCAGCTTGGAGGCGAGCTATCTCAGCTCTCCTCTTTTACTCTTCCGCCTCCTCTCTGGTTATAGAATATCTCCCTTTTGCCTGAAAGTCAAAGAAAGTAGAAGCAGGGAGAGCGACGTGATATGTGCGTCGTCTGTCAAAGATTAATCGATACTGGAGGAACTGATCGTTCCTCTCAACAAACTGATGACGAACCATAGCCTCATAATCCAAATAAGCAGGGGGCAACTCAATATCATCCTCACATATGGTTATACCAAGAAAATCAGCTATGCGAGTTGCATAAATTCCACCAAAGAAATCTCCATTAAATCTATTAAGATGCAACCTACGTGCAACAATGGCTCCCAAATTATAAGATTTATCTCCTAACACAACACTTCTAAGAATACTAAGGTCAGGGACACACATGTGACACGCTTCATCTTTACCGTTAATGCATCTACCTATGAAGAGAGCAAGATAATGTATAGCAGGAAAATGAATGCTCCCTATGGTAGCTTGTGCTATATCTCTAGATTCCCCCACAGTTATACTAGCGAGAAAATCTCTAAATTCAGATTTGTGAGGTTCACTAGTACTACCCTATTGTGGAAGTTTGCAAGCAGTGGTAAAGTCCTCTAAGTCCATAGTGTAAGAATTTTCATAAAGATCAAACGGGACAGTTTGAGAATTACGTGAAGATGAAAATTCAAACCTCCTCACAAAGGAGCTAGTGAGATAGTGGTACTGAAGGCATTTTTCTTCCTCGAAGCTCACAAGATCAGTGTTACGCAAATATGCGTTAAATTCTTCCTTAATTCCTGCTCGATCCATGAAGTCCTCTGAAGGCCATTCACAAGGCCGCACTGGAGCGTCCCTTGGTGGCTCATCATCAGCATCACGCATTGCAAGCCTGGGTCCTTGTTTCCTTGAAGAACCACCTTGGTACATTTTCCTAAGCATATTTCTTCCCTTGAAAAATTTCTGAAATTTTTAGTAACTTCAAAATAAAAGTGAACCAAACTCAACAAAATTGATAGCAACTACTCCTACAAGTGCCTAGAGCCTATATCATGCATCAAAACTATTTGGAACCATATAAATTTGACATGCAAGCTCAAGAACAGGGTCACCTAAGCAGCAAAAATATGCAATGAATAAAGCACTAGAACAAAAACTAATTGGACCAATGGAGGAGTCACATACCAAGGAACAATCCCCCCAAGCAGTTTTGTGATAGGCGCTTTGAGCAAGGAGATCGAAAATGGCAGCAAAATGAGCTTGGACTCGGGTTTGAACTGGATAATGATGTTTGTGGGAGGAAGAAGGAGTGCGTGGGTGCAGGAATAAGTGGAGGAGGTCCACCATGGGCCCACGAGGCAGGGGCGTGCCCAGGGGGTAGGGCGCGCCCTCCACCCTCGTGGCCAGGTGGATGCCCCCTGTTGTGTTCTCAGTGCGAAATATTCTCAAATATTCCAGTAAAAATCATATTTAAATTTCAGGGCATTTGGAGAACTTTTATTTTCGGGGTATTTTTATATTGCACGGATAATTCAGATAACAGACAGAAAATACTATTTTTACTTTATTTAATATAAATAACAGAAAGTAAAAAGAGGGTACACAGAGTTGTGTTTTCTAACTTCATCCATCTCATGATCATCAAAAGGAATCCATTAACAAGGTTGATCAAGTCTTGTTAACAAACTCATTCTGAATAACATGGAACCGGAGAATTTTCAAATAACACTAGGTTACCTCAACGGGGATATGCACACCCCCAACAATAAGAATATCATATTTCTTATTGACACTAGGAAGAGGAAATTCCAAACCTCCAAAAATAATTGATGGAATTTTTCCAATAGAATTAATACTGTGGACTTGAGGTTGCTTCCTCGGAAAGTGTACCGTATACTCATTACCATTAATATGAAAAGTGACATTGCCTTTGTTGCAATCAATAACAGCCCCCGCAGTATTCAAAAAGGGTCTTCCAAGAATAATAGACATACTATCGTCCTCGGGAATATCAAGAATAACAAAGTCTGTTAAAATAGTAACGTTCGCAACCACAACAGGCAGATCCTTACAAATACCGACAGGTATAGCAGTTGATTTATCAGCCATTTGCAAAGATATTTCAGTAGGTGTCAACTTATTCAAATCAAGTCTACGATATAAAGAGAGAGGCATAACACTAACACCGGCTCCAAGATCACATAAAGCAGTTTTAACATAGTTTCTTTTAATGGAGCATGGTATAGTGGGTACTCCTGGATCTCCAAGTTTCTTTGGTATTCCACCTTTAAAAGTATAATTAGCAACCATGGTGGAAATTTCAGCTTCCGGTATCTTGCTTTTATTAGTAACAATTTCTTTCATGTACTTAGCATAAGGATTCATTTTAAGCATATCAGTTAATCGCATACGCAAAAAGATAGGTCTAATCATTTCAGCGAAGCGCTCAAAATCCTCATCATCCTTTTTCTTGGATGGTTTGGGAGGAAAAGGCATGGGTTTTTGAACCCATGGTTCTCTTTCTTTACCGTGCTTCCTAGCAACAAAGTCTTTCTTACCATAACGTTGATTCTTTGATTGTGGGTTATCAAGATCAACAACAGGTTCAATTTCTATATCATTATCATTACTAGGTTGAGCATCAACATGAACATCATCACTAACATTATCACTAGTTTTAGGTTCATTACCAGATTGTGTTTCAGCATCAGAAATAGAAATATCATTTGGATTCTCAGGCGTTTTAGTAATAGGTTCGCTAGAATCATGCAAAGTCCTATCATTTTTCCTTTTCTTCCTTTTAGAAGGACTAGGTGCATCTATATTATTTCTCTAAGAATCTTGCTCAATTCTCTTAGGGTGGCCTTCAGGATACAAAGGTTCCTGGGTCATTTTACCAGTTCTAGTAGCCACTATAATAGCAAAATCATTATTCTTACTATTCAATTCATTGAGCAAATCATTTTGAGCTTTAAGTACTTGTTCTACTTGAGTGGTAACCATAGAAGCATGTTTACTAATAAGTTTAAGTTCACCTTTGACATTAGCCATATAATCACCCAAGTGTTCAAGCATATCAGCACTGCGTTTTAATTCTCTACCAAAATAAGCATTGAAGTCTTCTTGCTTAACCATAAATTTATCAAACTCATCTAAGCATGGACTAGCAAACTTAGTAAATGGGATTTCAGCTTTATCATATCTATAGAGAGAATTTACCTTTACTACCTGTGTCGGGTTATCAAGACCATGTGTTTCTTCAATAGGAGATGAATTAAAATTATGCATTTCTTAGACAGGCGGTAAAGACCATGTAGTTCTTCAATAGGAGGTAAATTCTTAACATCTTCAGCTTTAATACCCTTTTCTTTCATGAATTTCTTTGCCTCTTGCATATTTTCAGGACTGAGAAATAGAACACCTCTTTTCTTCGGAGTTGGTTTAGGAATAGGCTCAGGAGCTGGCTCAGGAAGTGTCCAATTATTTTCATTAGTCAACATATTATTCAATATAATTTCAGCTTCATCCGGTGTTCTGTCCCTGAAAACAGAACCAGCACAACTATCCAGGTAATCTCTGGAAGCATCGATTAGTCCATTATAAAAGATATCAAGTATTTCATTTTTTCTTAAGAGGATGATCAGGCAAAGCATTAAGTAATTGGAGAAGCCTCCCCCAAGCTTATGGGAGACTCTCTTCTTCAGTTTGCACAAAATTATATATATCCCTTAAGGCAGCTTGTTTCTTATGAGCAGGGAAATATTTAGCAAAGAAGTAATAAATCATATCCTGGGGACTATGCACACAACCAGGATCAAGAGAATTAAACCATATCTTAGCATCACCCTTTAATGAGAATGGAAATATTTTAAGGATATAAAAGTAGCGAGTTCTCTCATCATTAGTGAACATGGTGGCTATATCATTTAATTTAGTAAGATGTGCCACAACAATTTCAGATTCATAGCCATAAAAAGGATCAGATTCAACCAAAGTAATTATATCAGGATCAACACAGAATTCATAATCCTTATCAGTAACACAGATAGGTGAAGTAGCAAAAGCAGGGTCAGGTTTCATTCTAGCATTAAGAGATTGCTGCTTCCATTTAGCTAATAACTTCTTAAGATCACTTCTATCATTACAAGCAAGAATAGCTCTAGCAGATTCTTCATCCAGAACATAACCCTCAGGAACAACAGGCAATTCATATTTATTAGGGGGAGAGTCTTCATCATCACTTTCATCAATATTATCAGTTTCAATAATTTCATTCTCTCTAGCCCTAGCAAGTTGTTCATCAAGAAATTCACCAAGTGGCATAGTAGTATCAAGCATAGAAGTAGTTTCATCATAAGTATCATGCATAGCAGAAGTGGCATCATCAATAACATGCGACATATTAGAATGAATAGCAGGTGTAGGTGTCGCAAGCTTACTCAAAACAGAAGGTGAATCAATTGCAGAGCTAGAAGTCAGTTCCTTACCTCCCCTCGTAGTTGAGGGATAAATCTTGGTTTTAGCGTCTTTCAAGTTCTTCATAATGATAAGCAGATATAAATCCCAAGTGACTCAAAGAATAGAGCTATGCTCCGCGGCAACGGCGCCAGAAAGTAGTCTTGATAACCCACAAGTATAGGGGATCGCAACCGTTTTTGAGGGTAGAGTATTCAACCCAAATTTATTGATTCGACACAAGGGGAGCCAAAGAATATTCTCAAGTATCAGCAGCTGAGTTGTCAATTCAACCACACATGCAAACTTAATATCTACGGCAAAGTATTTAGTAGCAAAGTAATATGATAGTAGTGGTAACGGTAGCAAAAGGTAATGATAACAAAAGTAATGTTTTGGGTATTTTGTAGTGATGATAGCAATAGCAACGGAAAAGTAAATAAGCGAAGACCAATATATGGAAAGCTCGTAGGCAATGGATCGGTGATAGAGAATTATGCCGGATGCGGTTCATCATGTAACAGTCATAACCTAGGGTGACACAAAACTAGCTCCAATTCATCAATGTAATGTAGGCATCTATTCCGAATATAGTCATACGTGCTTATGGGAAAGAACTTGCATGACATCTTTTGTCCTACCCTCCGGTGGCAGCGGGGTCCTAGCGGAAACTAAGGGATATTCAGACCTCCTTTTAATAGAGTACTGGACCAAAGCATTAACACATAATTAATACATGAACTCCTCAAACTACGGTCATCACCGGGAGTGGTCCCGATTATTGTCACTTCGGGGTTGCCGGATCATAACACATAGTAGGTTACTATAGACTTGCAAGATAGGATCAAGAACTCACATATATTCATGAAAACATAATAGGTTCACATCTGAAATCATGGCACTCGGGCCCTAGTGACAAGCATTAAGCATAGCAAAGTCATAGCAACATCAATCTCAGAACATAATGGATACTAGGGATCAAACCCTAACAAAACTAACTCGATTACATGATAAATCTCATCCAACCCATCACCGTCCAGCAAGCCTACGATGGAATTACTCACGCACGGCAGTGAGCATCATGAAATTTGTGATGGAAGATGGTTGATGATGATGATGGCGACGGATTCCCCTCTCCGGAGCCCCGAACAGACTCTAGATCAGCCCTCCCGAGAGGTTTTAGGGCTTGGCGGCGGCTCCGTATTGTAAAACACGATGAATCTTTCTCCTTGATTTTTTCTCCCCGAAAGTGAATATATAGAGTTGGAGTTGAGGTCGGAGGAGCTCCAAGGGGCCCACGAGGTAGGGGGGCACGCCCAGGGGGGCAGGCGCGCCCCCACCCTCGTGGCTAGGGTGTGGCCCCCCTTGTCTTGATCTTTTGCCAGTATTTTTTATTATTTCCAAAAATACGCTCCGTGGAGTTTCAGGTCATTTCGAGAACTTTTGTTTCTGCACATGAATAACACCATGGCAATTCTGCTGAAAACAGTGTCAGTTCGGGTTAGTTCCATTCAAATCATGCAAGTTAGAGTCCAAAACAAGGGCAAAAGTGTTTGGAAAAGTAGATACGACGGAGATGTATCAACATGTCCTTGCCAAAGAATATGAGTGAAGTATGTTGGCGGAGTCACCCTCAAGAACTGATGAGGACATCAATACCATTGTTACACCCACAGCCCCTACTTCTATACATACTGGACCAATTACTAGAGCTCGCGCACGCCAATTGAATTATCAGGTACTTTTGTTTCTTGGTAACGATTCTAATGTTCATGAGAATATGATGCTGCCTAAATTGGATACATTTGTTTTGCTTACAAATGAAGGGCCTAGCTTGGACAAGAAAGATGAACCTTGGAGCAAGTCCAAGCATGGAGATGATGGCATGCGCAAGGGGAACAAGAACGGAGTTACAAGTGATGATTCGAGGACTCTGAAGCCACCATAATGAGTGCATGAAGCATGGGACGAAATATACAGATGCCACTTCATAAATTTCGTCCAGAGGCTATTCTAGGTGTTGCGTCACCTTATTATTGGGCCAGACCCATGTATTTTCGAAGTACTTAAGTATAGGGTGTTTTTAGAGTCCGTATGTGTGGGGAAACAAGAGTTAGGGTTGGTTTCGGACCCCTCCACCAAGGGCCACGAAATCCCCTCTCTCTCCTCCATATATACAGCCCTTAGGGCATCGTTTAGACTTTGGGTTTTGTTTAGATTAAAAGTTCACCATAGCTGCAACTTCGCGTACTTCGTTTGTGTCCAAAGACCAGACCAAGACGTCACAGAATCCCACCTTGATCAATAAAGCTTTCATCTTATATTCGCAATTTCCAGATTGCAATCTCAGTTTCTTGCTTGTTCTTTGTTTTCTTGCAAGAAACAGACCCTCGTGGTCAGGTTGATCGTGCTCCGGTGTGGTCAATAACCCCTCAGAAGTTGGTTTAGCGATTGCTAAGGCGCGGCGTCTCGCATGTTCGTAGTCGGATCGTCAAGGTCGACTCCCACAGAAACGATAGCCACCATCTCATCGAAACATCGGGACACCTTGCCTCTATCAAGTGGTATTAGATTTCCAGATTGCTCGGTGAGATTTTACAGTTTTTCGTAGTTTAGATCGAGTATGTTCTTCATACCTACAGTCACGAAAAAAAAGCCAAAAAAAATTAGGGTTAGTTCATCATATCCGAACCAATCTGAGCCTTTGCATAGTCTTTTCAGTATTTTGCTTTGTTGAATTTGCGGTTGCATCGTCGGGTCTAGTTGCTGGTCTTAGCGTCTAGTCTTTTAGAGTTTCGAGTTCTGGTCATAAGTTGTCACGCCGCCGCCGCACCATCATCATCGCCCCTGCCATCTACCACCACCGCTTATCCGCCACCAATCCGTCTCCATATACCATCACCAATCCGTATCCATATACCACCACCAATCTGTATCCATATACCACCACCGCTGCCATATCCTACCATCATATATCCACCACCAATCCGAGTTTCTTTCATATTAGATTTGTTTTCGAGGTCCGTCTACTTTCTGATTCGTGTTTCCTTGCCTGAGTAGGTTTCAGAAAAAAAAAGTCTGGAGACCCCCGGGCAGTTTTTAGGCCAAAATTTTCACAGGCAAATTTTTTCCCTATCCTATTTTTAGGCTTTTCTAAGTCTTTTGAGCCACGTGCCATCATAGTGATTTTTTGGCGCACTTTTTTGTCGTCGCTGCCCTAATTTCAGAAAAAAAAAGTCGATTTTTTTTTCGTGCCCATCCTGTCAGTTTGACGAGGGAAGAGTTTTGAGACACTCGCCATTATAGTGATTTTTTGCAAAAAAAAAGAGGAGCGCGAAAAAAAGAGCGAATTTTTTTCCAGAGTGTGATTTTCCCTTGTTTACGTGCAGCGCCGTGATTTTTGTTAGTGTTCTAGGCTCGCGTCTCTAGCACGGTCTAGCCTAGGACCAGCACAGTACCGTCATTGAGCGTTTATTCAACTTTGCATCTCTGAATTGATTATTGCTTACCCTCTTTGCTACCATATTATAAGCCTTCCTAGCTCCACATATATCGACGTCGTGCGTTTGACTCTCCCTGGTAATCGCTCTATCCAAGCTTTGAGAGTTTTGACTACGGCGGTTGCCGATCACCGCCTGCTGCTGGGTAAGAACTGGTAAGAATTTGAGATTTGCTTGACGGACTTTTGACACTCCACCACCGCCATTTTCTAGTAGTCTGTAGGATCATATTCTTGTGTGTTTCTATTACTGCTAACCATGGCAGGATCACAACCCGATGCGATTGACTGGGAGAACATGACGAACAAAGAGTTGCATGATAAGTTTCAGCAAATGATGAGTGAACAGGTGGAAGATGTGCTAAACAGATTTGAAGAGGCCATGGAGAAGATAGATGGCATTGAGAAGGCGTTCAAAACAAAGCTCGATAACAAGTTTAATGAATTGCTCGCGCGTCTTCCACTGCCCGCTGCACCTGTCGCACCTCTACAACAACAACAACATCGTCTTCTAAATCAAGTGGGACAAGCACAATGCGTTCCCATTGAGCCTGGTCAAACTTCTGGTGTTGTTGTACCTATCGTTAGTGCTTTTGTCGCTCCTGCTGCTACTGCAGAGGTAGAGGACCATTACGAGGATGTGGTTGATCGAAATCAGAACTACGTGCAACCTCTAGCACCACCACCACCAGGTCGTCCTCATGCATATCATCGCAACGGTAGGGCTGCACCACCACCTGAGGTACATGACCATCTTCCTAAACTAAAATTGAATATTCCACCATTTGAGGGTAGATATGTTCCTGATATATATCTTACTTGGGAGTTAGAAACTGAACAATGATTTGCATGTTTACAATATCCTGATGAGAGACGTGTTCCTGCTGCTGTCTGTGCTTTCACTAGCTTTGCATGTGTTTGGTGGTCTGAACATTGTAGATTATATCCTATTCCAGCTACTTGGACTGCTTTGAAAACTGCTATGCGTACTCGTTGGGTTCCACCATATTATCAACGTGAATTACTTCAAAAATTGCAGCGCTTAAGACAGGGGAAAAATTCTGTAGAAGAATATTATCATGAATTACAAACTGGCATGATTAGATGTGGTATTATTGAGGAGAATGAAGCTATGCTTGCACGTTTTATGGGTGGATTAAATAGAGAGATTCAGACCATTCTAGAGTATAAGGAGTATACTAATATCACTCGTTTATTCCATCTTGCTTGTAAAGCTGAACGTGAAGTGCAGGATCGACATGCATTGGCGCGAACTAACTTTTCTGCAGGTCGATCTTAATCATGGACACCACGTGCATCCTCTACTTCCACTCCACTAGCACCTCCATCAAGTGCCACCTCCAGCCGTGATACAAGAAAGCAGGCACAATCACCACTATCTGCCAAGAGCACACCTGCTGGGCCTGCGCAGAGCTCTTCTTCTTCCATGGCATCAACAAGGCACACAAGTGATATTATTTGTCGTCGTTGTAAGGGAAGAGGACATTTTGCGAGAGAATGCCAGTCTCGGCGCGTGATGATTGCTACTGAGGATGGTGGGTATGAGTCCGCTAGTGACTATGATGAGGAGACGTTGGCTCTTATTGTTGGGGAACGTAGCAGAATTTTAAAATTTTCTACGCATCACCAAGATCAATCTATGGAGTCATCTAGCAACGAGAGAGAGGAGTGCATCTACATACCCTTGTAGATCGCGAGCGGAAGCGTTCAAGAGAACGTGGTTGATGGAGTTGTACTCGTCGTGATCCAAATCACCGATGACCGAGCGCCGAATGGACGGCACCTCCGCGTTCAACACACGTACGGTTGGAGAAGACGTCTCCTCCTTCTTGATCCAGCAAGGGGGAAGGAGAGGTTGATGGAGATCTAGCAGCACGACGGCATGGTGGTGGAAGCAGCGGGGATCTCGGCAGGGCTTCGCCAAGCTCAGCGAGAGGGAGAGGTGTTACGAGGGGAGAGGGAGGCGCCAGGGGCTAGGGTGCGGCTCCCATGCGCCTCCCCACTATATATAGGGGTGGAGGGGGCTGGTTTCTTTCCCTCCAAGTCCATTGGGGCATTGGCAAAGGTGGGGGAAAGAAATCCCATCATTTCACTTCCCCACCGATTGTTATCCCCCCTTTTTAGGGATCTTGATCTTATCCCTTCGGGATATGATCTTATTCCTTCTAAGGGGGGATCTTGGTGCGCCTTGACCAGGGATGTGGGGCCTTGACCCCACTACCCACGTTCATGTGGGTCCCCCCATGCAGGTGGGCCCCACTCCGGAACCTTCTAGAACCTTCCCGGTACAATACCGAAAAATCCCGAACATTTTTTGGTGGCCAAAATAGGACTTCCCATATATAAATCTTTACCTCCGGACCATTCCGGAACTCCTCGTGACGTCTGGGGTCTCATCCGGGACTCCGAACAACTTTCGGATTACCGCATACTAATATCTCTACAACCCTAGCGTCACCGAACCTTAAGTGTGTAGACCCTACGGGTCCGGGAGACATGCAGACATGACCGAGACAACTCTCCGGCCAATAACCAACAGCGGGATCTGGATACCCATGTTGGCTCCCACATGTTCCACAATGATCTCATCGGATGAACCACGATGTCGAGGATTCAATCAATCCCGTATTCAATTCCCTTTGTCCAGCGGTATTGTACTTGCCCGAGTTTCGATCGTCGGTATCCCGATACCTTGTTCAATCTTGTTACTGGCAAGTCTCTTTACTCATTCCGTAATACATCATCCCGTGATCAACTCCTTGGTCACATTGTGCACATTATGATGATGTCCTATCGAGTGGGCCCAGAGATACCTCTCCGTTTACACGGAGTGACAAATCCCAGTCTCGATTCATGCCAACCCAACAGACACTTTCGGAGATACCTGTAGTGTACCTTTATAGCCACCCAGTTACGTTGTGACGTTTGGCACACCCAAAGCACTCCTACGGTATCCAGGAGTTGCACAATCTCATGGTCTAAGGAAATGATACTTGACATTAGAAAAGCTTTAGCAAACGAACTACACGATCTTGTGCTAGGCTTAGGATTGGGTCTTGTCCATCACATCATTCTCCTAATGATGTGATCCCGTTATTAACGACATCCAATGTCCATGGTCAGGAAACCGTAACCATCTATTGATCAACGAGCTAGTCAACTAGAGGCTTACTAGGGACATGGTGTTGTCTATGTATCCACACATGTATCTGAGTTTCCTATCAATACAATTCTAGCATGGATAATAAACGATTATCATGAACAATGAAATATAATAATAATAACTAATTTATTATTGCCTCTAGGGCATATTTCCAACACTTATTACACATGAAGAACACGGTGGAGACGATTCTGATCATGCGACGCAATACATGGCTGCTGAAGATGCTGACAGGTATGAATGTTTAGTTGCTCAATGTGTTTTGAGTGTGCAGGTTACACAAGCTGAGCAAAATCAGAGGCATAATTTGTTCCATACAAAGGGAGTTGTGAAGGAACGTTCTGTTCGCGTCATCATAGATGGAGGGAGCTGTAATAACTTGGCTAGCATGGAGATGGTGGAGAAGCTATCTCTCACCACAAGACCACATCCACATCCTTACTACATCCAATGGTTCAACAACAGCGGCAAGGTTAAGGTCACACGTACTGTTCGTGTGCATTTTAGTATCTCTACATATGCTGATTGTGTTGATTGTGATGTGGTACCTATGCAAGCATGTTCCTTATTACTTGGTAGACCATGACAATTTGATAAAAATTCTGTACACCATGGTAGAAACAATTAGTATACTCTTGTTCATAAAGATAAAAATATTACTTTGCTTCATATGACTCCTGAATCCATTTTGAAAGATGATATTAGGAGCTAATAAAGCAAAACAGGAGAAAAATAAGAGTGAAAATCAGATTGTGGCAAAAGAATTTGAGCAACAAATGAAACCTAATAATAAACCATCTAGTGTTGCTTCTGAAATTAAATTGAAAAGTGCATGTTTACTTGCCACAAAATCTGATATTGATGAGCTAGATTTCAACAAATCTGTTTGCTATGCTTTTGTGTGCAAAGAGGCATTATTTTCTTTCGAGGACGTGCCTTCCTCTTCGCCTCCTGCTGTCACTAACATTTTGTAGGAGTTCGCTGACGTATTTCCAGAAGATGTGCCACCGGGATTACCACCTATTCGAGGGATTGAGCATCAAATTGACTTAATTCCCGATGCATCATTACCCAACCGTGCACCATACCGTACCAATCCAGAGGAGACGAAGGAGATTATGCGTCAAGTACAAGAACTGCTCGACAAAGGTTATATACGCGAATCCCTTAGTCCTTGTGCTGTTCCTATCATTTTAGTGCCGAAAAAGGATGGTACGTCGCGTATGTGCGTTGATTGTAGAGGCATTAATAATATTACTATTCGTTATCGTCATCCTATTCCTAGGCTAGATGATATGCTTGATGAATTGAGTGGCTCTACAATATTCTCCAGAGTTGATTTGCGTAGTGGATACCATCAAATTCGTATGAAATTGGGAGATGAATGGAAAACAACATTTAAAACTAAGTTTGGATTATATGAGTGGTTAGTTATGCCTTTTGGGTTAACTAATGCACCTAGTACTTTCATGAGATTAATGAACGAAGTTTTACGTGTTTTTATTGGACGATTTGTGGTAGTTTACTTTGATGACATATTGATTTATAGAAAATCTTTGGAGGAACATTTGGAACATTTATGTGCTGTTTTTATTGCTCTACGTGATGCATGTTTGTTTGGTAACCTTGGAAAGTGCACCTTTTGCACTGACCGCATATTTTTTCTTGGCTATGTTGTTACTCCACAGGGAATTGAAGTTGACAAAGCCAAGATTGAAGCTATTGAGAGTTGGTCGTAGCCCAAAACGGTCACACAAGTGAGGAGTTTCCTTGGCCTCGCTGGTTTCTATAGGCGTTTTGTGAGAGATTTCAGCACCATTGTTGCACCTCTCAACGAGCTTACAAAGAAGGATGTGCCTTTTGTTTGGGGTACCGCACAGGAAGAAGCCTTCACGGTATTGAAAGATAAGTTGACACATGCTCCTTTACTCCAACTTCCTAATTTTAATAAGACTTTTGAGCTTGAATGTGATGCTAGTGGAATTGGATTAGGAGGTGTGTTATTACAAGATGGCAAACCTGTTGCATACTTTTCTGAAAAATTGAGTGGGCCTAGTCTGAACTATTCTACTTATTATAAAGAATTATATGCTCTTGTTCGGACCTTAGAAACATGGCAACATTATTTATGGCCCAAGGAATTTGTTATACATTCTGATCATGAATCTTTGAAACACATTAAAAGTCAAGCAAAACTGAACCGTAGACATGCTAAATGGGTTGAATTCATTGAGACTTTCCCTTATGTCATTAAACACAAGAAGGGTAAAGAAAATGTTATTGCTGATGTATTGTCTCGTCGTTATACTATGCTTTCACAACTTGACTTTAAAATATTTGGTTTGGAGACCATCAAAGATCAATATGTTCATGATGCTAAATTTAAAGATGTATTGCAGAATTGTAAGGAAGGGAGAACTTGGAACAAGTTCATTCTTAACGATGGATTTGTGTTTCGTGCTAACAAGCTATGCATTCCAGCTAGCTCCGTTCGTCTTTTGTTGTTGCGGGAGGCGCATGGAGGAGGATTAATGGGACACTTTGGCGTCAAGAAGACGGAGGATATACTTGCTACACATTTCTTTTGGCCAAAGATGAGACGAGATGTTGAGCGTTTTGTTGCTCGCTGCACTACATGTCAAAAAGCTAACTCACGACTCAATCCTCATGGTTTATATATGCCTTTGCCTGTACCTTGTGTTCCTTGGGAGGATATGTCTATGGACTTTGTTTTAGGTTTACCTCGAACAAAGAAGGGGAGGGATAGCATATTTGTCGTCGTGGATAGGTTCTCGAAAATGGCACACTTTATACCATGTCATAAAAGCGATGATGCTGTTAATGTTGCTGATTTGTTCTTTTGTGAAATTATTCACTTGCATGGTGTGCCGAATACTATTGTTTCAGATCGTGATACTAAATTTCTTAGCCACTTTTGGAGATGTTTATGGGCTAAGTTGGGGACTAAACTGCTTTTTAGTACTACTTGTCACCCCCAAACTGATGGACAAACTAAAGTAGTCAATAGAACATTGTCTACTATGCTTAGGGCTGTTTTGAAGAATAATAAGAATATGTGGGAAGAATGCTTGCCTCATATTGAATTTGCTTATAATCGTTCATTGCATTCTACTACTAAGATGTGCCCTTTTGAAATTGTGTATGGTTTCCTACCTCGTGCACCTATTGATTTGTTGCCTCTTCCATCTTCGGAGAAGGTTAATTTTGATGTTAAAGAACGTGTTGAATTGATTTTAAAAATGCATGAGTTAACTAAGGAAAACATTGAGCGTATGAATGCTAAATATAAAATTGCTAGAGATAAGGGTAGAAAACATGTTGTGTTTGCACCTTGAGATCTTGTTTGGTTACATTTGCGTAAGGATAGATTTCCTAATTTGCGCAAATCAAAGCTAATACCACGTGCTGATGGTCCTTTTAAGGTGTTAGAGAAAATAAATGATAATGCATATAAACTTGAGCTGCCTGCAGATTTTGGGGTTAGTCCCACTTTTAACATTGCGGATTTGAAGCCTTATTTGGGTGAGGACGATGAACTTTCGTCGAGGATGACTTCATTTCAAGAAGGGGAGGATGATGAGGACATCAATACCATTGTTACACCCACAGCCCCTGCTGCTATACATACTGGACCAGTTACTAGAGCTCGCGCACGCCAATTGAATTATCAGGTACTTTCATTTCTTGGTAACAATTCTAATGTTCATGAGAATATGATGCTGCCTAAATTGGATACATTTCTTTTGCTTACAAATGAAGGGCCTAGCTTGGACAAGAAAGATGAACCTTGGAGCAAGTTCAAGCATGGAGAGGATGGCATGCGCAAGGGGAACAAGAACGGAGTTACAAGTGATGATTCCAGGATTCTGAAGCCACCATAATGAGTGCATGAAGCATGGGACAAAATATACATATGTCACTTCATAAATTTCGTCCAGAGGCTATTCTAGGTGCTGCATCACCTTATTATTGGGCCAGGCCCATGTATTTTCGAAGTACTTAAGTATAGGTTGTTTTTAGAGTCCGTATGTGTGGGGAAACAAGAGTTAGGGTTGGTTTCGGACCCCTCCACCAAGGGCCACGAAATTCCCCCTCTCTCCTCCATATATACAGCCCTTAGGGCATTGTTTAGACTTTGGATTTTGTTTAGATTAAAAGTTCGCCATAGCTGCAACTTCACGTACTTCGTTTGTGTCCAACGACCAGACCAAGACGTCACAGAACCCCACCTTGATCAATAAAGCTTTCATCTTATATTCGCAATATCCAGATTGCAATCTCAGTTTCTTGCTTGTTCTTCATTTGCTTGCAGGAAACAGACCCTCGTGGTGAGGTTGATCATGCTCCGGCATGGTCAATAACCCCTCGGAAGTTGGTTTAGCGATTGCTAAGGCGCGACGTCTCGCACGTTTGTAGTCGGATCGTCAAGGTTGACTCCCACAGAAACGATAGCCACCATCCCATCGAAACATCAGGACACCTTTGCCTCTATCAAGAACTCTCTAGTTCTTCTTCTTTGGGATCCACATCATCTTGATGGGAATCCTTGGAGTTCTAGTTGTACCTAATGTAGTAGAACTTGATGTAGTCTTGGGAACCCACTTGACCAAGGCCTTGGGAGCTTCTTCAAATGCATCAATCTCCTCTTGAAGCTTGTCCTTCCCTTTTAGCTTGTGGTCTTGTGGTGGAAGATCATCTTGAGTTTGTGTCCCTTGGAAAGAAGTAGGATCATACTTCTCTTGTTGAGGAACAAACTTCGTCTTGGGGTATTGATCTTATTCCCACTCAACTCCATTGGCATTGAACTTCCGTTCAAAATCAATTCCTTGATTCTTCCGATGCCTTCCTTGCTTGCGTACAATTTCCATAAATTGCTTACTTCCGGCAAGGCTCTTGTAAACACCTTTCTCTATAATTCCCTTCAATAAGCTATTTTCTTGCTCAAGTGTAACTTGGCTAAGAGAATCATTAGTGGGATCAAGAGAACTACTAGAAGCAACAACATTGGATTTAGCATGATTATTGTTGCTACTAGAAGAAGAATCTTTCTTACTCTTGTTGCTAGATTTAACTTGTGGCATATTAGTAGACAAGAGTAAATGCTTGGCAATGTAATAAGAACTTTTCTTGCGAAGATCATCATTGATTGCTTTTAAGAACCCATGCTCTTGCTCAAGGTTGAGCTTTTCGAAGCGTAACTTCTCATGAGTCTTTAAAAGCTCTCGATGATTTTCCAAGGTAGTTTCATGAGCTAACTTAAGAGTGTTTAGTTCTTTAGTTAGATGCTCAATCTCCTTCTTATCATCATCATTCGTTTTATCTTGATTAGCATGATTAATAGCAAGTTCATCATAGTTTTCATCACTAGAGTTGTCAACAAGTAAATCATCATCACCTAGCAAATCATCTTCATAACTATTGAAATCAACATACTCGGGGTGTGATACCTTTGGGCCTTTATCCATGAAGCATCTTCCAATTCCTTCATTTGGTGAGTCGAATATGCTGTAGGAGTTGGTTGACACAAGTGCTAGACCAGCAACACCTTCATCTTGAGTATATTCGGAGTCGGAGTGATAGCTTCTCTCGGAGTGATTGTCGGAGTCGGAGCCGGATACCCATTCACCAACATGAGCTTGATGTCTTCGTTTTGTGTAGCTCCTTGATGACTTGTCCTTTCTTTCCTAATCCTTGCTTCTCCGTGAGGGTCTTCGTTCATAACGATCATCTCTACTCCTTCTTTCTCTAGGTGGTGATTCTTCTCTTCTACTTCTTCTTTTTGGAGAATCTTCTCTTCTTTTGTGGGGTTCCGTACACTCATTGGAATAGTGTCCGGGCCTTCCACAATTGTAGCAGTTTCGCTCTCGACTAGAAGATCTTTTGTCATTGTAGGACCTTGACTTGGAGCTTCTCTCTTTTCTTCTACTCTTGTAGAATTTGTTGAAGTTCTTCACATTAAGCTCAATTTTTCATTAGGCTTTGTAAGCACCACTTGAAATCAACATACTCGGGGTGTGATACCTTTGGGCCTTTATCCATGAAGCATCTTCCAATTCCTTCATTTGGTGAGTCGAATATGTTGTAGGAGTTGGTTGACACAAGTGCTAGACCAGCAACACCTTCATCTTGAGTATATTCGGAGTCGGAGTGATAGCTTCTCTCGGGGTGATTATCGGAGTTGGAGCCGGATACCCATTCACCAACGTGAGCTTGATGTCTTCGTTTTGTATAGCTCCTTGATGACTTGTCCTTCCTTTCTGAATCCTTGCTTCTCTGTGATGTTCTCCATTCATAACGATCATCTCTACCCCTTCTCTCTTTTGGTGGTGATTTTTCTCTTCTACTTCTCCTTTTGGGTGAATCTTTTATTCTTTTGTAGGGGGTCGTACACTCATTGGAGTAGTGTCCGAGTCTTCCACAATTATAGCAATTTCGTTCACAACTCGGAGATCTTTTGTCATTGTAGGACCTTGACTTGGAACTTCTTTCCTTGCTTCTACTCTTGTAGAACTTGTTGAAGTTCTTCACCATCAGGCTCAATTCTTCATTGAAGGCTTGTTTCTCACTTGATGATGTAGGAGCATCACATGAGGCTTTGTAAGCACCACTTGACTTGTTGTGAAGCTCTTCCTTATCCTTGAGTGACATCTCATGAGCAACAATTCTTCCAGTGACTTCCGTTGGCTTGAGATCTTTGTAGTTGGGCATCATTTGAATCAATGTACACACGGTATCATATTTTCCATCCAAGGCTCTTAGGATCTTCTTGATGATGAATCTATCAGTCATCTCTTCACTTCCTAAGCCGGCAATCTCATTTGTGATGAGAGCAAGCCTAGAGTACATTTCAGCGACACCTTCACCATCCTTCATTTTGAACTTGTCAAGTTGACTTTGAAGCACACCCAATTTGGATTCCTTGACGGAGTCGGTTGATAATCCCCAAGTGCAGTGAATCATCGTAGCAATTTCCAAAGGTGGAAGTGATAAGTATGGAGTGTCGAACCCACAAGGAGCTAAAGGTAAGATCAATATTCTCTCAAGCCCTATCTGCCACTGATACGACTCTACGTACACGGAACATTTGCTTCCAACTAGCAACGAGAAATAAAACTATGCTATGGGTATGAAGTGGATAACTTTGTATTGTATCGGAGAGCTAAAATATTAAAGTAGGCGCTGTTATCATACTTTAGAATATATTACTAAATATTATAAATAGCGAGTGTGGAATAATGGTGGATCGGTGTGCGAAATTGTCCTAGGCAATTGTTAACAAGACCGGTAATCACTATTGCAGTTTCATATGAGGGAGAGGCATAAGCTAACATACTTTCTCTTATTGGATCATATGCACTTATGATTGGAACTCTAGCAAGCATCCGCAACTACTAAAGATCATTAAGGTAAAACCCAACCATAACATTAAAGTATCAAGTCCTCTTTATTCCCATACGCCATGTCCCGCTTATCCGTGTTTGTGTTTCAGTCACTGACGCAACGCAGACAATAAGCAAACCATGGACATATTGCAACACCCTACAGTGGGAATCCCTCACGCTTGCATGACACGGAGAGCACCATAGGATAGCACCAAAGTAAAACATACAACTCATACCAATCTAGATCATCAATCAACCCAAAGACAAAGGATATCTACTCAAAACATCATAGGATGGCAACACATCATTGGATCATAATATGTGGCATAAAGGACCATGTTCAAGTAGGGATTACAGCGGGGTGCGAGAGAGTGGACCGCATAAAAGAGATGAGGATGGTGATGATGATGGTGATGTTGATGAAGACGATCACCGCGGCGATGATTCCGCTCCTGATGGCACTCCGGTGCCACCGAGGGAGAGAGGAGGAGAGGTTCTCCCCCTTGTGCTTCCTCCTCCATGGCCTCCCCCTGGATGGGGAGAGGTTCTCCCTCTAGTCCTTGGCCTTCATGATGATGATGGCCCCTCCAGGATCCTTCTCCATGCCCTTCGGTGATGATGGCCCCCTCCGGCAGGGTGCCAGAGAGGGCCTAGATTGATTTCTCATGGCTATAGAGGCTTGCGGCGGCGGAACTTCAGATCTAGGTTATTTTCTGGAGGTTTCTGTATTTATAGGAATTTTTGGCATCGGTCTCACGTCAAGGAGATGCCCGAGTCGTCCACGAGGTAGGCCGACGCACCCGGGGGGTGGGCGCGCCCCCCATCCTCGTGGACGGCCCGAGACTCTTCTGGCCCAACTCTTTTACTCCGGGTTCTTCTTTTGGTCCATAAAAAATCGTCCAAAATGGCACGTCAATTGGACTCCGTTTGGTATTCCTTTTCTGTAAAACTCAAAAACAAGGAAAAAAACAGAAACTTGCACTGGGCACTAGGTTAATAGGTTAGTCCCAAAAATCATATAAAATAGCATATAAATGCATATAAAACATCCAAGGTTGATAATATAATAGCATGAACACTTCATAAATTATAGATACGTTGGAGACGTATCATAGGTACCATCGTGCATATCAATCAAAGTATCCCAAATTTCCTTTGCATTCTCAAGACGGCTGATTTTGTTGAATTCTTCGGTGCACAATTCATTGAAGAGGATATCGCAAGCTTGAGCATTGTATTGCATCATCTTCAACTCTTCCACGGTAGCTTCACGGTTTGGTTCTCTCCCATCAAAGAATTCACCTTACAGGCCAATGCACAAAATAGCCCAAACGGCATGGTTATGTCCAAGAATATGCATTTTCATCTTATGCTTCCAACTAGCAAAATTAGTACCATCAAAGTAAGGACCTCTACGGTGGTAATTTCCTTCACTAGACGCCATACTCTCCTAGGTTGTGAAACCAAGGCTGTGATCACCAAACGCTATGGAAATCAAGGCAAATGGAAACCTGGCTCTGATACCACTTGTAGGATCTAAAGTATGTCTAGGGGGAGTGGTTAGACTACTTGACCAAATAAAAATCTAGCCTTTTCCCAATTTTAAGTCTTGGAAGATTTTAGCAACTCAACACAAGTCAAGCTATCAACCTACACATGCAAGTCTAAGAGTATAGCAGCGGAATGTAAAACATTACACATGAAGGTAAAGGGAGGAGTTTGGAGGGAGCAAACACATTGTAGACACGGAGATTTTTGGCGTGGTTCCGATAGGTGGTGCTATCGTACATCCACATTGATGGAGACTTCAACCCACGAAGGGTAACGGTTGAGCGAGTCCACGAAGGGCTCCACCCATGAAGGGTTCACGAAGAAGCAACCTTGTCTATCCCACCATGGCCATCGCCCACGAAGGACTTGCCTCACTAGGGTAGATCTTCACGAAGTAGGCGATCTCCTTGCCCGTACAAACTCCTTGGTTCAACTCCACAATCTTGTCGGAGTCTCCCAAGTGACACCTAACCAATCTAGGAGACACCACTCTCCAAAGGTAATAGACGGCGTGTTGATGATGAACTCCTTTCTCTTGTGCTTCAAATGATAGTCTCCCCAACACTCAACTCTCTCTCACTGATTTGGATTAGGTGGAAAGAAGATTTGAGTGGAAAGCAACTTGGAGAAGGCTAGAGATCAAGATTCATATGGTTGGAATGGAATATCTTGACCTCGACACATGAGTAGGTGGTTCTCTCTCAGAAAATATGTGTTGGAAGTGTAGGCATGTTCTGATGGCTCTCTCCATAAATTAAGAGTGGGTGGAGGGGCATATATAGCCTCCACACAAAATCTAACCGTTACACACAAATCACCAAACTCGGTGGGACCGAATAATGAAACTTGGTCAGACCGATTCAGTTCAAAATGTGAACGTTAGGATTTTCGGTGGGACCGACATGTCAACTCGGTGTGACCAATTTCATTAGGGTTAGGGCATAACGTAATCTCGGTGAGACCGATTACACAAACTCGGTGAGACCGATTTTGGTAATAAGCTAACCAGAGAGTTGGTCACGCAAACTCGATGGGACTGATTCGCTCATCTCGGTGAGACCGAAACATTACGAAAGGGAAACATAGAGTTTGCATTGCGAACTCGATGGGACCGATCTCTCATCTTGGTTGGACCGAAATGTTACGAAGGGAAACAGAGAGTTTGCAATCCCATCTCGGTGAGACCGAGATCCCTATCGGTATGACCGAAGTGACTAGGGTTTGTGGCAGTGGCTATGTCAAATGAACTCGGTGGCGCCGGATAGAAGGTTTCGGTGGGACCGAGTTTGACTTTTGGTTTGGGACATATGTGGATATGAGAAAGTGGTTGAGGGCTTTTGGAGCATATCACTAAGCATTTTGAGCAAGCAACCCATTAGGCAACACTTCATCCCCTTTTAATAGTATTGACTTTTCCTATGGACTCAATGTGATCTTGGATCACTAAAAGTAAAATATAGAGTCTTGAGCTTCAGAGCTTGAGCCAATCTTTTGTCCTTAGCATTTTGAGGGGTCCACATTCCTAATCCATGCCATGCCAATCATTGAGCTTTCCTGAAATATTTATCTTGAGATATCATTAGCTCAGTGAGCTATATGTTGTTAATAATTACCAAAACCACCCAGGGATAGTTGCACTTTCACAACCCCAAAGGATAATATATCTAAATAAACCTAAAACTCCCATTATGATTTGAGATTGCCTTGCCGTTGCGCCCCTTGCCTTTCTTACTGGCTTTCTAGTTGATGGGGAAGGCTTGACAAAGAAGCTTCTGTCGGAAGAGAAGTGGAAAACTAAGTTGTTCGGGGGGCAAAATCCCCCACCCCCTATATTGTATGGTTTGAAGACTGTAGTACCTTCGACATCATTATTTGTCCTCATGGTAATGATCAGGGCGGACCCAGGACAAAAATGACCTCGGGTCCCATGTCTATCATATATATTTGGATATCAAGTACTAATGTAGCTAAAAGTAACAAAGTTAACAATACAATATACCTAGAATATAATATAACCATGAATATGCTTACCAAGGATCCAAAATAAAGAGTTTACTTGGAATATTAGTTGATCGTCTAACGGACCAACATTTTCTTCTTACAGTGAGGTTCTCCACTTTTTAAGAAACCTTTCCGTAAACTAAGCTTCTCCTCTTTTTTAGAAACCTTTCCATAAACTGAGCTTCTCCTAAAATTTGCAATTTATTCGGATAATTAAAATTTGCATGAAAGAAAAGAACTATGAATCACGTGTACGTATATAATACTTGAGTTACAATTGCACGATTGTAATATAGAACATACTTGACATGGTGCCAGTGCTTCCAACCGTCCTCGAGTATTGCAATATTAGTATTCACTGGGTGCACAGTTATCTGAAATAGTCTAATTACTCAATACAGGCAAAATCTCTAGTATTACCCAACACCCCTAATTAACTAGGGTTAGGGAAACAAAGCAATAATTAGACCAAGATTTACAATAGAGGTTGTGGCAGAGGCACATCAAATTGGGTGTTTGATGCAGCGTACCTGTGCCATCTTTTTTCAATGATTCAGTGACTTGCCAAGATCTGCCGATAGGAGGCGAGTATAGCATACAGGGATACAAAGGAAGGCGAAAGAGCAAGGGCATGAAGCGCAGCGTCCAGCAGACGAACAAGCGAGGCGATGGGCTACAGGAAAGTACCAATCCATTGATGGATCGATGTACTCCTCACATCCCTGGACAGGCTGACTGGGGCTTTGTGGCTTCGAAGTCACGCGCCGCTACAACTGGGCTGCACTTGGGTGATGTTGAGCGGAGCCTGGTTGTAAGGGTGTTGTTTAGGAGAATTAGGGTGTCCCATTGTATATGGTCTCTATATCTATAAGGTAAGAGAGTTTTTTACCCAGTGTCATGTGCTACCTGTTGGGTTAATGTGGGCTCGCCCTGGTAATGATCTCAATTATCACGTGCTTCCAAGTTTATGATGTGGGAAAAAATGGAGTGAGATGTATGCAGAAAGCTATGTTGCGTGCACTATGCCACTACAGTTTTGTTAAGGTGTTGCTAAACTCATGTTTGCTCTCCTATAATTTATATGGTTACTCATATTCTTGCCATGTTTGAGGCACTTCTATATTATTTGGAGCAGAATGTTCCCTTTGTAGCATTCAGACAAGATCAATGTTACTCTGTGCATGAGGACACTTTGGTTGATTCTCTCCAATGTGTTTACCATGAACCAAAGGTACAATAGAGTTCAAGTACAACATAATATGATTGAATCGTACCATTTGCAACTTCTAAGGGCAATGGAGTGAAGATTCTATTGGATCACCCTTAAATTACTCTGGATAAAGTATAATATGTCCTTTCACACACATGGTGGAAGCTCAATTTCTTGGTTCTACAACACTATGACCACTAATAGAATGCACATGTGTTGCTACGAGATATAATGCATATAGATAAATAAAACAAATGATTGAGGTCATCTTCAAAGTCGAAACTCATTTCTCCCTCAAACGTCCAGGCGTGTTCGGACATTAAACAGGCCCTGAGCGGGCTCTCCATAATCCAACTAGATAGTTCGGACTCCCCCAAATCCAGCCCCTATATTGGGGAGTGATACGTTCATTTTGCATCATGTTTTCCTGTTGCTATTTATTATGTTTTTATGCATAATAATGCTTTGTGGAGTAATTATAATGCCTTTTCTCTCATAATATGCAAGGTTTACACAAAGAGAGAGAATGACGACGGCTGCAATTCTAGACCTGAAAAAGCTACGTCGAAGTTACCTATTTTGCACATCTCCAAATGAGCTGAAATTTTACGGAGAATTATTTTGGAATAAATAAAAAATACTGGAGAAAAGAGTTACCAAAGGGGGGCTGTCGGGCCCCCATGAGACACCAGGGCATGCCAGGCCCCCCAGGCGTGCCCTGGTGTGTGGTGGGAAGCCCAGCCCACCTCCGGTGCCCATCTTCTGGTATACTAGTTGACCCGTTGCGCCAACTGGCGCAGAGACCCGCTGAAGACATGCTATCGATGAAAATAGTTTCATGCTGCAAGGACCTTCTGCTAAATCATGCAATTTTTTTAAACATGTTTATTACGTTGTGAAATAATAGCTTGGGAAAAGAGAAATTGCATAATATGAATATGTTCAGTTTGAAAATATGGTCACTATGATGAGAGAGTAAAGTTGGCATGGTTGTGTTTTTTTGGCAATGGGTTTGGAAAAAGAAAATATTTGTGTGACATGAATAGGTTTAGCTTGAAAACATGGTTATCATGGTGAGAAACTTGGTTGTGCATCTTTGTCATGCAAAAAAGGAAAAAAGATAAGAAACCTAGGGAAAAAACATCTCTTTGTTGTGCATATACGGAGATATAGGCATCAAGAGGTATTAGGATAGCCCATATGCTATTTAGCCCAGCCCACGTAGAGCGATGCTTGTGGCCCGTGGGGAGCAGAATATGAAGCGGCAGGGGGCGGATCGAGCGGAGACTGTCTATCCCTTTCCTTTCTCTCTCGGTTCCTCAACTGCGTTACAGAGGCGTTTCCTCAGCCGCCGATCGGTGCGATTTCTTGCCTCTTTTGATTTCGGATTTGGCTGCATGCATGGATTTACTTTCCATTTATCTCGATCTTGCATCTCCCCTACATTTTGAAGGTGAGCTCACTCGCATGCATCGTACACACCCCAAACCCGTTGCGCCAAATGGCGCAGAGACCCGCTAAAGCCATGATAGCGATGAAAGTAGTTTCCTTTAGTAAGAACATATTCCATTTTGATAGTAGTAAGCCCATGTTTAAATCATGCTATATTGAAAATTTGTTTATTACGCTGAGAAATCTGATCCTCATGTATGAGAAAAAAACATATTTTTACAACATGTATAAACCAATTAAGGAGGTATTTTTAGCAGTGTTTGTGCAAAACTTTTATTTTCATATGCATGAAAAAACCCTCCCTTTGTTGTGCATATGGAGGCATAGGTATTCGAAAGGCCCATATGCTACCTAGTCCGACCCATGAACAATTCTCTGGGTGTCCCGTTCGGAGTAGAATATGAAGCGGCAACAACTGCATCTATCTGCCTATTTATCCCTTTTTCTTCCTCGATGGCTCATTTTGGCGAGAGAGACGTTTCCGGCAGAGAGGTACCCAACTGGTGAGATTTCTCCTTTCCTATTACTATGTCGAATTTCTTTGCATGCATGGATTTAGTTCTCATTTATCCAGATTATACTACTCCCCTCTTTTTGTGGTGATTTTTACCAAGTGGCGCAGAGACTCGCTGAATCTATAATTTAGTTGGTTTTGTTGTGGGCAAGCACATATGGTAATAAAATTTAACGCTCTATAATAATAATAATAATAATAATAATAATAAAGAATTGTGGCTTGTTGTCTACAATTAGATGCACACACACATTTAAATTTGGCAACACAAAGTCCCACCGAAAACCATGTTGGTCTGAAAATATGACTGTTGCCCCAAATGGCACATAATCCCATTTAATACCATGTGCGTGTTTGAGAATATTTGTTCATAATTTTATGTTTGAGCAAGCATAGGGCATGAATTGTGAACCTTTACATTGAGGTCTGTCTTTCAAAATCTAAACTTGCATGCATAATTTGTTATGTTATATGGGTAACAGAGATCCATATTTTTCTTCAATTTTTATTCATTGGTTATGTAGCATTTAAGCCCATCTTTTTTACAAATCCTAATTTTTTAGGGCTGACAGTCCAAGTGAATCCAGCCCACAAACGCCAAATGGCGTAGAGACCCATTTGAAACCATGGGCGTGTCGAAAATATTTGCATTTTCTCAATAACTTTATTCTTGAGGAAGCGATTTAAGATTAAAAATATTTGACTTCGTTGGTAGAAGTAAGTTTTAGCAGCCACTTAGGATACTTATTCAAACCATTTAAAATGGAAAATGAAGGATAATTCAACTTTGAAAACATATACTTGAGCATGTGTATTTTGTTATCTTATTCAGGTAACATAGAGCCAAATGGCGCAAGGTTGGCATATCATCATATGATGAAAGTGCAGCACTGTCGCTGTTTCCACACTAAGAATACTCGTAACCTATCCCAACCTGAGTGGATATATAAATTCAGAGCGAAAAATCACAAACTATACTATACCAATACAGCTAGATATCAAGATTCTCAGGACACAATGTCTAAACTAAATTACCCAACAAACAGTTTGAATCATGAATAGAATATAGTTAACATAAACCCCATGCAAACGGTCATCACGTATCAGCTAGTAAGAAAGGAGGGAACAAATCTTGATTAACAGAACAATGGAGCACCATCTTTAGAGATTGTACAAACTGTAAAACAAAAAAAAAGAAATCGGTCAGAGTAAAAAAACATGACTGGATATATATACAGCTGGATATCAAGATTCTCTGGAGAAATGCTTAAACTAAAATACTAATAAAAACGAATCATGGGCCATTCAAAAACAACTTCATATACCCAACAAAGAGTTTGAATCATGAATATGCAATGCACATCGCTGACATGACCCACCATGCAAACGATCATCATAAATACCTTTGGAACCCACAACTCAACATAAACATGACAAAGACAAACATGTATACCAAATAGCATCTGAAAACATATCAGGGAAGATAATTTTCTGGCAGAACCAAGCATGCGTATGCAACTATCTAAATATATGTGCTAAACAGCCACTGGAAACAATGCTATAGAACAGACCGGATAAAGCAATTTCCACACAGAACAATGCATGCATGTTTGCACAACCAATCAAACACATGTATAGAATAGATACTGACAAACAATTAGTCTAGAAAGACTAACTATGCCGGAGCAAGTTGATCATGAAACTCCATACCAAGACATCTCCAGATTTTTCCAGAAATGAGAGTTCAGTAAGCTACTACCTTCAGCCTCCTAACTGATTTGAGAGCAGCATTTATTGGTTTTTAGAAACCTGAAAAAAACATTAGGCACATTTGAATAAACATTCAAGAGAAGGGAACTGCAAAACAAAATTCAGTAAACAGAAACGCCGCTATAGCTCATGACTAAATTGACTATCTTTCAGCAAAAAGTTGGAAAGTGTAACCACCTTAGTAAAAAAAATAGAATGAGCATGCTACCATGCCCTTGCGCAGGTTCAAGCTACATTCGAAGAAGGGACGTCTATTGAACAAAAACTGGGTCGATAGTATTTTACAATAGCTAACTATGCAACTTTTCTCCACAAACATGAGATAATTTAAATGGCAGAATCATGTTTGTTTTCCCCTTATTTTCAGTTGGATTGTAATAACTCAGCAGCAAAGAGTACACCACAGTGGTTTAGTCTACAAATCTGATTCAATTCAAGAATGGGTAGCCTATTCTCTTGTATATGTCAGCAAGCTCTTTTTTGTACTCAAGTCAAAACTAAGCATAAATACCTACTCACCTACATAAGTTGCTGTTGCACATGCCCATGCATTTGGTGCAAGTTGAGGCCTCCTTTAAGTAACATTATGACCACTCTTCATGTCTTCATACCTACAAACACCATCAAAGTATGAAGTCAAAGCGAGGTGGAACCATGTAAGGACTAAAGAAAGGGAAAGTGTCCAATTCATAAGCAAAGAGAGCAAGAGACCGAACTTTCAGAACATTTAGGTTTATTAGTAAGGAAATAGTGGTAACATTTTCTTAGTAATTAAGCTCGATGGAAATAAAGGTACTTTTCATGTATGACGCCCAAAAAAAGTTTAAACATCTTTTCCTTTTGCTGTACCATGACCATACCACAATGTGAGCTGCAGACAGGGAAAAGTTCAGATCCAAAATCATATCTAATAGATATGTTTGTACATTAAGGAAAAGAAAAACATTACTGGTAGCATTCTGCAAAAACACATTAAGAAATGGAGCTTTTGGACCAGTGAATTACACTGGTATTCTCAAAATACCACATCTACAATCTCACTGGTGAGAACCAGTGCAGTATTAAGAAATTATCTATGTCTATAAGCTTTTTATGAATGATGCCAGACTTATTTTTTTATTGCAAGAATCAATGCTAGCAGGCTGTTTTGTAGAGTTACTCAGCGGAAGATGCCGCAACCAATAGAAATTTGCAGTAGATTTCATCTATGCCTGCTGCTCCATCCTGCAGTAATTATTTAGAACAACAAATAAGATGATTGTCAGATTAGAGAAGGCACACTTCTTGCATAAAAAAGAGAAGGCCACACTAAATAAGCATGTTCCTAGTATGTATCTATAAACATAGAGATGCTACTGATAAATATAACTGAACTATTTCCCACAGCAAAAGGAAAACATGCATGTGGCTAGAAAGAATAAGCATGTAGCTAGAAAGAAGGAAACAAACATCAAGCAGCAGAACATAGTTACAGCAAAGCAGGAGATCAAGATGCAGCAACAAAGGAGATCCTAGAACCAGCTAAATAAACGGAAGGCTGATGCCACACTACTCACCCTCACTCCACTCGGTGGCCTTGAAAAAACAGTTAGCACTGGATGTCACCAAATAATGCACCCAACTGCGCACTGGACACCGGCTCATGTCTGAGTTATCCCATGATCTCATGGGTACGCAACAGTTTAGGCAGAAAATATAGTTTGAATTGGATGTCAGGGCGATGTAAAAAATGCAGACCATTTTTGTATGTCTACAAAAATATGTTCAATTCAAATTTTTACTGAACTTTGACTGAGCAAAGTGAAACATCATCATATAATGTGGTAGCCAAATCTACACAAGATGCAGGCTGCAGATCTGGTACCATGAACTGCACGAACAAAATAGACTGAATGGTTCAAAAATTGCATCAAAACTGTTTCACAATTAACATATTCAGGAAAGGCTAAACATCCTTGACTTGTAAACCAAAAAATGGAGCAAAAATGGTGTGTTGCCTACACCTTTATCAACTAAAACTGCTTACTCATTTGTTCACCGCATAGAAGCAGGTAATCAACTAATAATCTCCTACAAGAGGTACACCTTTATCAACTATCTCCTACTCATATATCGAGCTTTCAAAGTATATCTAATTTTCAGGTCTGGACAGATTCAAGCAACTCAAAGCATATCACCCTTTTTGGTTAAAATTAAATGGCCCAATCTTCCATCAGATTTACATGGGGCATAGAGTTTAGAACAGACTTACAGTTGGATAATGCAATACAGCGATACCTGTAGAATAATAGTGCAATACCTGTAGTTAAATCCATCAGTTTTGGCACATTTGTAGAAACATGTTTCTCCGCTGCTCTGCAATCATTTGTTAACACACCTTTTGTCAGTATGAGCAACCAACATCAGCTAAAAGAAATCGTACAACTGTAGGTACCACAACTCTCTATAATGTAAACAGTTCATAGCAGAATACGCACATCGCCATGAGCAGATGTTGAAAGCGCAAGATCTTATACAGAAGGTTTTAACCGTGTAATGTTGAAAAGCATAAGATATTAACAGTATGTTGTAGATAGAACAGTACACCGCGGAATAATGCCGTAAACTTAAATACTAACTTTAAAAAAATCATTAGAAAGAACAGTACACCGTAGAAAAATAATGCAATACATATAGACAACCTACCCACTCCAACTTAAAAAGAATCAAGTTCCAACTCCACAACACATATGACCATTAAAGAACCATTTTTCAGTACCACCATTCTGGCCTTACCGTTACATGGCAACCAAACTAATCCTCATTTATTTTAGAAAAAACAACTACTCGACTGATCCTTCGTAGGCACAACTCAATTAACCGGCTGGTTAGCAAAGCATTTTGTGCCTGCTGCAATCTTCAAGTATATACTGTAACCAACTTATTTGTTGATACTAAGAGATGTAAAATTTAGCTAGGGTAGCCAAGGTTTAGATGTTGTACCAGTCAGCAAATCTGCACTGCTCTGCTTGGAAGAGCGTCAGATGGATCCAGCCATCATTGGACAGAGACGCACCAAAGTACAACCTTACAGCCCTTTTTCATCTCCTCTCGCCTCCTCAGACATTAAAAATATTGCGTATTTAAATTTCTTCTTTAGCAATGGAAAGCATAAGGAAAGCTCAATGAGAATTGAATAACTTCCAAGAAATAAATAAGTGACAACTAAACAAGGCACACAGCCAAGGCAAAAACTTCATGATTTGTATGCCTTCATTTCACTGACGGTTATGCTTACTTTAGTGTAGCCCGAGTGATAAAGAAAATAAACTTGTGCCTTATCGATCAAAATGTCACTACCTAGACTAATGGTCCAAACAAAATCACCTCTATGGACAAAAGAACCAATGGATAATTGGCTGTAATGTGTATGATGAATCATGCATATCTGGCTCTATATTAGCATGTCAGGGAAAAAATCAAGAGATTAAAGGCAATATATCTCAGGGGATAAGATGTGTTAGAGTTATATTATAAGTCATGTACCCCTTTGTATTTATCCCGTTATATAAGGGGTTTCCTGCATATGTTTCACATCTGTACATGTATATATATCGGCCTATGGCCTCATGGGAATACAAGTTGCATATTCCTAACATGGTATTAGAGCTAGGTTAACTTTTTTGCACGCTGCAACTCGTGCGATTGATCCGTCTCTCCTCCCGATAGAGGCCGCAGCCTCGATCTCCTTGTCCCGCTCGGATCCCGTCCTGGATCGGAACGGGCCTCCTCTCCCGTTCTCGATCCTATAAGGATCGCTCGCAGCCCCTCCCCCGATCGATCGCTCGCAGCCCTTCACCCGATCGAGAAGGACGCTCCCGTTCGAGCTCGCCCTTGTCCCGACTCGCACAGGCCCCTGCTGGATCCCGCCGCTGCCTCCAGCTGCCAGTCGCCCCTTGGTCTGGATCGACTGCCTGCTGCTCCCCCGATCCCGTCCTGTTGCCGATTGGAAGCTGGTGGTCTCGTCCCTGCTGCTCTCGTCGGATTCTCCTGATTTTGGATCTCTGCTAAAAAAAAAAAGATATGTCTGCTGCATCGGGCTATGTTGCTGTCCCTCGCTGTCCGGTAATTTTCGATGGTACTAACTACACCGAGTTCACTAGCTTTATGCGCATTCACATGCGTGGCATCCGTCTCTGGGGTGTTCTTTCTGGCAAGGTCTGCTGTCCGCCACGTCCGGTTCCTCCGGTGGCCCCTACTCCGCCGACTCCACTGGTTCTTGCTCCGGATGCTAATCAGGCCACCAAGGATGCGGCTAAGCTTGCTGATGAGGCTGCTGATCGTGCTTATGATGAGAAGGTTTTGGCTTATGAGGAGGCTCTTCAGATTTATCATGGTGCTCTGTCTGCTTACACCCAGTGGCTTGATAATGATGCTCGTGCTACTGCTGTTGTCACTGCTAGTGTTCTGCCTCAGTTTGCTTCTGAGTATCTGGGTCTTCCTACTGTCTTTGAGATGTGGACCCGTCTTCGTCAGCGCTATCAGCCCTTTGGTGATGCCTTATACCTTTCTGTGGTCCGTCAGGAGCATGCTCTTCAGCAGGGTGACTCTACTGTTGATGACTTCTATGCACAGAGTTCTGCTATCTGGCGCCAGCTTGATTCTCTCCGCAGTGCTGGTTGTCGTACCTGCCCCTGTTGCCAGGCTGTCCAGGCCAATTTGGAGTTTCATCGCGTCTATGAGTTCCTGTCTCGGCTCCGTAAGGAGTTTGAGCCCCGGCGTGCTCAGTTGTTTGCTTGTGGCCGTATTTCTCTCATGGAGGCGCTTTCTGAGATTCGTGCTGAGGAGACTCGCTTATGTGGTGCTGGTTTGCTGGAGGTTCCCTCTGTGCTCGCTACTCGTGCTCCTACGCCACCTGCTGCACCGACCCCTTCTCGCTCGAGTGCTCCGCCGCTCTTGCCCACTCCTTCTGGAGGCTCAGGTCGCCCCCGTCCACATTGCGACTACTGCAACAATGATGGTCATCTTGAGTCTCAATGCTACACGAAGAAGAAACACCTGCGCAAGGCGCGATAATCATCTTCAGGGACTTCGTCATCTACCTCGACAGCTTCAGCCATTACTTTGACTGAGCAGGATATTCTGAGACTTAAGCGTCTGCTCGCGGCTTCAGGTTCTTCCTCGACGGGTACTGCTGGTTCTGTGACTGATGCTTCCCGCACTGAGCAATCACCCTCTACATAGTCAGGTACATCCCCATGGGTTCTGGACTCTGGAGCTTCTTTTCATATGTCTTCTCATTCTTCCATTTTGTCCTCTCTTCGCTCGCTGGATTCTCCTGTTCATGTCCTCACTGCTGATGGTACTCCACTTTCTGTCGTTAGTAGAGGCACTCTTACCACTCCTTACTCTGTTCCTGATGTTGCTCATGTTCCTCGACTCACCATGAATCTGTTTTCTGCTGGTCAACTTACTGATTCTGGTTGTCGCGTCATCCTTGACGTTGACTCTTGTTCTGTCCAGGACCGTCGCACGCACACTCTGGTTGGGGCTGGCCCTCGCCGCCGTGATTCTCAGGGTCTTTGGGAGTTGGACTGGCTTCATGTTCCTTCTGCTGCCACCACTGTCGCCAGTTCCTCCGCTTCAGTCGCCTCTGTTACTGGTTCCTTCAAGCAGTGGCATCATCGACTTGGTCATCTGTGTGGTTCTCGGTTGTCGTCTTTAGTTCGTCGAGGCCTTCTGGGGTCTGTCTCAGGAGATGTCTCTTTAGAGTGTCAGGGTTGTTGTCTTGGCAAGCAGATTCAGTTACCATATTCACATAGTGAGTCAGTGTCTGAGCGTCCTTTTGATTTAGTCCATTCTGATGTATGGGGTCCGGCTCCTCTCGCTTCCAAAGGTGGTCATAAATACTATATTATTTTCATAGATGACTTCTCTCGTTACACATGGCTTTATTTCATGACTTCTCATAGTGAGGTGTTGTCTATATATAAGCGTTTTGCTGCCATGGTTCATACTCAGTTCTCTTCACCCATTCGTGTTCTTCGTGCTGACTCTGCTGGCGAGTATATCTCTAAGATGTTGCGTGGTGTTCTTGCTGAGGAAGGCACTCTCTCTCAATTCTCTTGTCCTGGTGCTCATGCTTAGAATGGTGTGGCTGAGCGAAAGCATCGTCATCTTCTTGAGATGGCTCGTGCATTGCTGATTACTGCCTCTCTCCCGCCTCATTTTTGGGCTGAGGCCGTCTCCACCTCCACCTATCTTATCAATCTCCAGCCTTCTGCTGCTCTACAGGATGGTGTTCCTTTCGAGCGTCTTTTTGATCGTTCTCCCGATTATTCGATGCTTCGCTTGTTTGGTTGTGTTTGCTATGTTCTTCTTGCCCCTCGCGAACGCACCAAACTGACCGCTCAGTTTGTTGAGTGTGTCTTTTTAGGCTACAGTGATGAGCATAAGGGCTATCGTTGTTGGGATCCTATCGGTCGTCGGATGTGTATCTCTTGAGACGTGACTTTTGATGAGTCTCGTCCCTTCTACCCACGCCCATCTTCCTCGACCTTTTCAGTGCAGGATATCTCTTTCCTCACTTTTCCTGACTCACCTATCACCCCCGTCGAGCCTGTGCCTATTCGTTCCGCTCCCTCTGCTTCTCCACCTCTAGTCGATTTGATGCCACCATCTTCCACGGTCTCCTCGTCTAGCATGTCACCGGATTCTACACCTTCATCTCCGGTGACTTCTTCGTCGCCACCCCTCGATTCTACCTTGGCGATTCCTCCTTCTATTGTTCCATCTTTTCCTCAGTATTACACTCGTCGTTCACGTCCTTTGGATGCCTCCTAGGATGTGTCGTCATCTTCCTCTCAGCCTACTTATGGCTTGCGTTCTCGTCCTCGTCCGCCTGTTGATCGCTTTGGATTTCCCACCGCTGGTGCTGCTGTTCTTGAGCCGACTTCTTATCGTCAGGCTGTTTTTCATCCTGAATGGCAGTTTGCGATGGCAGAGGAGATTGCTGCTCTTGAACGCACTAGTACCTGGGATCTTGTTTCCCTTCCTCCCGGAGTCCGTCCCATCACTTGTAAGTGGGTCTACAAGGTTAAGACTCGCTCCGATGGTTCTCTTGAGCGCCACAAAGCTCGTCTTGTGGCTCATGGTTTTCAGCAGGAGCATGGTCGTGATTATGACGAGACTTTTGCTCTTGTGGCACATATGACGACTGTTCGTACACTTCTTGCCGTTGCCTCTGCACGCCACTGGTCTATATCTCAGCTTGATGTTAAGAATGCTTTTCTTAATGGTGAGCTGCGTGAGGAGGTGTACATGCAGCCACCACCTGGGTATTCTGTTCCTGATGGCATGGTCTGTCGTCTTCGTCGCTCTCTCTATGGCCTTAAGCAAGCCCCCCGTGTCTGGTTTGAGCGTTTTGCCTTTGTGGTCACTGCTGCTGGTTTTTCAGCAAGTGCTCATGATCCAGCATTGTTTATTCACCTTTCTCCTCGTGGTCGGACTCTTCTTCTTCTCTATGTTGATGACATGGTCATCACTGGGGATGACCCCGAGTATATTGCCTTTGTAAAGGCCTGTCTTAGTGAGCAGTTTCTTATGTCTGATCTTGGCCCTCTTCGCTACTTTCTAGGGATTGAAGTCTCTTCTACCTCTGATGGCTTTTTTATATCCCAGTAAAAGTATATCCAAGATCTTCTTACTCGTGCTGCTCTTACTGACGAACGCATTGTTGAGACTCCTATGGAGCTCAATGTTCACTTCCGTGCTACTGATGGTGATCCCCTCCCTGACCCAACGCGTTATCGTCATCTTGTTGGCAGTCTTGTCTATCTAGCTGTCACTCGTCCGGATATCTCTTATCCGGTTCATATTCTGAGTCAATTCGTCTCCGCTCCCACATCGGTCCACTATAGTCATCTCCTTCGTGTTCTCCGATATCTTCGGGGCACAATCTCTCACCGTCTATTCTTTCCTCGCTCCAGTTCTTTACAGCTTCAGGCTTATTCGGATGCTACGTGGGCTAGTGATCCTTCAGATCGCCGTTCACTTTCTGCTTACTGTGTTTTTCTTGGTGGTTCTCTCATTGCCTGGAAGACGAAGAAACAGATTGCAGTTTCCCGTTTGAGTGCCGAGGCTGAGTTGCGAGCAATGGCTCTTTTGACGGCAGAGGTGACTTGGTTACGGTGGTTACTTCAGGATTTTGGTGTTTCTGTCACTACACCGACTCCGCTCTTATCTGACAGTACAGGTGCTATTAGCATTGCGCGTGATCTTGTGAAGCATGAGCTCACCAAGCATATTGGTGTTGATGCTTTCTATGTACGCGCTGGTGTGCAGGATCAGGTTATTGCTCTTCAGTATGTGCCTTCCGAGTTACAGTTGGCGGATTTCCTGACGAAGGCCCAGACTAGAGCACAACATGGCTTTTATCTCTCCAAACTCAGTGTTGTTCATCCGCCATGAGTTTGAGGGGGGTGTTAGAGTTATATTATAAGTCATGTACCCCTTTGTATTTATCCCGTTATATAAGGGGTTTCCTGCATATGTTTCACATTTGTACATGTATATATATCGGCCTATGGCCTCATGGGAATACAAGTTGCATATTCCTAACAAGATGCATCTTTCACATCTCAGTTAAAAAAAGCCCCAACATCACCAGTAAAAGTGTGTCTTTGGTTCAGTTTTCCCGACTTCCCCAAGTGCTTGTATAGTTGAAAAATATATCATAACTGAATACAATGAAACAACAAGAAGAAAATAGTAAGAAACTTGAAATGGTGTAGCAATTAAGTACTACAACAAATCGAATAGGAAAAGACCAAATATAAACAAAGAAGTGCAATGCCCTTATCCTTATGGTGGTATTCCTTAGTGTAACATACAAACCAACCATGTCACCTATTTTTGTGCTACATATAGACTGAAACCAAGCAAGATAATGTAACCTCACAAGAAGTATAGTATAGCCGATTTAGAAATTGAGAACTGGCCATTCCAAACAAAAACAACATTGCTGGTGCTGCAAAAATGGATAATCCAGCGCCAAATAGTGATGCCTCCATCAATAAAATCCCTAGGAATTTTCCTGCAGATAGCAACAGAAAAAAACTAATCTCAGAACACGGTACCACTCAGTAGAAATCCAAAAACCGCACTGGGCAATGCCATCAAAAAAAGTCACCCCACCGACCATCATTACACCATACTGTAAATTTTGCATTTTCAGTGTTACGATCGTTCATACATATATCATCTACAATGCAGTTCTCCAGAAATAGACTGAGTTAACCATTCTATTCTACAAAAATATCTAAATCACCACTGCCGAGTATCCACGCTCAAACTAAAACATCAATTCGTAGCTAATCCCCAAATACAGATAGTAATCTGACGAAACCAAAACACCGCATTCACCAAATATAGAGACCTGAAGATCGGAAGGGTGGCGTAAATGCATACAACACACACGCATCAAGCAGGGCTGTAGGACCATGGAGAGCAGGGATTTGGAGGAAGTTACCTTGTCGGGAAGGGATTCCTGGCGGCAACGGTGGAGCTGACTCGCGGCGGGGACGGAGGTGACTCGACGCGGCGGCTAGCGAATCCAAGTGCAACGGCGGTGAGGCTAGGGCGCCCTCGATCCAATCCGTTGCCCTGCTCCTGTCAATCGAGCGAATAGGGTTAGGAGTGGGTTTCTGCTGCGCTCCGGCTGAGCTCCGTCGCTGCGTATCCCCGACGTGTCGACGGCGTACCTTACGGCGCATCGAGGGCGGCTGCGTTGTAGAGGAGGGAGCGGGGAGGAGACGAGTTGGAGGCGGCGCGGGCTCGAGGGCAGCGTCGTGAGAGAGGAGGGAGTAGGGAGGAGACGAGGCAGAGGGGCCGCGCGCTTGACGAGAACTGGCGGCTAGGGTTTTGACCCTTTTGCACGTTCCGCAGGGCGAGCGCAGCGCACGGGCGATTCCCGACCGCGACGAGGCGCGCAGCCAGGGCCACCGACGAATGGGACCAGGAGCAACTTCGGTCCACCTGTATCACTATAGGGCAGACGCGGGTGCATAAGCCGGCTACACATGCATTGGCCCATCCCTGCGCAACTGCTCCCCGTAACGCACGACGCGGGCAGCGTGTGTTTGACCCACGACGTGACGCGGTAGGCAACGCTCACACGAAAAAGGCACAGCCATTAGACTGGCGTGTGGGACCAAGGAGCAGGTAGACCCACTTGCAGCTGCACCAACAGGCGAAAGAGAGGGGCGAGCGGGAATCGGGAATGGCACAGCGCCCACGACGTGCACACGCGGCACGGCAGGGGAGGCTGCGTGCGCACCCAAAAATGGGAAACCCAGCCAATTGGATCCCGCCTCGAGCCCACAGGTCATTCTCTGTCCACAATTCACTGCGCGGTCAAAACTGCACCAACGTTTTCTAGCGACGATCGAACGGCCATCAACGAAAAAAAGACTGCGTTGACCAAAATCGAACGGCTAACGAAGGCTGAAATCGGGGGAGCTCCCTGGGAGCGAGTTGCCACGCCTTTGTTTTGTTTTAAATAAGTCATTTTGACCTAGGAAAAATAAGAAGAGGACTTTCGGGACGGAGTGCCGCCGTCTCGAGGCAGAACTTGGGCAGGAGCGCTTTTGCCCTCCAGCGGAGCGATTCCGCTGGGGGAAGTTCCCTCTCGGAAGGGGAAATCAAAGCCACCGTCGTCACCAACAACCCTCTCATCTTTGGGAGGCCAATCTCCATCAACATCTTCAACAACACTATCTCATCTCAAATCCTGGTTCATCTCTTGTGTTCAATCTTTGTACCGGAACCTCAGATTGGTACCTATGGGTGACTAGTAGTGTTGATTACATCCTGTAGTTGATTACTATATGGTTTATTTGGTGGAATATCATTTGTGAGTAGTTACTTTTGTTCTTGAGGTCACGGGATAAGTCATGTTGCAAGTAATCATGTGAATTTGATATGTGTTCGATATTTTGATAATATGTATGTTGTGATTCCCTTAGTGGTGTCATGTGAACGTCGACTACATGGCACCTCGTCATCTTTGGGCCTAAGGGAATGCATTGTGGAGTAGTTATTAGATGATGTTTAATGCTATGGTTAGATTTTATCTTAATACTTTTTTCGTAGTTGCGGATGCTTGCAAGGGAGGTAATCATAAGTGGGAGGCTTGTTCAAGTAAGAACAACACCCAAGCACCGGTCCACCCACATATCAAACTATCAAAGTAGCGAACATGAATCAAACCAACATGATGAAAGTGACTAGATGAAATTCTTGTGTGCCCTCAAGAACACTTTGCTTATTATAGGAGACCGTTTTGGCCCGTCCTTTGATACAAAAAAGGATTGTGCTACCTTGCTGCACTCTATTTATAGCTATTGTTACTTGTCCGTTACAAATTATCTTGCTATCAAACTAACTATTACCGACAATTTTTCTGCTTGCAGAAATTACCTTGCTGAAAACCACTTATCATTTCCTTCTGCTCCTTATTGGGTTTGACACTCTTACTTATAGAAAGGACTACGATTGATCCCCTATACTTGTGGGTCACCAAGACTCTTTTCTGGCGCCATTGCTGGGGAGTGAAGCGCTCTCGGTAAGTGGAAATCGGTAAGGAAAAATTTATACTATGTGCTGAAATTTATTGTACTTGCTACCATGGAAAACAATCCTTTGAGGGGTTTGTTTGGGGTATCTTCACCACGATCGGAAACACAAAGAGTTGCTCCTCAACCTTCTCCACCTACTAAAAATATTAGCTATGAAATTCCTTCGGGTATGATAGAACAACTGCTAGCTAATCCTTATGCAGGAGATGGAACAGAACATCCCGATATGCACTTGATCCATGTGGATGCAATTTGTGGATTATTTAAGCTTGCAGGTTTACCCAAAGATGAAGTTAAGAAGAAGGTTTTCCCTTTATCTTTGAAGGGAAAAGCATTGACATGGTATAGGCTATGCGATGATATTGGATCTTGGAACTAGATTCGATTGAAATTGGAATTTCACCAAAAAAATATCCTATGCATCTAGTTCATCGTGATCGGAATTATATATATAATTTTTTGCCTTGTGAAGGAGAAAGTATCGCTCTATCTTGAGGGATGCTTAATTCAATGTTATATTCATGCCCCAAACATGATCTCTCGAGAGAAATATTATTCACAATTTTTATGCTCGGCTTTCTTGTGATAATCAATCCATGCTCAATACTTCTTGTACCGGTTCTTTTATGAAGAAGACTATTGAATTCAGGTGGGATCTTTCAGAAAGAATTAAATCCAACTCTAAAGATTGGGAGTCGACGAAGGTAAAGAGTCAGGTATTAAGCTTGAGCATGATTGTGTTAAATCTTTTATGAATATCGATGCTTTTCACAAGTTTAGCACTAAATATGGACTTGACTTTGAGACAGTAGCCTTTTTTTGTGGATCATTTGCTACTCATGATGATCTCCCTAAGGAGAAGCGGTTTAAATATCATCCCCATATTAAAGAAGAAATTAAAGAACCGGTTAAAGTTAATGATGAAACTATTATTTACAATGTTGATCCAGTTGTGCCTACTGCTTACATTGAAAACCCCACCTTTCCCTGTTAGAATAAAGGAACATGCTAAGGCATCAACCGTGGTTCGCAAAAGTAATATTAAAGCACCTAAACCCTCTAAGCAAATTAAAGTAGAACCTAGTGTTGCTATGGTTAATATCTCTTCGTAGAAAATATTGATGGGCATGTTATTTATTTCTATGATGAAGCTGCTAGAATTGCCAAACCCGATGAAAACGATAAAGGTAGCCCCGTTGTTGGAATGCCTCTTGTCTCAGTTAAAATAGGAGATCATTGTTATCATGGTTTATGTTACTTAGGTGCTAGTGTTAGTGCTATCCCTTTTACCCTATATTAAGAAATTATGAATGATATAGCACGCGCTCAAATAGAAGATATAGATGTTACTATTAAACTTGGAAACAGAGACACTATCACACCAATAGGGATTGTTAGAGATGTTGAAGTCTTGTGTGGTAAAATAAAATATTCTACTGATTTTCTAGTTCTTGGTTCCCCACAAGATGACTTTTGTCCCATAATTTTTGGTAGACCTTTCTTGAACACTGTCAATGCTAAAATAGATTATGAGAGAGAAACTGTCAGTGTAAGCTTTGGTGATGTGTCTCATGGTTTAATTTCTCTAAGTTTCATAAACAACCTCATGATAAAGAATTAGCTAATAACGATGAAATAATTGGTCTTGCTTCTATTGTCGTACCTCGTACCGATCCACTAGAACAATATTTGCTAGACCATGAAAATGATATGCATTTGCATGAAAGAAATGAAATAGATAAAAATTTCTTTGAACAAGAACCACTCCTTAAACACCATTTTCCTATTGAAACTCTAGGAGGTCCTCCTCCACCTAAAGGTGATCATGTGTTTTAACTAAAGCAATTGCCTGACACTCTGATATATGCTTATCTTGATGAGAAAAAGATATATCATGTTATTATTAGTGCTAACCTTTCAAAACATGAAGAAGAGAGATTATTAAAAATTCTGAAGAAGGACTATGCTTCTATTGGATATACTCTTGATGATCTTAAGGGCATAAGCACAATATTAATATGGAACTTGATGCTAAACCTGTTGTTGATCATCAACGACGTTTGAATCCTAAGATGAAAGAAGTGGTAAGAACTGAAATACTAAAACTTTTGGAAGTAGGTACAATCTATCCCATAGCTGGTAGAAGATGGGTAAGTCTTGTTCACTGTGTCCCTAAGAAAGGAGGTAATATTGTTGTTCCTAATGATAAAAATGAACTCATTCCGCAAAGAATTGTTAGTGGCTATAGAATGGTAATTGATTTTAGAAAATTCAATAAAGCTACTAGAAAAGATCATTACCCTCTGCCTTTTATTGATCAAATGTTAGAAAGACTATCAAAGCACACACACTTTTGTTTTCTTGATGGATATTCTGGTTTCTCTCAAATACCTATTTCACAACCTGATCAAGAGAAAACCACCTTTACTTGTCCTTTTGGAACTTATGCCTATAGACGCATGCCTTTGGTTTATGCAATGCACCTGCTACCTTTCAAAAATGTATGGCTGCTATATTCTTTGATTTTTGTGAAAAGATTGTTGAGGTTTTCATGGATGATTTTTCCGTTAACAGAACTTCTTTTGATGATTGCTTAAGTAGACTTGATCGAGTTTTGCAGAGATGTGAACAAAATAATCTTGTCTTGAATTGGGAGAACTGCCACTTTATGGTTAATGAAGGTATTGTCTTGGGGCACAAAATTTTTGAACGAGGTATTGAGGTGGATAAAGCTAAAGTTGGTGCAATTGAGAAAATGCCATGTCCTAAAGATATCAAAGATATTCGTAGTTTCCTTGGTCATGTTGGTTTCTATGTGAGGTTTATTAAATATTTCTCTAAAATTTCTAGGCCTCTTGCAAATCTTTTACAAAAGGACGTTCCATTTGTTTTTTGTGACGATTGCGTAGAAGCCTTTGAAACACTTAACTTCCGCACCTTTTGTTCAACTACCTGATTGGAACTTGCACAACTACAGGATGCTGCTAACACGACACTACGATCAGAGACCCTTTGACGAAACTGTGTGTGATGCATTAATTGCAATCAGTGATGTAAAAAACTGTCAAAAAAGACGCAAAACGTTTGCAATGGCAAAGACATCAAACATGGTTCAGATTTTAGTTGCGTGTGCGATGCAGGGCACACGGTTGATCCATACGAACTATTTGCAATGAGAAGAATAATAGAAACGGGCAGCCGTATCAAGGTTTGTGCGATATACGACATACAGTTCGCTTAGATGAACTGTTTGCTATTAGGGAGTGCAACAGAAATGGTTAGCCAGATCAAGGCGTGTGTGATATACGACATACGATTCACTGGGACGAACTATTTTTGATTAGGGAACACAACATAAACGGTTCAGCTTAACAAGATGTGTGTGATATGAGGCATACAGTTCACATAGATGAACTGTTTGCTATGAGCCAAAAGAACATGAACGAGTCGTGTAAACAAGATGTGTGTGATATGCGGAAAACAGCCCACTCGGATGAACTATTCGCAATGAGAAATTACAACACAAACGGTTACTACAGTTAATTCGTGTGTGATTCTATGTGTACAAAGAACTTTGAATATTGCAAACTAGTTGCTTGCGGTGGCTAGGAGCATCGCACACCATGTGTCTGCGAGTACTCATGTGCGATGGTTAGTAACACATATGTTTCCTTATGCTAACACATATGTGAATTTACAATATGGATAATTAATATGCAAATGCCTTCTGGACATAAGTGATGATCGTCACGTCCAAAACATGGGCGTCCTCTACTCTACCGCTCTACCGGGCACACGCTTAAACTCAATGAACTGTGTACAATATTAATACTTTCCATGGAAATTTAAGAACTTGGCTAACAACATTTGAGTAATATATATATAGTGGTTACACTATTCGACAAAAGGAGGATCTTCGTAACACGGTTTTGACAACCATATGGTCCATATCTAAATACTTAACTGGTGTAGGGTGGAACCCTAAGTGGAGATCTTTCACGAATTGGAGGGGGGATCCCCAATAACAAGATGAACACAAGAGGGAAAACAAGAGGAACACTCAAGAACAAGTCCAAATCACACATCCACTAGACAATCAAACACACAAGATCCACAAGGTACATGAACAATCAAAGGGAAATAAGATACATGGTAGACTTCATCCCAAATCCTATGAAGGAGATGAGGGCTTGATGATCTAGATAGATCCTTCCCTCAAGAGGGGTTTTCATCCACTAGGGATCTTCTCCAATGGAGGCCTTGAACTCCAATGGAGTGTCTCTCTCTCAAGAGGAATCCCACAAGGGGAGACACATGAGCTAAGCTCTAGTGTTTAGATCTATTCTTAGCTAGGTCTAAATGGAGGAGAAGGAGTATATGTAGGTCCAAGGGATGAAGGGGTAAGCAGGGGCGAAATGGGGATTACATGGGCAAAGCCCGTAGCAACAAACAGGGGGCCCCGTGTGCACGGGGTAAGTGGAGCCCGTGCACACGGGGTATCCAGAGACTTGATGCAAGGGACCATGCGCACGGGGTCCGTTGGGCCCGTGGACACGGGGGTCCCGTGGGCACGGTACACGCCCGTGTGCACCGGGGCTTCAGGACCGCCAGCCTGAGAGGCCCGTGGGCACGGGGTTGCCTGGGAGCTGCTGCCTTCTTCTTGGCGCTTCCTTCTCCGCTTCCAGGCTTCCCTCTTGGATGGTGTAGATGTTCTCTTCTTCTTCGACTCCTCATCGATGAATGTGTAGGTCCGCTCACACCTATGTATGCACACGAGAGAGGGGTCAAGTAGTATACCATCCTCGAGAGGTACAAGTGGACACGTTTAAAGGAGATGATTCACCTTTGTATGTATGAAGTAGATGTGGCACGTGTCACTTGCCAAATGGACTCTTGACATGGTGATGTCCAGAGGATGCTCCGCATCATCCCCTCCCCCTTGGGAAAGATCCTCGGATCGAAATCCAAATCACCATGGGAAAGAGATGATGTTGCCGTGTAGTAGTGGACGATCACCAAGCATTCATCATCTTGTAGTTCCAAATGGGCACACTCTGATGTCGTACCATCTTGTAATTCCTTCAAAAGGAGCAAAGATAACAAGCACTTGGAAAAACAAATGTGGTTGGCGTAAGAGCAAAACCAAGCATTCAAGAGGTTATTCACCCAACAAGTGTTGTCATCAAGCATAGCATATGGTTTGACAAAGAAGTGTGGCATGGCATTTAAGCATATAAGGTGAGCACAATCAAGTACATCATGGAAACAAGTATGCAAATGGGAGGTCGAGATGCAAATATGTGTGACAAGTGAACAAGCATCTACCTCACGGTCATAGCAAACATGCATAAAGCACTCAACAAATGGTCTATGGTATGCATAGGAATCATTCACGACACCAAATATAATGAGATGTCGAAACACATGGGGCAAGTGCAAGACAATCCAATCATAATGTGCATATGGTGTAGTGAAGATATCATGGCACTCAACACAAAGGAAGGAGCAATTGTTCAATATGTGTGAGGCAATCAAGTCAAGCATGTAGCAGTCAATGGGACATGGCATATGTGAAGTGATGACATGGTTGCAACCAAACATGTGATAGGAGCAAGTAATCCCAGAATTGGAATGCAACACACAAGGCATATATATCATGATGCATGGAATTGTGAAAATGACAAGTGGAAGCAAGATCTCTAACATGTGCGCAAGCAAGGGGTCCAAGATGACAAATAAGTCGCATGGTGCAAGCAACACAAGTAGTATGATCCATGTCAGTGTCAAAACCGGCGGATCTCGGGTAGGGGGTCCCCAACTGTGCGTCTAGGCCGGATGGTAACAGGAGGCAGGGGACACGATGTTTTACCCAGGTTCGGGCCCTCTTGATGGAGGTAAAACCCTACGTCCTGCTTGATTAATATTGATGATATTGGTAGTACAAGAGTAGATCTACCACGAGATCAGAGAGGCTAAACCCTAGAAGCTAGCCTATGGTATGATTGTATGTTCTGGTTGTTGTCCTACGGACTAAAACCCTTCGGTTTATATAGACACCGGAGAGGGTTAGGGTTACACAAGGTCGGTTACAAAGGAGGAGATATTCATATCCGTATTTCCTAGCTTGCCTTCCACGCCAAGTAGAGTCCCATCCGGACACGAGACGAAGTCTTCAATCTTGTATCTTCATAGTCTAACAGTCCGGCCAATGGAGATAGTCCGGCTGTCCGGAGACCCCCTAATCCAAGACTCCCTCAGTAGCCCCTGAACCAGGCTTCAATGACGATGAGTCCGACACGCAGTATTGTATTCGGCATTGCAAGGCGGGTTCCTTCTCCGAATACATCACAGAAGAATTTGAATACGAGGATAGTGTCCGACCCTGCAAAATAAGTTCCACATTCCACCGTAGAGAGAATAATATTTTCATAGATCTAATCTGCTGGCTTGTTTTGACAGCATGACGTTACATCATGGCCCGGTGATTATTTGAACCGTTTCTTTTAACCAGCCCCGCACATAACGCGTGGCAGTTTTTCGACACGTCTTGTCAAAGCAGAGATCGTGTCCCCTTATTACGGGATTCTCATCAATACGGGCGTGGGTAACCCAACCGCGCCATCAATTGCGGCGCTTGGGGGATAAGCGAGTTTTACCAGGCAAGTGGGGACGCTTAGTTTCGTCCGCCCATATAAAGGGATAAGGATTCACCTTTCTATCCACGCCTTCTTCCTCCCTTATCCATCCATTTTTGCACACTCGAGCTCTAGCGCCCAAGTCCGCACTTCCCACCTCAACCTTCTCCAATCATGTCCGGAGCGGGAGGCAAGTGGATGGTCTCCTCCGTCACGGAGGGAGACATCAAGAAACTGAGGAGAGCCGGATACCTGCCCGATGACATCGCGCACCGGCTCCCCGATGAGGGGTAGCTCATCCCCCCCCCAGGCCCCATGAGAGGGTGGTATTCCTCACCCATTTCCTCCGCGGACTGGGATTCCCTCTCCATCCCTTCGTCCGGGGGCTCATGTTTTATTACAGCCTGGATTTCCATGATCTGGCCCTGAACTTCATCCTCAACATCTCGGCATTTATCGTCGTGTGCAAGGCCTTCCTCCGCATCAAGCCCCACTTCGGCTTATGGCTGAAGACCTTCAATGTCAAGCCGAAGGTGGCGGGCGGCCGTCAGGCGGAGTGCGGAGGCGCCATGGTGGGAAAGATGCCCAACATAACATGGCTCGAGGGCTCCTTTGTGGAAACCATAAAGGGGTGGCAATCAGGGTGGTTCTATATCACCGAGCCGCGTGACCCCGCATGGGTAGCGGCCCCCGAGTTCCGATCTAGCATCCCCATGCGGCTCACCTCCTGGAAAGAGAAGGGCCTGTCCTGGGGTAGTTCGAAAGAGCTGACCGGACTCCAAACATGTATTCAAAATATGGTGGACAAGAAGCTCAAGCTTGTCAACATAGTCCAGGTTATGCTCACCCACCGGATACTCTCGTGCCAACAACGGGAGTTCAACTTGTGGGAGTTCAATCCAGCGCAGCACCGAACTCTGAACAGGCTCTTCGACACGACTCATGAAGACGCCTGGAGGGTGCTGTTCAAAAGTGCCAAGGTCCCTCCCCCTATTACTGAGGATCGAGGATTCAGCGCAAAGCGCCAAGCCAGTGCGGTAAGCTGCTTTACCTTTCACATGATACTTATTTTTTATATAGATTGACTCTATGCGGGATCTAAACTCCCGTACCTTTGACAGGACTAGCAGAAGATGGTCAGACAGATCGACTGTTCGGCTCCTTTGCCCGAAGGCCCCGCAGACGCTCTTCTGGCGAAGATACTGACTCCGGCCCCTTATAAGGTGCCGGAGAAGACCAAGAAGGCCAAGGGAACCCGAAAGAGTTCCCGACGCCAGGCGTCGTCGGACTCACCGTCCGATGACTCTGCGGCGCACTCTTCCCCCGAAGACGAGGAAGAAGAAGAAGACACTCCCCCACCGACTGGGGGAGACAAGAAAAGGAAGGCCGCCCCAACTGGGGAGGCCGGAGGGTCCAAGAAGGGAAGGACTCTCCTTCCGGACAGTTCCACCGCCGCCGACAAAGGCGAAGGTGAGTGGTTGCCCAGGGTCAAGCCCCCGGGGAGATCGTAAGTATTCGGATACCAGAGTAACTCCTAGGATTCCTTTATCGCATTGCTTTCCCTAACGCCGAACGCAATTATGCAGGCCGCCACGAGCCAGTATCGATGTATCATCGTACGGCTCCTTGGGCTTGTCGGACATGGATAGAGATCCAGTCCCGACCGCCACCTCCCCTCATCCTGCCGACGACGCCGAGGTGTTGTCTCAAGAGGCACCAGACCGAGGGGAGACAGTCCTGGAGGCACCTCAAGGCGACCTTCCGGACTCCGGGAGCCGCGGGGACGGGGCCCCCGAGAGCTCCGAGTTCGGCCCTCAACCGAATACCGTGCCGGACCCTCCAGCGGTTTCGGGCTCGGGTAGGGGGCCTCCTTCTAAGAGGGGCAAAACGCCTATGCCGATGACCTCTGTCCATCCAAAGGCACCGGACAATCTGTTGGAAATGCTTCACAGCGCTTCCATCGACGAGGAGCACCGCACTATCATGAGTGCGGTGATCCAGAAGGTTCAGTCCGCCAAGAGCGGATTGACTGAAGCATGTGCCAGCCTTCTAACATGCTTTGAGGTAAGTGTTTTAAAATGTAGTAGAAATATTACCGCATAGACAATAGCCCCTGATGCTTTGTTCGGTGTTCACAAAGAAAAGCGAACAGAGGATCAAATAATATCGCATGAGTCTAATGTAAGTATGTCAATATGCATACGCAGGACTCCCTGAATCCACAATATGCATGCTCATGGTTTGGGGGTTCTCAAAAGAGAAGGATATCACCTTGAAAGCATGTTCTTGTGTGTCCTTCACAATGCCAAAGTACAAGCAAGTGTGATATAGAATCATCGTGGTAGAAGGTGGTTCGCTCTCAAGAGCTCAGATTGTCAACTCACGTGACGTGGAAGTTGACACGAAGTCCAAGTATCCTACACATGCACACAACAAAAGAAAGAACATATGCACATGGTATATAAACACATCATCCATCATGATGGTTCTCTTCTCTTGCACATAACCATTAGAAGCACAAGTGCGTGAAGAATATGATGCAACAATGGCAATATTCATGGCACTAGGTATATGGTGCAAAGAGGTAAGACAAGCATGCTTCATAAGGAATATGTCAAAATCTCCAAATATATGTGAGAATGCTATGGGGGCAAACTCATTATCAAGACTAAAGGCATAATTGCACTCAATACATGGCAAATCATCTAGCATGAGAGAGGCAACACATGGAGATATATGACAAGAAGCAATAACAATCATATGCAAAGCATGTAAATGGTTGTCATCAACCGCATGAAGTGAGCAAGTATGAATCATCGGTGATGCAATAAGGCAAGCAATCATAAGAATCAAGTCGTGCAAGCTAGTAGTGCGAAGATGCAACATAATAGAGGAAATCATGGCAATCATGTCATGTGAGCAAATAATAAGCATAGGCAATGCACATGGCATATCACAAGCACAAACACAAAGCAAGATGAAAGTATCATCATAGGTATGGGGCACAAAGCAAACATGGCAATAACAAGCAATATCTCCACCAAGCTTGCAAATACACATACAAGTATGAGAATCAATCATCATGTGTAATGCAAAGCATGGGTCACGAATGCATGGCAAAGGCATCGTAATGAACATATCATGCAAAGTGAACATGGCAAGATGGGCATAGAATAGGTAATGGATAATAACCCATAGCCAAGGGAGGGCCATGTAGAAGAAATGCGAAGTCTTTGCGCGAAGAGAGCGGTGGGAAAGACAATCCATGGGATCCCACATCATCGTTGCTCTCTAGGGCTCGTTTTGTCAACTCGTGGGATTGCGAGGTTGACAAGAATTCATGGGTACCTACACAAAGGAGACACAAACGAAAGAAATTGTGTGTGTGGTAAATGTACACATCATCCATCATGATGTGTATGTGCACGTGAGAGTTAGCACAAGATAAGCATCGCTCAAAGAAATTTGATGCATGGTATAAGAACATGTCATCCATCATGAAAGAATAGTTATTATGTATAACACGATGGGGATGCAAATTGAGCATACAAGTATAAGGATCATGCAATGGATGGGATGAATCAAAATCTCCTAAAATGTATGAGGAAACTATGGGGGTCTCCTCATGAGCAATGTTGGAAACGTCATATGGAGAAAATGGACAACATCCAAAACAATGCATATCCGTAGGTAGATTGTTATGGCATGGCATATGAGATAAATAATGCAAAGGTAGCATATCAATATCATCACAAGAAAAACAAATGCCAATAACCATGGGCTTGTCATCTATGCCATAAGTGCAAATTGGGTTAATCTTAATGGCATATGCATAGTCACTATGAGGAGATTGCAAATATGACATGTGGTCGATCTCATTCATAGCATATGACAAGTCAAGCGGATTGGCAAACATGATGTGACCAAGAGAATTAGCACAAGAAATCCTATGTAACATGGCATCACAACTAATAGACTCCACATGGCAATCATCATACTAATCATAAATGGGTAAATCATCGCATGGGGAAGTCACACTAGCATGAAGCATGGAAATAGGTTGATCAACATCATGCAAGCAATCAATGTCATGATAGTCCACTAGTGGGACAAGAGCATCACCTTCACCTATGTTACCTTTGTCATTCTACTCAAGTGGTGTAGGTGAGGTGGTAAAGACCAAATGGTGGTCATCATCATCAACTTGATGGAACCATGTGGGGGGTGCATCATATTCCACTATGGCCATCGTCTTGTCCAAAGGTAGGACGTAGTCATCGTGAATCGGCGTGTCATCATATATGGGACCTAGCACCAAATGAGAAGACACAATAGAGGTAGAGGTCAAGTTGTTAGTGTTGAACGTGGCCTCACATGCCCTATCAACTACCTCACTCTCTCTATGTGGTGGTTCACTCACTCCCTCACAATAGGTGCACTCAAACTCACATATGGTGGAGTCACTCTTCTCACTCAAGAGGTGGGGGTTGTGGCTCTCCTCACATGGGAATTGTGGAAGCACATCATATATGGGGCTAGTGGTGAAGTCACTCTCACTCTCAATATGGTGGCAAAAGTCACTCAAGTCATCATGCGTCGCCGTGGTCGAGGTGACATACTCAACCATCTCATTGCCGTCGCCATGGATGAAGGCCGAAGATGGCACATCATCACTCTCGCCTCCTAAGATGGAAGCATCATCCTTGCTCGCCACCGTGTCGCTCGCCTCCAAAGCTTGGTTGTTGAAGGTCTCCGTAGTTGAACTCGTCGCCGCACCGTTTTGAAAAAGAGTCATAGGAGACTCGACATCATCAATGCCACAAAGAGGGATGGCGGTGAAGTCGAACTTGGGAGCATCGTCCTGGAGCTCGTCGGGCTTGGACATTGTGGTGGTACTAGCCTCATGCTCGTCGTGTTGGAGCTTGGTCTTCGAGAAGTGTGCTTGGGGTGGAGAAGCCTTGGCCGTCATGAGTTCTTGTTCCGCCATGAGAGCACCAATGTAGTTGTCGTCGAGGGACTTGTAGTTCTCGAGGAAGATAGGCTTGGAGATGTCGTTGTTCAATCCCATCATGAAGTGGAACTTCATTGACATGGGGTCGTCCACGCCGGCACGTCGCAAGGCATGCTTCATCTCCTTGAAGTACTCGTCGATGGACTTGGATCCTTGGATGGTGTTCATCAATTGGCGTAGAAGTTGTTCCGTGTAGGCTGGAGGCACGAACTCTCGCCGCAAAACTCTCTTCATCTTGGGCCAACTCATGTCATAGCTCTCCGAAGGTGTGTGAAGCCACCATGTGGACGTGTAGTCGTGGAAGTTTCTTGAGGCGCACTTCACTTGATCTTCGGGAGGGACTTGATGTAGGTTGAGGTAGTCGTCCATCAAGCGCTCCCACTCGAGATACTCCTGGGGTTCTAGAGTCCCATAGAAAGGAATCTCGTGGTTGGTGTCGAGGTCGTAGTAGCTCGAGGGAGTAGTGGACTTGAGCTCGTGGAGTAGGCGAAGATGCCGTACGTCCAAAGGCGAAGATGCCGTGAAGTCACTTGGCGAAGATGCCAAAGGTGTTGAAGAAGCCATAGCCTTGTAGTCGATGTTGCTGTACTGTATGGCCCATGCGCACGGGGGTGCTGTAGGCCGTGTGCACGGGGTCCCGTGTGCATGTGGGTTGAGGGCCCTTGTGCACGGGGGTGGCAGAGAAGCCAACTCTTGTCCAGTAGGCCGCTCTTCATGGTCTTGTCGATGTCGATGCTTGTGTGTACTTGCCGGAGATGGCAGCACGAAATTCTTTGCACTTGAGCGTCTTCTCAAAGATGAGGAAGACCGCTTGCGGTTCTTGATGAGGGCCTTGAGCTCCTCCATTTGCTTGTCCATCTTGGCGTTGATGACGTTCTTCATAGCATCAAACTCGTCGTCATGGTTGTAGACCGGAGGTGAAATGCCTTGCCTATCCATCACAAAACTCGAGCAAAGGTGAGTAGGAAATGAGATAAACAATACCAAGCTACCTTTTCCCAAAGTTGAGGATGTATCTCGTATCACTCAACGTGAGATGAAAGAATAGTGGAATTGGTACCGGACTTGTTCACTCACACCTATCAAGTAAAGCTTAAGGAGGAGCTTGGTGAGGATAGTGGCACAAAAATTTGATGCAAAGTGTTAGCAAGAGTCAATAATGTTGGAAAAGATTCACAAATTTGCAAAGTGAAACAAGTAGACCAATAGCAATATGTGGCACACGAAAACACACACACAGATAGATAAATGGGGTCGTGCAACCAAGGAATGAGCACAAAATGTGGAATCCCCGGAAAATGCTCGTGTTGCACAACTCAAGAGAGATGCTAGCACGATTTCTCAATAGGCGGATACGACACTTGTGCACAACCTATAAGATGCAAAATGTATGAGCTTTCTATCTCAAGTATGCTATGTGTATGATGTTCCCGTTGTTCTTCTCAAGGTGATCCAAGATGATCGGATATGACAATCTTATGCGCAATGTGGTATGATGCTATGGCACTTGCTTACAAGCTCTTTACTCTCTTTTATTTTGCTTAAAAGCTTATTCTTTTTTTTGATATGGCCACTATGCGAAATGCACAAACCAAGATAGCAATTGTGTATATGCGGGAACAATCTTGTGGCACAAGAGATGATATGATGATACCAATATGATATGGTATGTATGCAATGGAAGGTGTAGATCACTAATGTGCACAAGTAACGTTGCCGGCAATACTCAAATGGCTAGTCTCGATAGGCAAGTGACGCAAAAGGGGCTCGGGGTTATCAATGCAATTGTAAGGGGAATGTACAATGGTGTCGTCGAGGTTACCGTCCTTGAAGATGGTAAGTGGCGGTGTTCTTGATGTAGATACCAATATGATGGAGATTCGTCCCTAAGTAGCCGAAACACCTTAGGAAACGGTAAAAACCGCGAACTCAAAATCTCAAGGGCATAAGTCAAATGGTGGTAGTGAAGATGGCAATGTGGAAGTGGTGGTGATGGATGATGAAGAAACAACCGTCCCTAAGTAGCTGAAACACCTTAAGAGACTCAAGTCACCACTCAAACAACCACAAATGCTAAATGGAGCAAAAAGGGTTAGGTTGCGGAAGGCGGTTTTGCGGATGATATGGTGGAAGGCCTAGGCAAAGATGCCAAAATGTCAAAATTTTGATGGAGTCAAATGGTGTTGGAGACTATCTATGTGGATGGGGGATGTCCATAGCTACTCATCGAGCTAAAGAACGCGAAAATCGGACTCCGAATGTGGAAGTTATGGGCGAAATGGTGAAGTACTCGCGGCTGCTGTAGGGGGGCCGTGCGCACGGGGTCTAGGGCCCGTGGGCACGGGGTGCCGTGCGCACGGTACACACACCGAGGGCACGGGGTCACCTGGGACACGCGGGTTTGGCGGATTTCTTCCCGATCTGGGCTCCAAATGGATGGATCTCGTTGCTTTGGTGTAGCTGGGGGTATGGTGGTGGTATGGGAGGGTGGGAGGTCAAGGGACAGTGGCCGAAGCGCACTGGAAGGGTTGTGCGCACGGGGTCTGTCTGGGCCGTGAACACGGGGTCCCGTGTGCACGGGGTGCTCTGTGAGCGGACGAGCTGCTCCGGATCCGTGGGTAATCTCGAAATTGGGGTCAAAATCGAAGGATGGAAGGTAGGGGAAGGTGGAGAAAAGCTAGATCCACTTGAAACTAAGCAAATCCATGGATCAAATCCAACAAAACATCATCAAAACCAACAAATCACAAAAAAAAATTGGGGCTATTTTTGGTGGGGAAATTTTTGAATTTAGGACGAAATCAACAAAACTAGGCTAGAAAACAAAGAGGGGGCTCCAATTTCATGAGAAACCTTGGCTCATGATACCAAAATGGTGTAGGGTGGAACCCTAAGTGGAGATCTTTCACGAATTGGAGGGGGAATCCCCAAGAACAAGATGAACACAAGAGGGAAAACAAGAGGAACACTCAAGAACAAGTCCAAATCACACATCCACTAGACAATCAAACACACAAGATCCACAAGTTACATGAACAATCAAAGGGAAATAAGATACATGGTAGAGTTCATCCCAAATCCTATGAAGGAGATGAGGACTTGATGATCTAGATAGATCCTTCCCTCAAGAGGGGTCTTCATCCACTAGGGATCTTCTCCAATGGAGGCCTTGAACTCCAATGGAGTGTCTCTCTCTCAAGAGGAATCCCACAAGGGGAGAGACATGAGCTAAGCTCTAGTGTTTAGATCTATTCTTAGCTAGGTCTAAATGGAGGAGATGAAGGAGTATATATAGGTCCAAGGGATGAAGGGGTAAGCAGGGACGAAATGGGGATTACATGCGCAAAGCCCGCAGCAACACACAGGGGGCCCCGTGTGCATGGGGTAAGTGGAGCCTGTGCACACGGGGTATCCAAAGACCTGACGCAAGGGCCCGTGCGCACGGGGTCCGTTGGGCCCGTGGACACGGGGGTCCCATGGGCACGGTACACGCCCGTGCGCACGGGGGCTTCATGACCGCCAGCCTGGGAGGCCCGTGGGCACGGGGTCGGAGGGGCCCGTGCGCACGGGGTTGCCTGGGAGCTGCTGCCTTCTTCTTGGCGCTTCCTTCTCCGCTTTCAGGCTTCCCTCTTGGATGGTGTAGATGTTCTCTTCTTCTTGGACTCCTCCTCAATGAATGTGTAGCTCCGCTCACACCTATGTATGCATATGAGAGAGGGGTCAAGTAGTATACCATCCTCGAGAGGTACAAGTGGACACGTGTAAGGGAGATGATTCACCTTTGTATGTATGAAGTAGATGTGGCACGTGTCACTTGCCAAATGGACTCTTGACATGGTGATGTCCATAGGATGCTCCGCATCATTAACGTAGTAACAACTATCACAATTTAAGAGGCTGAGGGCCAACAACCATATCGTCCATATCTACATACTTAACATAGTAACACCTAGCACATTATAAGAAGATGAGGGGCTAATAACCACAACTATCCACTGGAAGCAGCTTGATCACGTCGACTCGGCGTCTCGTCAATGAAAAGGAAGAGCCCTCCTGTGACTTGCACTACTAGGGGAAACCTTATACACAGAATCTTACCAGCAGCGCGGTTTAAAATAAGGCGCTGCTGCTACTTAGCAGTAGCGCGCGTAAAAAACCGCGCTGCTACTACACACATAGCAGTAGCGCGTTAGAAAAGAAAGCGCTACTACTACAAATGCCACGACGTTGCCACCGGAGTAGGTTTAGTAGTAGCGCCGGTTCTCTAGTAGCGCTACTGCTATTGAACTTAGCAGCAGTGCTTTTCGCCCACCCTCGCTGGTGCTATGTTTAGTCCACTCATTTGCAACTAATTTAGTCCCACCTCGCTCCGCAAACAGGGTGTTTACCACCTTAAATATGTTACTTCTCAAACCATCACAACCACTTGGTCTTCATTGAACTCTATGTGTAGGGTCTGTGGTCGCAATAGGAATCTTCGCAAACCGGGGAAGATTCCTATTGATAATTTAGATTCTACACAAAAAGATCACTGATGACCAATGTATTTTTGATGTTTTTTGTATGCTTAGCCTTAGCAGTAGCGCTTTTTCCCACAAGGCGTTGCTGCTACTGGGATAGCAGTAGCGCTTCTCTAGTGAAATGCGCTACTGCTATGGTGTTTAGCGGTAGCGCTTTATCCCAAAGCGCATTGCTGCTAAGCCAATCCTATCTTCTCCAACCGGCCGCGCACCCCTCTCACTCTCACTCTCGCATTCCGCCGCCGCCGCCGTCGATGTTCGCCCCTCCCCCACCGCCGCATTGCCGTCGCCCCCAGGGTATCCTCTCTATCTCCTCCTCCCCCTTCTCTCCTCCCTCCGGCGGCCCTCCTCCCCCTCCTCTCTCCCCCTCCAGTCACTGCCCCACCTC
>NC_041382.1:360967850-361177070 GCF_002162155.2 Triticum dicoccoides | reverse complement strand
CGCCTCCCTCCCTCCCTTCATCCCTCCTCCCTTCCTCTACAAGTTTGTAATTAGGTATAGAAATAGTTTTAGTAATAGAAAGCTTTACTATAGAACTAGTTTATTTTTAGTAAGAAAATTAATGGAACCAGTTTATTTTTAGTAAGTGCTTAGTCAAACTAGTTGAATTAATAGAACTAGTTGAATTTATGCCATTATCACTTTATCATCAAAGAATGCTATATGAGATTTGATGATCTAATTAAAATTTTACTCAGTGGAATATGCAGGCTTTGTAGAGTCGTGTCTCCTTGAAGTGATCGTCATCCGAGCTACCTCTACTTCCTCTACACCCGAGTCGGTGAGCTAAAAGTACACCTACTCCTTCTCTACTCCTCGGTGTTGAATACAGTAGAACTAGGGTATTTAGTTATGCTTCTTAACCAAATGAAACGTTCGGGTTATAAGATATATTGAAATGCTCAGGTGTGAATGCTTATGATAATTGATTCAAATATATGAGAGAAGGGACATATTTGTATCGCAGGAAAAATCCAAGTGGCCTATGTTTTGCCGGAGTGTTGATTCATTTCCGTTCCTACAAATTTCAGGCGCTCGATATGTCCTATTTTAGCAAAGGTCATGCCGGATTTTTCCGTGAGTTTAAGCATGACTTGTGTTAGAATATGTAGGAAATATTGAGTGCCCCAGATTTGCTATAAAGAGAATTAAACGACATTTCGTGTTGACTTTAAGTCTGTCGGGGCTCCATACATGACAGTCAAAACATCGGTGAGGGAGAGTCTCCACCATACACTGGTATGCATCGGTGCTATACAAACGGTTTTTAACCCCTTTCCGCGACGACATTTGGAACCGTCGCCTAGTGAGTGACGGTGATAGGGGGTCCTTCCCACACGACCCAGAAACCGTCGGGGATAGGGAGCCTTGATGCATACAGTCGTCCCTATATAACCATTTCCGATATCTCGAATATCCCAAACGCTTCTCCTTGCTACTCGTTTGTGCTCGCATTGCCATCGCAGTCGGAGTTTTGTGGTTTTACCTAAAACCAGGCAGATTCCAGGCACAAGAGCTTTCCAGGCACGGGAGTTTTACGATGCCTGGCACATCACAAAAAGTTCATGATTATGAACCGTGTACGATAGGTAGACAATCACAGACACTTAGTTTTCCCGCACCATATGTGATAGTGTCTGACATCACACACGCTTTGCAAATGACAACTGCGTGCATTGTTACACACGTTCCCTCTCCGTTAACCGTGTTGGATTATGATGTACATCCCACACGCTGTGCTTTATTAACCGTGTGCGCCGTAAATGACCTGCACACTATAATTTCGCCCTAATTTAATTGCTGCTATTTAAAATTGTACCTAATTTAAACTTGAAAGTAGGCTATAGCTTTATTTATATCCATCAGGTTCAAACAACCAATGCATTATTCGATTCACAGTTACATATGTTTAAGAATTACATAAGCACCAAATAAAGAATGATGAACCAGGGTTCTATACTTGTACTATTACAGATGGTAAAGAAAGAGGCGATAGACATTCCGGTTGCTGAACAAGGTGACGAGGACATCAATACCATTGTTACACCCACAGCCCCTGCTGCTATACATACTGGACCAATTACTAGAGCTCGCGCACGCCAATTAAATTATCAGGTACTTTCGTTTCTTGGTAATGATTCTAATGTTCATGAGAATATGATGCTGCCTAAATTGGATACATTTGTTTTGCTTACAATTGAAGGGCCTAGCATGGATAAGAGGGATGAACATTGGAGCAAGATCAAGCATGGAGATGATGGCATGCGCAAGGGGAGCCAGAATGGAGTTACAAGTGATGATTTCAGGACTTTGAAGCCACCATAAGGAGTGCATGAAGCCTTGGACAAAATATACAATATGCCACTTCATAAATTTCGTCCAGAGGCTATTCTAGGTGCTACGTCACCTTATTATTGGGCCAAGCCCATGTATTTTTGAAACACTTATGTATAGGATGTTTTTAGAGTCCGTACGTGTGGGGAAACAAGAGTCAGGGTTGGTTTCGGACCCCTCCTCCAAGGGCCACGGAATTCCCCCCTCTTCCTCCATATATACAGCCCTTAGGGCGTCATTCAGACTTTGGGTTTTGTTTAGATTAAAGTTTGTCATAGCTGCAACTTCGCATACTTCATTTGTGTTCAACAACCAGACAAAGGCGTCACAGAACCCCACCTTTTATCAATAAAGCTTTCCTCTTATATTCGCAATATCCAGATTGCAATCTTAGTTTCTTGCTTATTCTTTGTTTGCCTGCAGGAAACAGACCTTCGTGGTCAGGTTGATCGTGCTCCGGCATGGTCAATAACCTCTCGGAGTTGGTTTAGCGATTGCTAAGGCGCGATGTGCTCGCATGTTTGTAGTCAGATCGCAAAGTCGACTTCCCCCAAAATGATAGCCACCATCTCATCGAAAGATCGGGACCCTCGCCTCTATCAAGTGGTATCAGATTTCCAGGTTGCTCGGCGAGATTTTACAGTTTTTCATAGTTTAGATCGAGTCTGTTCTTCATACCTATAGTCCACGAAAAAGCCAAAAAAATTAGGGTTAGTTCATCATATTCGAACCAATCTGAGCCTTTGCATAATCTTTTTAGGGTTTTGCATTGCTGAATTTGCGGTTGCATCGTCGTGTCTAGTTGCTAGTCTTAGTGTCTAGTCATTTAGAGTTTCGAGTTCTGTTCAAAAGTTGTGATGTAGGGTGGAACCATAATCGACCGATCTTTCACGAAAGGAGCGGATCCCGCGATGAACACAAAGAACACGAGGAGGGAAACGAGGGAAAACACAAGGGGAAACACAAGAGGAAACACTAAACCAACACGAATAAGTCACACATGTGCTAGATCCTCGAGTACATAAGAAAAGATACACGATCCACAGACAACTAAGGACGATACTGAAGGAAATATGCCCTAGAGGCAATAATAAAGTTATTATTTATTTCCTTATATCATGATAAATGTTTATTATTCATGCTAGAATTGTATTAACCAGGAAACGTAATACATGTGTGAATACATAGACAAACAGAGTGTCACTAGTATGCCTCTACTTGACTAGCTCGTTAATCAAAGATGTTTATGTTTCCTAACCATGAACAAAGAGTTGTTATTTGATTAACGGGATCAGATCATTAGATGAATGATCTGATTGACATGACCCATTCCGTTAGCTTAGCACCCGATCGTTTAGTATGTTGCTATTGCTTTCTTCATGACTTATACATGTTCCTATGACCATGAGATTATGCAACTCCCATTTGTCGGAGGAACACTTTGTGTGCTACCAAACGTCACAACGTAACTGGGTGATTATAAAGGTGCTCTATAGGTGTCTCCAAAGGTACATGTTGGGTTGGGTATTTCGAGATTAGGATTTGTCACTCCGATTGTCGGAGAGGTATCTCTGGGCCCTCTCGGTAATGCACATCACATAAGCCTTGCAAGCATTACAACTAATGACTTAGTTGCGAGATGATGTATTACGAAACGACTAAAGAGACTTGCCGGTAACGAGATTGAACTAGGTATTGGATACCGACGATCGAATCTCGGGCAAGTAACATACCGATGACAAAGGGAACAAACGTATGTTGTTATGCGGTCTGACCGATAAAGATCTTCGTAGAATATGTAGGAGCCAATATGGGCATCCAGGTCCCGCTATTGGTTATTGACCAGAGACGTGTCTCGGTCATGTCTACATTGTTCTCGAACCGTAGGGTCCGCACGCTTAAGGTTTCGATGACAATTATATTATGAGTTTATGAGTTTTGATGTACCGAAGGAGTCCGGAGTCCCGGATGGGATCGGGGACATGACGAGGAGTCTCGAAATGGTCGAGACATAAAGATCGATATATTGGACGACTATATTCGGACATCGGAAAGGTTCTGAGTGATTCGGGTATTTTTTGGAGTACCGGAGAGTTACGGGAATTCGCCGGGGAGTATATGGGCCTTATTGGGCCATACGGGAATAGAGGAGAGAGGCCAAAAGGAAGGAGGCCTGCGCCCCCCCTCTGGTCCGAATTGGACAAGGGGTGCAGCCCCCTTTTCCTTCTTTCTCTCCCCCTCTTTCCCCTTCTCCTACTCCAACAAGGAAGGAGGGAGTCCTACTCCCGATGGGAGTAGGACTCCCCTTGGCGCGCCCCTCCTAGGCCGGCCGCCCCCTCCCCCTTGCTCCTTTATATACGGGGGCAGAGGGGCAGCCCATGACACACAAGTTGATCTTCGTGATCGTTCCTTAACCATGTGCGGTGCCCCCCCTCCACGATATTACACCTCGGTCATATTGTAGCAGTGCTTAGGCGAAGCCCTGCGATGGTTGAACATCAAGATCGTCACCACGCCGTCGTGCTGATGGAACTCATCCCCGAAGCTTTGCTGGATCGGAGCCCGGGGATCATCATCGAGCTGAACGTGTGCCAAGAACTCGGAGGTGCCGGAGTAACGATGCTTGGATCGGTCGAGCCGTGAAGACGTACGACTACATCAACCACGTTGTGCTAACACTTCCGTTGTCGATCTACAAGGGTACGTAGATCACACTCTGCCCTCTCGTTGCTGTGCATCACCATGATCTTGCGTGTGCGTAGGAATTTTTTTGAAATTACTACGAAACCCAACAGTGGCATCCGAGCCTAGGTTTTATGTGTTGATGTTATATGCACGAGTAGAACACAAGTGAGTTGTGGGCGATATAAGTCATACTGCTTACCAGCATGTCATACTTTGGTTCGGCGATATTGTTGGATGAAGCGGCCCGGACCGACATTACGCATACGCTTACGCGAGACCGGTTCTCCCGACGTGCTTTGCACAAAGGTGGCTAGCGGGTGACAGTTTCTCCAACTTTAGTTGAACCGAGTGTGGCTACGCCCGGTCCTTGTGAAGGTTAAAACAGCACCAACTTGACAAACTATCGTTGTGGTTTTGATGCGTAGGTAAGATTGGTTCTTGCTAAGCCCGTAGCAGCCACGTAAAATTTGCAACAACAAAGTAGAGGACGTCTAACTTGTTTTTGCAGGGCATGTTGTGATGTGATATGGTCAAGAAATGATGCTAAATTTTATTGTATGAGATGATCATGTTTTGTAACCAAGTTATCGGCAATTGGCAGGAACCATATGGTTGTCGCTTTATTGTATGCAATGCAATCGCCCTATAATGCTTTACTTTATCACTAAGCGGTAGCGATAGTCGTAGAAGCATAAGATTGGCGAGACGACAACGATGCTACGATGGAGATCAAGGTGTCGCGCCGGTGACGATGGTGATCATGACGGTGCTTCGAAGATGGAGATCACAAGCACAAGATGATGATGGCCATATCATATCACTTATATTGATTGCATGTGATGTTTATCTTTTATGCATGTTATCTTGCTTTGATTGACGGTAGCATTTTAAGATGATCTCTCACTAATTATCAAGAAGTGTTCTCCCTGAGTATGCACCGTTGCGAAAGTTCTTCGTGCTGAGACACCATGTGATGATCGGGTGTGATAGGCTCTACGTTCAAATACAACGGGTGCAAAACAGTTGCACATGCGGAATACTCAGGTTATACTTGACGAGCCAAGCATATACAGATATGGCCTCGGAACACGGAGACCGAAAGGTCGAGCGTGAATCATATAGTAGATATGATCAACATAGTGATGTTCACCATTGAAACTACTCCATCTCACGTGATGATTGGACATGGTTTAGTTGATATGGATCACGTGATCACTTAGAAGATTAGAGGAATGTCTATCTAAGTGGGAGTTCTTAAGTAATATGATTAATTGAACTTTAATTTATCATGAACTTAGTCCTAGTAGTATTAGCATATCTATGTTGTAGATCAATAGCTCGCGTTGTTGCTTTCATATGTTTATTTTGATATGTTCCTAGAGAAAATTGTGTTGAAAGATGTTAGTAGCAATGATGCGGATTGAATCCGTGATCTGAGGTTTATCCTCATTGCTGCACAAAAGAATTATGTCCTTGATGCACCGCTAGGTGACAGACCTATTGCAGGAGCAGATGCAGACATTATGAACGTTTGCCTAGCTCAATATGATGACTACTTGATAGTTTAAGTGCACCATGCTTAACGACTTAGAATCGGGACTTCAAAGACGTTTTGAACGTCATGGAGCATATGAGATGTTCCAGAAGTTGAAGTTAATATTTCAAGCAAATACCCGAGTTGAGAGATATGAAGTCTCCAGCAAGTTCTATAGCTAAAAGATGGAGGAGAATCGCTCAACTAGTGAGCATGTGCTCAGATTGTCTGAGTACTACAATCGCTTGAATCAAGTGGGAGTTAATCTTCCAGATAAGATGGTGATTGACAGAATTCTCTAGTCACCATCACCAAGTTAGTAGAACTTTGTGATGAACTATGATATGCAAGGGATAACGGAAACGATTCCCAAGCTCTTCGTAATGCGGAAATTGACGAAGGTAGAAATCGAGAAAAACATCAAGTGTTGATGGTAGACAAGACCACTAGTTTCAAGAAAAGGGCAGAGGGAAGAAGGGGAACTTCAAGAAGAACAGCAAGCAAGTTGCTGCTCAAGTGAAGAAGCCCAAGTCTGGTCCTAAACCTGAGACTAAGTGTTTCTACTGCAAAGGGACTGGTCATTGGAAGCGGAACTACCCCAAGTGATTGGCGGATAAGAAGGATGGCAAAGTGAACAAAGGTATATTCGATATACATGTTATTGATGTGTGCTTTACTAGTGTTTATAGCAACCCCTCGGTATTTGATACTGGTTCAGTTGCTAAGAGTAGTAACTCGAAACAGGAGTTGCAGAATAAACAGAGACTAGTTAAGGGTGAAGTGACGATGTGTGTTGGAAGTAGTTCCAAGATTGATTTGATCATCATCACACACTCCCCTATACTTTCGGGATTAGTGTTGAACCTAAATAAGTGTTATTTGTTTTTTGCGTTGAGCATGAATATGATTTGATCATGTTTATTGCAATACGGTTATTCATTAAAATCAGAGAATAATTGTTGTTCTGTTTACATGAATAAAACCTTCGATGGTCATACACCCAATGAAACAAGTTCATTGGATCTCGATCGTAGTGATACACATATTCATAATATTGAAACCAAAAGATGCAAAGTTAATAATGATAGCGCAACTTATTTGTGGCACTGTCGTTTAGGTCATATTGGAGTAAAGCGCATGAAGAAACTCCATGCTGATGGGCTTTTGGAATCACTTGATTATGAATCACTTGATGCTTGCGAACCATGCCTTATGGGCAAGATGACTAAAACGCCGTTCTCCGGAACAATGAAGCAAGCAACAGATTTGTTGGAAATCATACATACTGATGTATGTGGTCCGATGAATATTAAGGCTTGCAGCAGGTATCATTATTTTCTGACCTTCACAGATGATTTGAGCAGATATGGGGATATCTACTTGATGAAACATAAGTCTGAAACATTTGAACAGTTCAAAGAATTTCAGAGTGAAGTGGAAAATCATCGTGACAAGAAGATAAGGTTTCCACGATCTGATCGCGGAGACGAATATTTGAGTTACGAGTTTGGTCTTCAATTAAAACAAAGTGGAATAGTTTCACAAATTCATGCCACCTGGAACACCACAGCATAATGGTGTGTCCGAACATCATAACCATACTTTATTGGATATAGTACAATCTATGATGTTTCTTACCGATTTACCACTATCGTTTTGGGGTCATGCATTAGAGACAGCTGCATTCACGTTAAATAGGGCACCATCAAAATCCATTGAGACGACGCCTTATGAACTGTGGTTTGGCAAGAAACCAAAGTTGTCGTTTCTTAAAGATTGGGGTTGCGATGCTTATATGAAAAAGTTTCATCCTAATAAGCTCAAACCCAAATCGGAGAAATATGTCTTCATAGGATACCCAAAGGAGACAGTTGGGTACACCTTCTATCACAGATCTGAAGGCAAGACATTCGTTGCTAAGAATGGATCCTTTCTAGAGAAGGAGTTTCTCTCGAAAGAAGTGAGTGGGAGGAAAGTAGAACTTGATGAGGTAACTGTACCTGCTCCATAATTGGAAAGTAGTTCATCACAGAAATCTGTTCCTGTGACTCCTGCACCAATTAGTGAGAAAGATAATGATGATGATCATGTAACTTCGGATCAAGTTACTACCAAACCTCGTAGGTCAACCAGAGTGAGATCCGCACTAGAGTGGTACGGTAATCCTATTCTGGAGGTCATGTTACTTGACCATGACGAACCTATGAACTATGAGGAAGCGATGATGAGCCCAGATTCTGATAAATGGCTTGATGCCATGAAATCTGAGATAGGATCCATGTATGAGAACAAAGTGTGGACTTTGGTGGACTTGCCCGATGATCGGCAAGCCATTGATAATAAATGGATCTTCAAGAGGAAGACGGACACTGATAGTAGTGTTACTATCTACAAAGCTAGAATTGTCGCAAAAGTTTTCGACAAGTTCAAGGTGTTGACTACGATGAGAGTTTCTCACTCGTATCTATGCTTAAGTCTGTTCGAATCATGTTAGCAATTGCCGCATTTTATGAAATCTGGCAAATGGATAAACAAAACTGCATTCCTTAATGGATTTATTAAAGAAGAGTTATATGTGATGCAACAAGAAGGTTTTGTCAATCCTAAAGGTGCTAACAAAATATGCAAGCTCCAGCGATCCATTTATGGACTGGTGCAAGCATCTCGGAGTTGGAATATACGCTTTGATAAGTTGATCAAAGCATATAGTTTTATACAGACTTGCGGTGAAGCCTGTATTTACTAGAAAGTGAGTGGGAGCACTACAACATTTCTGATAAGTATATGTGAATGACATATTGTTGATCAGAGATAATGTAGAATTATTCTACAAAGCATAAAGGAGTGTTTGAAAGGAGTTTTTCAAAGAAATACCTCGGTGAAGCTGCTTACATATTGAGCATCAAGATCTATAGAGATAGATCAAGACGCTTGATAAGTTTTTTCAATAAGTACAAACCTTGACAAGATTTTGAAGTAATTCAAAATGGAACAGTCAAAGAAAGAGTTCTTGCCTGTGTTACAAGGTGTGAAATTGAGTAAGACTCAAAGCCCAACCACGGCAGAAGATAGAAATAAAATGGAAGTCATTCCCTATGCCTCATCCATAGGTTCTATAAAGTATGTCATGCTATGTACCAGATCTATTGTATACCCTACACTGTGTTAAGCAAGGGAGTACGATAGTGATCTAAGAGTAGATCACTGGACAGCGGTCAAAATTATCCTTAGTGGAATAAGGAAATATTTCTCAATTATGGAGGTGACAAAAAGGTTCGTCGTAAAAGGTTACGTCGATGCAAGTTTTGACACAGATCTGGATGACTCTAAGTCTCGATCTAGATACATATTGAATGTGGGAGCAATAAGCTAGAGTAGCTCCGTGCAGAGCATTGTTGACATAGAAATTCGCAAAATACTTACGGATCTGAATGTGACAGACCCGTTGACTAAAATTATCTGACAAGCAAAACATGATCACACCTTAGTACTCTTTGGGTGTTAATCACATAGCGATGTGAAACTAGATTACTGACTCTAGTAAACCCTTTGGGTGTTGATCATATATCGATGTGAATATGGGTGTTAATCACATGGTGATGTGAACTATTGCTGTTAAATCACATGGCGATGTGAACTAGATTATTGACTCTAGTGCAAGTGGGAGACTGAAGGAAATATGCCCTAGAGGCAATAATAAAGTTATTATTTATTTCCTTATATCATGATAAATGTTTATTATTCATGCTAGAATTGTATTAATCAGGAAACATAATACATGTGTGAATACATAGACAAACAGAGTGTCACTAGTATGCCTCTACTTGACTAGCTCGTTAATCAAAGATGGTTATGTTTCCTAACCATGAACAAAGAGTTGTTATTTGATTAACGGGATCACATCATTAGATGAATGATCTGATTGACATGACCCATTCCGTTAGCTTAGCACCCGATCATTTAGTATGTTGCTATTGCTTTCTTCATGACTTATACATGTTCCTATGACTATGAGATTATGCAACTCCCGTTTGCCGGAGGAACACTTTGTGTGCTACCAAACGTCACAACGTAACTGGGTGATTATAAAGGTGCTCTACAGGTGTCTCCAAAGGTACATGTTGGGTTGGCGTATTTCGAGATTAGGATTTGTCACTCCGATTGTCGGAGAGGCATCTCTGGGCCCTCTCGGTAATGCACATCACATAAGCCTTGCAAGCATTACAACTAATGAGTTAGTTGCGAGATGATGTTTTACGAAACGAGTAAAGAGACTTGCTGGTAACGAGATTGAACTAGGTATTGGATACCGACGATCGAATCTCGGGCAAGTAACATACCGATGACAAAGGGAACAAACGTATGTTGTTATGCGGTCTAACCGATAAAGATCTTCGTAGAATATGTAGGAGCCAATATGGGCATCCAGGTCCCGCTATTGGTTATTGACCGGAGACGTGTCTCGGTCGTGTCTACATTGTTCTCGAACCGTAGGGTCCGCACGCTTAAGGTTTTGATGACAATTATATTATGAGTTTATGAGTTTTGATGTACCGAAGGAGTTCGGAGTCCCGAATGGGATCGGGGACATGACGAGGAGTCTCGAAATGGTCGAGACGTAAAGATCGATATATTGGACGACTATATTCGGACATCGGAAAGGTTCCGAGTGATTTGGGTATTTTTCGGAGTACCAGAGAGTTACGGGAATTCGCCGGGGAGTATATGGGCCTTATTGGGCCATACGGGAATAGAGGAGAGAGGCCAAAAGGAAGGAGGCCTGCGCCCCCCATCTGGTCCGAATTGGACAAGGGGCGCAGCCCCCTTTTCCTTCTTTCTCTCCCCCTCTTTCCCCTTCTCCTACTCCAACAAGGAAGGAGGGAGTCCTACTCCCGATGGGAGTAGGACTCCCCTTGGCGCGCCCCTCCTAGGCCGGCCGCCCCCTCCCCCTTGCTCCTTTATATACGGGGGCAGGGGGGCACCCCATGACACACAAGTTGATCTTTGTGATCGTTTCTTAACTGTGTGCGGTGCCCCCCTCCACGATATTACACCTCGGTCATATTGTAGCGGTGCTTAGGCGAAGCCCTGCGACGGTTGAACATCAAGATCGTCACCACGCCGTCGTGCTGACGGAACTCATCCCCGAAGCTTTGCTGGATCGGAGCCCGGGGATCGTCATTGAGCTGAACGTGTGCCAAGAACTCGGAGGTGCCGGAGTAACGGTGCTTGGATCGGTCGGGCCGTGAAGACGTACGACTACATCAACCACGTTGTTCTAACGCTTCTGTTGTCGATCTACAAGGGTATGTAGATCACACTCTCCCCTCTCGTTGCTGTGCATCACCATGATCTTGCGTGTGCGTAGGAATTTTTTTGAAATTACTACGAAACCCAACAGATACAAGGGTAGCCGGTCTTCTCCATGAGGAGGTCTTGAGTTCTTCCCTAAAAGGGGTCTTGGATCCGCTTGGGGGATCTTCTCTGGTGGAGGCTCGAATCTCCAAGGAGAAGGTATCCATGTGGATGAGCAAAGCTCTCACACAAAATATGAGCTAATCCTTTGCTAACCCTAGAAAGTAGGACGAGGAGGAGTATATATAGTCTAGGGGGGAGAAGGGGTACACGGGCCTCGGCCCTTCATTGTGCGCAGACAGGGGAGGCCGGACATTCGGGCGTCGGGCTGGATGTCTGGGCTTTCAGGCGAGGCCAGATGTCCGGGCTGAGGAGGCCGGATGTCCGGGTTGGAGCGACTGGTTTGTTGCTCTCGGGTTCGGAGGGGTCCGAATTTCTGGGCTGGAGGCCGGATATCCGGGGGCTTGGGAAGGGCCGGATGCCCGGGCTGGCGAGGCCGGATGTCCGCGGCCTGTAGTGTCCTGGCGGCTGAGTGGCTGTGGTGGGTGAAGCTCCAGGGGCCGGACGTCCGGGGTCGTGGCCGGATGTCCGGGGCCTGGGAGGTGTCCTTGACTCCTTCCGTTGGTTTTCTTCATCCGTGAACTTGGGGGCTTGTACATCTTCACGTGCATCTCCGGGAGGATCCTTTTGATACCTAATCATGCACAACAACTCGGACTTAGGTAGTAGCCATGTCTCATGCATCGAAAGTGGGAGTTCGGAGAGGAGTGAGTTCACCTCATCTTCGATAGCCTTGGCTCGGGCTCTTGTCATTGGTCCAAGTGGTGTCGTTGGAGGTGTAGGTGCATACATGGGGATGATCGTGGGATTCTCCACATCATCTCCCCTCCCTTGGGGAAGATCCGTCCTCGGATCGAAATCCTCATCACCATGGTAGGGTGAGAGATCTTTGATGTTGAAGATGTCGCTCACGGAGTACTTGTCACGTGGGATGTCGATCTTGTAGGCGTTGTTGTTGTAGCGTTCGAGCACCTTGAAGGGTCCATCCGCGCGTGGTCAAAGTTTGGACTTGCGTTCGTTGGGGAAGCGATCCTTGCGAAGGTGTAGCCATACAAGATCTCCATTGTTGAATACCATGGGGTGCTTGTTGATGTTGAGCTTGGTCGCAAGTCGTTGTACTTGGCGCTCGATGTTGAGCCTTGTATCTTCATGCACCTTCTTGAGATGGTTCACACGTGCACTTGCGTCCATATTGATGCGCTCTTGTAGTGGTAGAGGGAGAATGTCCAATGGGGACAAAGGGTTGAATCCATAGACGACCTCGAAGGGGGACTTGCCGGTTGTTGAGTGTCTTGCGCGGCTATAGGCGAACTCAGCGATAGGTAGATACTCCTCCCACTCCTTGATGTTCTTCTTGATGAGTACTCGAAGCGGAGAGTGTGCGGTTGGTAACCTCCGTTTGGCTGTCGGTTTGAGGATGGTAAGCCGTGGAGAAGAGTAGCTTGATTTCGAGCTTGGCGCACAGGGTCTTCCAAAAGTAGCTTAGGAACTTGACGTCGCGGTCCGAGACGATCGTCTTTGGCACTCCATGAAGACGCAATATTTCCCTACAAAAGAGATTGGCAACATGTGAAGCATCGTCTATCTTGTTGCAAGGAATGAAATGTGCCATCTTGGAGAAACGGTCCACAACGACAAATACCGAATCCTTTCCATCGCGAGTCCTAGGCAATCCAAGTACAAAATCCATGGTAATATCTTCCCATGGTTGGTATGGAATTGGTAGAGGCATGTAAAGGCCATGGGATTGAGCTTTAGACTTAGCTTTGCGGCATGTAGAGCATCGGTTGGTGAAGCGGTTGACGTCACGAAACATCTTGGGCCAATAGTAGTTCTTTGAGAGCGTTGCGAACGACTTGTCTCGTCCAAAATGTCCCATTAAGCCTCCTCCATGAGATTCCTGCAAAAGCAACAAACGAAGAGAAGACTCGGGATGCAAAGCTTGTTAGCTCTCATAAGATATCCATCTTTGATGTAATAGCGATCCCAAGAGGTGTGCGTCAAACACTTGGCATAAGGAGTAGCAAAAGTAGGATCATGCTCATACAAGTCTTATATATGCTCAAAGCCAATGACATCCAATTCAAGTTGAGTAACAAGCATGCATATGCGGGAAAGGGCATCCGCCACAATATTTTCCTTACCTTTAATGTACTTGATGACATAAGGAAAAAACTCAATAAAGTCGCTCCATTTAGCATGACGCTTGTTCAACTTGGTTTGGCCCTTAAGATACTTGAGCGTTTCATGATCGGTATGAATGATAAACTCATGAGGGCGAAGATAGTATTCTCATTCATGCAAAATGTGGACTAAAGCATATAGCTCTTTGTCATATATGGGGTAGTTGAGTTGCGCGCCGGAGAGTTTCTCACTAAAGTAAGCTATGGGGCGCATCTCTTGCATTAACACACCTCCTATGCCATTACCACTAGCATCAGAATGAATCCAAAGGGTTTGTCAAAGTTGGGTAAAGCAAGCACGGGAGCATGAGTAAGCAAATTCTTAAGCTCATTGAAAGCGATATCTTGGGATGGTCCCCAAACAAAAGGCGCATTCTTCTTGCTCAAAGCATGCAAAGGCGAAGCAATGGTGCTAAAATCTTTCACAAAGCAACGATAGAAACCCGCAAGGCCAAGAAAGCTACGCACTTGTTGCAAATTGGTTGGTTGTGGCCAAGTCTTAATAGTATTGATCTTGGACTCATCAACATGAACAACCTTAGAGGAAACAACAAAACCCAAGAAAACGAGCTTGTCAACGCCAAAAAGGCATTCTCCATATTAGCATAGAGATGCTCTTTTCGAAGAGTTTGCAAAATGGTTTAGACATGGGTGGCATGCTCTTTGAGAGACTTGCTAAAAACAAGGATATCATCGAAGTAGACCACAACAAACACAACAATGAAAGGGCGAAAAACATGATTCATAAGACGCATAAAAGTAGCCAGTGCTTCCGATAGACCCATAGGCATGACTAACCACTCATACAACCCAAACTTGATTTTGAAAGGGTTTTCCATTCATCACCCTCTTGTATGCAGATTTGATAGTAACCACTCTTAAGATCAATTTTTGAAAAGATAGTGGCACCGCCAAGTTCATCAAGCATATCATCAAGGCGTGGAATGGGATACCTATAACGAACGGTGATAGCATTGATAGGTCTACAATCGGAGCACATGCAAAAGCTACCGTCTTGTTTTGACACAAGAATGACCGGGACGACACAAGGGCTCAAACTTTCACGCACATGTCCATGGTCTATGAGATGCTTTACTTGCCTTTGTATTTCTTTGGTTTCTTCGGGGTTGACGCGGTAGGGGGCTTTGTTCGAAAGAGGTACTCCAGGGATGAGGTCGATGCAGTGCTCGATGCCTCGTAGTGGAGGTAGTCCCGGAGGTAGCTCGTCGGGGAAAACATCAAGAAATTCCTGCAAAAGAGAAGACAACACTAGAGGAAGAGTGTGAGAGGTGTTAATTTGTGGTTCATTGTCCTTGCACAAAAGGACATAGTGTAGGACACTAGATGGGTTCTCACACACTCCTCTTATCCCACTTTTGGTGGCAATTAGGACTAAGTTCTTCTTTTCGCTCATCATGGAGGTGCTCGATTTGGGCTTGTGGCACTCACTCTCTTTTTGGTGGCTCGCTCTCTCACTATTATCTCCATGATGGGTGGCTTGCTTGTCGGCGACAACTTGGCTTGGAGACATGGGACGAAGTACGTACTCCTTGCCCTTCATCTTGAAGATGTAGTGGTTCGTTCGACCGTTGTGGATGACTCCTCTATCAAATTGCCATGGGCGTCCAAGGAGAAGGTGGCAAACGGTCATTGGGACGACGTCACACTCTAAGGTGTCTTCGTAGGCGCCAATTTGGAAGGAGACTTGTACTCGATGCTCGACTTGGATAGTGTCGGAGTCGCTAAGCCATTGCACTTTGTATGGATGTGGGTGCTTCGTCTTGGGTAATTGGAGCTTGGAGCAAAGTTCTTCACTTGCGAGATTATGACAACTCCCTCCATCGATGATGACCTTGACGGATCTTCCATTGATACCAGCCTTGGTGTGGAATATGTGGCATCTTTGGTCTTCTTCTTGGTGATGTTGGAAAGTCAAGACCTTGGAGACAACAAGAGCGCGACTTGAATCTTCATCGCAAAAGACTTGTTTCTCTTCATCGTTCACTTGCCGGTGCATGGCGACTTGCTCAACAGCATCCATTTCTCCTTCACTCATCGAGTCGTAGGTGCCATCGTCATTGAGGATCATGGTCCGCTTGTTGGTGCACTCATAGGACTTGTGGCCTCGGCCTCTACATGTGAAGCATCTGAAGGAACTTGTCTTGACAGTCTCATCAGTGGGGGTTGATGATGATGAAGCTCTCGGCTTGAAGTTGCTTGTAGTAGTAGGATGACTTGGAGTTGACGAAGCTTTCTTGGAACTCGACTTGTCGATGTTGCTTGTAGGAGGCTTGGTATACAGCATTGGAGTCGTTGAAGCTTGGTTGTTGGAGAAGCCGTAGAACTTGGATGAGAACTTGGCATACTTGAAATCGCCTTGCACTTGACGTTCCGCATTTGTAGCTTGATGCACTAGCTCGATGAGGTTCGAGTATGGTTGGAAATCGGCGATCTTCTTGATAGGATGGTTGAGTCCATTCAAGAAACGTGCCATTGTTTGCTCGTCGTGTTCCGTGACATTGGCTCTTATCATGGCAATCTCCATCTCCTTGCAGTACTCTTCAATGCTCTTGGTTCCTTGCTTGAGTAGTTGGAGTTTCTTGAAGAGGTCGCGGTTGTAGTAGGTAGGCACAAAGCGTGCTCTCATGACATCCTTCATTTGCGCCCAAGTAGTGATGGGTGGTTCACCTCTTGCCTCTCGACGCTCGATAACTTGTTCCCACCAAATGAGGACATAGTCTTGGAACTCAAGGGATGCCATTGCGATCTTCTTCTCTTCTTCAAAGTTGTGCAAACGGAAGATTTTGTCGACCTTCAATGCCCATGATACGTACTCTTCGGGATCGTTGCTTCCGTTGAACTTGGGCATGGTGAACTTGAGCTTGCCGTAGCATTGCTCTTCATTGTGTTGGGGTCGGGGATGATGATGCCCATGTTGTTGATGATTGTCAAGCTCGTGTTGCTCTTGGTGAGGAGAGTTGTGAACCTCATGTTGCTCTTGTCGTGTATGAATTCCATTGTCTTCATGCTCTTGATGAACTTGATGTTCTTGGCGAGCTTGTGGAGGAGCTTGTCGAGCTCGAGGAGGAACTTGACGATGCACGCGAGCTTGAAATCTTTGTTCTTGAACTTCTTCGCGAAGTGCTTCTTCTTGTTCACGAGCTTGTCGACCTCGGTTGGCTACGGCTCGACTTGAATCTCAGAGGGCTTGTTGCGCCGCAAGTGCTTGAGTTTCACGGAGTTGTTGTTCTTGGCGTTGTGCCTCGGCATCTTGTGCATCTTGGAGTAAACACGCTCGCTCTTCCTCTTCATGTTGGCGTTGTCGTTGCCGTTCTTGTGCTAGTGCAAAAGCCTCTCGGGTTTGACGTTGTTGGTGCTTTTGAGAGTCGGTGTCGCGTAGAGGATTGAGGCTTGCTTGGCGATCATTGCACGCGGCATGGCGAAGAGTGTTCGATGTCGGTGTACTTGAGCCGGTGAGGGTGAAGTCGGGGTGTCGACTTGAGCGGGTCCTTCTTGAAGAGGACGAAGTGAAAGAAGATCGGTTGAGCAGCAAAGCACGAATCTCGTCCATCCTTGTGTCATTCTCTTGCTTGCGATCGTCGAGCTTGTGGTCGAAGTAGTCCCTTGTACGTTGCTCGAAGAGTCGCAGGTCGGCGGCGAGGTTGTCAATGCGTTCACTCATTGCTTGTTGCTCTTGATGCAAAGCACGTTGTGCACCAAAGAGGTTCCTCTTGGTGACGTAGGAGTTCATGTCGTCGTCGTGCTCAATGAAGAGTGGGTTGGTAGAAGTACTTGGCCTATCCATCATTCCAAGAAAAATGTGAGTGGTAGAAAGAGAAGAACGAATACCAAATGTACCTTGACCAAAGTTGAAAGTGGATCGATGATCACTCCAATGTAGGACAAGGAAATAGCACAATTGGTACTAGTTCTTGTCGGTTTCTCACACCTACACAAGTAAAATCTTATGGTGGAGCTTGGTTAGGATAGTGGCACAAAATTTTCTGCAATTATAAGTGAGCTTCAATAATGTTGGAAAAATTTCGCAAGATTGCAATGTAACACGTAGACCAAGCAATAAAATGTACACGGAAACACACACGCAAAAAGATAAGTGGGGTCATGCAACCAAGGATGAGCCAAAATGTGGAATCCGCAAAAATGCTCTTGTTGCACAACACTGGAGAGACGCTAGCACGATTGCACAATAGGCAGATACAAAGACTTGTGCACAACCTACTAAGCAAAAATGCAACGACTTCTATCCCAAGTATGCTCTATGCAAGGTGTTTCTATGCGATGATCCAAGATGATCGAGTATGACAATCTTAATGTTGTATGATGCTATGGTTCTTGCTTAAAAGCTCTTTGCTTATCTTTCCCATTTGCTTAAAAGCTTGTTTGGCTCTTTGTTGTTTGAGCTCTTTTCTCGTGCAATGCTTGACGAACCAAGATAGCAATTGTGTATGCGATGACAACTTTGTGACACAAGAGATGATACCAAGATATGCAACAATGATGTATGTATGCTATTTGAAGTATGATCACTAATGTGCACAAGTCTCATTGCCGGCAATACTCAATGGCTAGTCTCGATGGGTAAGCAACGCAAAGGAATAAGGCTATGATGGCTATCAATGTAATGGCATGAATGATGTATCACGATACCAAGACGAGGTTACCCTTCTTGCTTACGGTATGCCGTCAAAATGGTGGACCGAATACCAAGATGTAGTCGAGGTGGTCGTTGTTGATGACGCGTCCGTGGCGAAGATGAGCGGTGGTGATGTTGATGTCGAACCGTACCTAAATAGCCGAAACACAAGTAGGACACGGTAACGCAATTCAAATTCTCAAATCAAAATTGGACCAAAATTGTCGTAGTTGGAGTTGGTAAGCGGTGGTTGTGTATGTGGTATATGGTGGTGCTATGAGGAAGTGGTGGAGGTATGCGGAAGTATATGTGGGAACCGGAACACAATTTGGTGAAAAATGGACGGAAAACAGGCGGTGGAGAGGAAGTGGTGCTGCCAGGGGCCGGATGTCTGGGCCTGATGGCCGGATGTCTGGGCTTGTAGGGCCGGATGTCCGGGCTCTGGATCCGTGGATGGATTCGAAGATCTTTGCGAGGAGAGGTCAAATCTGGGCAACATTCAGAGAAATTTGTGGATGGAAATTGGGGAAAGTGGATAGAAAGCTAGATCTACCTGCAACACACGAAATCCACGGATCAAATCCAACAAAACTTCTTCACACCAACAAATCACAAAAAAAATTTGGGGGCTATTTTTGCGGGGAATTTTTGAATTAGGGACAAAATCAACAAAATTAGGCTAGAAAACAAAGAGGGGAGGCTCCGAAATCGTGATCAACGTGGCTCTTTATACCAAGATGATGTAGGGTGGAACCCTAATCAGCCGATCTTTCACGAAAGGAGTGGATCCCGCGATGAACACGAAGAACACGAGGAGGGAAACTAGGGAAAACACAAGGGGAAACACAAGAGGAAACACTAAACCAGCACAAATAAGTCACACATGTGCTAGATCCTTGAGTACATAAGAAAAGATACACGATCCACGGACAACTAAGGATGATACAAGGGTAGCCGGTCTTCTCCGTCTTTCGATGAGATGGTGGCTATCATTTTGGAGGAAGTCGACTTTGACGATCTGACTACGAACGTGCGAGGACGTCGCGCCTTAGCAATCGCTAAACCAACTCCGAGAGGTTATTGACCACGCCGGAGCATGATCAACCTGACCACGAAGGTCTATTTCCCGTAGGCAAACGAAGAACAAGCAAGAAACTAAGATTGCAATCTGGATATTGCGAATATAAGAGGAAAGCTTTATTGATCAAAGGTGGGGTTCTGTGACGCCTTTGTCTGGTCGTTGAACACAAACGAAGTACGCAAAGTTGTAGCTATGGCGAACTTTAATCTAAACAAAACCCAAAGTCTAAACGACGCCCTAAGGGCTGTATATATGGAGGAAGAGGAGGGAATTTCATGGCCCTTGGAGAGGGGTCCGAAACCAACCCTGACTCTTGTTTCCCCACACATACGGACTCTAAAAACAGCCTATACTTAAGTATTTCGAAAATACATGGGCCTGGCCCAATAATAAGGTGACGCAGCACCTAGAATAGCCTCTGGACGAAATTTATGAAGTGGCGTCTGGTATATTTCGTCCAAGGCTTCATGCACTCCTTATGGTGGCTTCAAAGTCTTGAAATCATCACTTGTAACTCCGTTCTTGATCCCCTTGCGCATGCCATCATCTCCAAGCTTGAACTTGCTCCAAGGTTCATCTTTCTTGTCCAAACTAGGCCCTTCATTTGTAAGCAAAACAAATGTATCCAATTTAGGCAGCATCATATTCTCATGAACATTAGAATCGTTAACAAGAAACGAAAGTACGTGATAATTCAATTGGCATGCTTGAGCTCTAGTAATTGGTCGAGTATGTATAGCAGTAGGGGATGTGGGTGTAACAATGGTATTGATGTCCTCATCATCCTCCCTTTCTTGAAATGAAGTCGTCCTCGACGAAAGCTCATCTTCCTCACCCAAATAAGGCTTCAAATCTGCAATGTTAAAAGTGGGACTATCCCCAAAATCTCCAGGAAGCTCATGTTTATATGCATTATCATTTATTTCCTCTAACACCTTAAAAGGACCAGCAACACGTGGCATTAGCTTTGATTTGCACAAATTAGGAAATCTATCCTTACGCAAATGTAACCAAACAAGATCTCCAGGTGCAAACACAACATGTTTTCTACCCTTATCTCCAGCAAGTTCATATTTAGCATTCATACACTCAATGTTTTCCTTAGTTAACTCATGCATTTTTAAAATCAATTTAGCATGTTCTTTAGCATCAAAATTAACCTTTTCCGAAGATGGAAGAGGCAACAAATCAACAGGTGCACAAGGTAGGAAACCATACACAATTTCAAAAGGGCACATCTTAGTAGTAGAATGTAATGAACGATTATAAGCAAATTTAATATGACGCGAGCATTCTTCCCACATTTTCTTATTATTCTTCAAAACAGCCCTAAGCATAGTAGACAATGTTCTATTGACTACTTCAGTTTGTCCATCAGTTTGGAGGTGACAAGTAGTACTAAAAAGCAGTTTAGTCCCCAACTTAGCCCATAAACATCTCCAAAAGTTGTTTTCCATTCATCTCCCAATTTCATACGAATTTGATGGTGTCCACTACGCAAAACAACTTTGGAGAATATTGTAGGGCCACTCAATTCATCAAGCATATCATCTAGCCTAGGAATAGGATGACGATAACGAATAGTAATATTATTAATGCCTCTACAATAAACGCACATACGCGACGTACCATCCTTTTTCGGCACTAAAATGATAGGAACAGCACAAGGACTAAGGGATTCACGTATATAACCTTTGTCGAGCAGTTCTTGTACTTGACACATAATCTACTTCGTCTCCTCTGGATTGGTACGGTATGGTGCACGGTTGGGTAATGATGCACCGGGAATGAAGTCAATTTGATGCTCAATCCCTCAAATAGGTGGTAATCCCGGTGGCACATCTTGTGGAAAGACGTCAGCGAACTCCTGCAAAATGTTAGTGACAGCAGGAGGCAAAGAGGAAGGCACGTCCTCGAATGAAAATAATGCATCTTTGCACACAAAAGCATAGCAAACAGATTTGCTAAAATCTAGATCATCAATATCAGATTTGGTGGCAAGTAAACATGCACTTTTCAATTTAATTTCAGAAGCAACACCAGATGGTTTATTATTAGGCTTCATTTGGTGCTCAAATTCTTTTGCCACAATCTGATTTCCACTCTTATTTTTCTCCTGTTTTGCTTTATTAGCTCTATTAATATCATCTTTCAAAATGGAATCAGGAGTCATAGGAAGCAAAGTAATATTTTTATCCTTATGAACAAGAGTATACTAATTGTTTCTACCATGGCATACAGAATTTTTATCAAATTGCCATGGTCTACCAAGTAATAAGGAACATGCTTGCATAGGTACCACATCACAATCAACATAATCAGCATATGTAGTGATACTAAAATGCACACGGACAGTACATGTTACCTTAACCTTGCCGCTGTTGTTGAACCATTGGATGTAGTAAGGATGTGGATGTGGTCTTGTGGTGAGAGATAGCTTCTCCACCATCTCCATGCTAGCCAAGTTATTGCAGCTCCCTCCATCTATGATGACGCGAACAGAACATTCCTTCACAACTCCCTTTGTATGGAAAAAATTATGCCTCTGATTTTGCTCACCTTGTGTAACCCGCACACTCAAAACACGTCGAGCAACTAAACATTCATACTTGTCAGCATCTTCAGTAGCCATGTATTGCGCCTCATGATCAGAATCATCTCCACCGTGTTCTTCATGTGTAATAAGAGCTAAAGTCTCCTCATCATAGTCACTAGCGGACTCATACCCACCATCCTCAGTAGCAATCATCACACGCTGAGATTTGCATTCTCTCGCAAAATGTCCTCTTCCCTTACAACGACGACAAATAATATCACTTGTGTGCCCTGTTGATGCCATGGAAGAAGAAGAGCTCTGCGCAGGCCCAGCAGGTGTGCTCTTGGCAGATAGTGGTGGTTGTGCTTGCTTTCTTGTATCACGGCTGGAGGTGGCACCTGATGGAGGTGCTGGTCCAGTGGAAGTAGAGGATGCATGTGGTGTCCATGATGAAGATCGACCTGCAAAAAAGTTAGTTCGCGCCAATGGCTGTCAATCCTGCACTTCACGTTCCCCTTTACAAGCAAGATGGAATAAACGAGTGATATTAGTATACTCCTTATACTCTAGAATGGTCTGAATCTCTCTATTTAATCCACCCATAAAACGTGCAAGCATAGCTTCATTCTCCTTAACAATACCACATCTAATGATGCAAGTTTGTAATTCCTGATAATATTCTTCTACATAATTTTTTCCTTGTCTTAAACGCTGCAATTTTTGAAGTAATTCAAGTTGATAATATGGTGGAACCCAACGAGTACGCATAGCAGTTTTCAAAGCAGCCCAAGTAGCTGGAATAGGATATAATCTACAATGTTCAGGCCACCAAACACATGCAAAACTAGTGAAAGCACAAACAGCAGTAGGAACACGTCTCTCCTCGGGATATTGTAAATATGTAAAACGTTGTTCAGTTTCTAACACCCAAGTAAGATATATATCAGGAATATATCTACCCTCAAATGGTGGAATATTCAACTTCAGTTTAGGAAAAGGCCATGATCTCGTACCTCAGGTGGTGGTGCAGCCCTACCGTTGCAATGATATACCTGAGGACGACCTGGTGGTGGTGGTGCTGGTGATTGCACGTAGTTCTGATTTTGATCAAACTCATCCTCATAATGGTCCTCCACCTCTGCAGTAGCAGCAGGAGCTACAGAAGCATCAACAGCGGCACCAGAATTTTCCCAGGGTCAATGGGAACGCGTTGTGCTCGTCCCACTTGATTTGGAAGGCGACGTTGTTATTGGTGGTGGTGGTGGAAGATGCGCGAGGAATTCATTAAACTTGTTATCGAGCTTTGTTTCGAACATCTTCTCCATGACATCTATCTTCTCCATGGCCTCTTCAAATCTGTTTAGCACATCTTGCACCTGTCCACTCATCATTTGCTGAAATTTATCATGCAACTCCTTATTCGTCATGTTCTCCCAGTCAGTCTCGTCGGCTTGTGATCCTGCCATGGTTAGCAGCAATAGAAACACACAAGAATATGATCCTACAAACTACGAACAAGAGATGGTGGTGGGTGTCACAAATCCGCCAAGCAAATCTCAAATTCTTACCAGTTCTTACCCAGCAGCAGGCGGTGATCGGCAACCGTCGTAGTCAAAACTCTCAAAGCTTGGATAGAGCGATTACCAGGGAGAGTCAAACGCACGATGTCGATGTATGCGGAGCTGGGAAGGCTTATAATATGGTAGCAAAAAGGGTTAGCAATAATCAATTCAGAGATGCGAAGTTGAATAAACGCTCAACGACGGTACTGTGCTGGTCCTAGGCTAGATCGTGCTAGAGACGCGAGCCTAGAACACTAACAAAATCATGGCGCTGCACGTAAACAAGGGAAAAACACACTCTGGAACTTTTTTTGCTCTGTTTTTTTGGCGTTCCTCTTTTTTTTGCGAGAAATCACTATAATGGCGAGTGCCTCAAAACTCTTCCCTCGTCAAACTGATAGGATGGGCACGAATTTTTTTTGGCATTTTTTTCTAGAAATCAGGGCAGCGACGACCAAAAAGTGTGACAAAAAATCACTATGATGGCACGTGGCTCAAAAGACTCAGAAAAGCCTAAATATATGATAGGGAAAATATTTTTTCCTGCAGAAATTTTGTCCTAAAAACTGCCCGGGGTTCTCAAGACTCTTTTTTTCCTGAAACCTACTCAGGCAAGGAAACATGAAACGGAAATTAGATGGATCTCGAAAACAAACCTAATACGAAAGGAACTCAGATTGATGGTGGACATATGGTGGTAGGATATGGCAGCGGTGGTGGTATATGGATACAGATTGGTGGTGGTATATGGATATGGATTGGTGGTGGTATATGGATACAGATTGGTGGTGGTATATGGACACGGATTGGTGATGGTATATGGAGATGGATCGGTGGCGGATAAGCGGTGGTGGTAGATGGCAGGGGCGATGATGATGGTGCGGTGGCGGCGTGACAACTTATGACCAGAACTCGAAACTCTAAAAGACTAGACTCTAATACCAGCTACTAGACACGACGATACAACCGCAAATTCAACAAAGCAAAATACTGAAAATACTATGCAAAGGCTTAGACTGGTTCGGATATGATGAACTAACCCTAATTTGTTTTTGGCTTTTTCGTGGACTGTAGGTATGAAGAACAGACTCGATCTAAACTACGAAAAACTGTAAAATCTCACCGAGCAACCCGGAAATCTGATACCACTTGATAGAGGCAAAGGTGTCCCGTCTTTCTATGAGATGGTGGCTATCGTTTTGGAGGAAGTTGACTTTGACGATCTGACTACGAATGTGCGAGTACGTCGCGCCTTAGCAATCGCTAAACCAACTCCGAGAGGTTATTGACCATGCCGGAGCACGATCAACCTGACCACGAAGGTCTATTTCCCGTAGGCAAACGAAGAACAAGCAAGAAACTAAGATTGCAATCTGGATATTGCGAATATAAGAGGGAAGCTTTATTGATCAAAGGTGGGGTTCTGTGACGCCTTTGTCTGGTCATTGAACACAAACGAAGTACGCGAAGTTGCAGCTATGGCGAACTTTAATCTAAACAAAACCCAAAGTCTAAATGATGCCCTAAGGGCTGTATATATGGAGGAAGAGGAGGGAATTTCGTGGCCCTTGGAGGAGGGATCCGAAACCAACCCTGACTCTTGTTTCCCCACACATACGGACTCTAAAAACAGCCTATACTTAAGTATTTCGAAAATACATGGGCCTGGCCCGATAATAAGGTGACGCAGCACCTAGAATAGCCTTTGGACGAAATTTATGAAGTGGCATCTTGTATATTTCATCCAAGGCTTCATGCACTCCTTATGGTGGCTTCAAAGTCCTGAAATCATCACTTGTAACTCCGTTCTTGATCCCCTTGCGCATGCCATCATCTGCATGCTTGAACTTGCTCCAAGGTTCGTCTTTCTTGTCCAAACTAGGCCCTTCATTTGTAAGCAAAACAAATGTATCCAATTTAGGCAGCATCATATTCTCATGAACATTAGAATCGTTACCAAGAAACGAAAGTACCTGATAATTCAATTGGCGTGCGCGAGCTCTACTAATTGGTCCAGTATGCATAGCAGCTGGGGCTGTGGGTGTAACAATGGTATTGATGTTCTCATCATCCTTACTACATCCAATGGTTCAACAACAGTGGCAAGATTAAGGTAACACGTACTGTTCGTGTGCATTTTAGTATCTCTACATATGCTGATTATGTTGATTGTGATGTGGTACCTATGCAAGCATGTTCCTTGTTACTTGGTAGACCATGGCAATTTAATAAAAAATCTGTACACCATGGTAGAAACAATCAGTATACTTGTGACGCCCCCAATTCAATCATACACTAATCATACACGCAAACGTGTATGATCAAGATCAGGGACTCACAGGAAGATATCACAACACAACTCTACAAATAAAATAAGTCATACAAGCATCATATTACAAGCCAGGGGCCTCGAGGGCTCGAATACAAGAGCTCGATCATAGACGAGTCAGCGGAAGCAAAAATATCTGAGTACAGACATAAGTTAAGCAAGTTGCCATAAGATGGCTAGCACAAACTGTGACACATATCGAAAGAGGCGCATGCCTCCTGCCTGGGATCCTCCTAAACTACTCCCGGTCGTCGTCAGCGGCCTGCACATAATAGTAGGCACCTCCCGAGTAGTAGCAGTCGTCATCGACAATGTCGTCTAGCTCCTGGACTCCAACGTCTGGCCGCAACAGTCGGCTATAGAAAGGGGGAAAAGGGGGAGAAAAGCAACCGTGAGTACTCATCCAAAGTACTCCTAAGCAAGGAGCTACACTACATATGCATTGGTATCAATGGAAGGGGGTAGTATATGTGGACTGAACTGCAGAATGCCGGAATAAGAGGGGGATAGCTAGTCCTGTCGAAGACTACACTTCTGGCCGCCTCCATCTTGCAGCATGTAGAAGAGAGTAGGTGGTAAGTTCACCAAGTATCATCGCATAGCATAAACCTACCCGGTGATCCTCCCCTTATCGCCCTATGAGAGAGCGATCACCGGTTGTGTCTGGCACTTGGAAGGGTGTGTTTTATTAAGTATCCGGTTCCAGTTGTCATAATGTCAAGGTACAACTCCGGGTTGTCCATTTACCGAGGGACACGGCTATTAGAATAGATCAACTTCCTTGCAGGGGTGCACCACATTTCCCAACACGCTCGATCCCCTTTGGCCGGACACACTTTCCTGGGTCATGCCCGGCCTCGGAAGATCAACACATCGTAGCCCCACCTAGGCACAACAGAGAGGTCAGCACGCCGGTCTAAATCCTAAGCGCGCAGGGGTCTGGGCCCATTGCCCATTGCACACCTGCACATTGCGTACGCGGCCGGTGAGCAAACTTAGAAACCTCCATTACAAAGGAAGTTGCATTGCGCGGTTCAACCCGGCGCACGCCGCTCAGTCGCTGACATCACGAAGGCTTCTGCTGATACCACGACGTCGAGTGCCCATAACTGTTCCCGCGTAGTTGGCTAGTGCGTATAGGCCAGTGGCCAGACTCAGATCAAATACCAAGATCTCGTTAAGCGTGTTATATTGAAGTAACCGCATATGCCGACCAGGGCCAGGCCCACCTCTCTCCTGGGTGGTCTCAACCTGCCCCGTCGCTCCGCCACAAAGATCCACCCAGAGGGCCGTCGGGGCAAAGGTCCTTTCAGCCCCCAATCTGTGAATCACTCGCGGGTACTCTATGAGCCGACCAGTCTTTAGTCACCATCTGTATCACATATAATAGTGTAGTATGTATATACCCGTGATCACCTTCCGAGTGATCACGACCCGATAGTATAGCATGGCAGACGGACAAGAATGTAGGGCCACTGATGGGGTACTAGCAACCTATACTAAGCATGTAGGATTGCAGGTAAAGGTATCAACAATTGTAGCAACAATGATAGGCTATGCAGCAGAATAGGATTAATCGAAAGCAGTAACATGCTACACTACTCTAATGCAAGAAGTAGAGAGAAGGAGTAGGCGATATCTGGCGATCAAGGGGGGGGGGAGGGGCTTGCCTGGTTGCTCTAGCAAGAAGGAGGGGTCGTCGTCGATGTAATCGAACATAGGGGTATCGGCAGCAGTCTCGGAGTCTACCGAAAAGAAGTAACGGAGGGGAACACAATAAATAATAGAGCAATCAAAGCATCAGAAAGCATAACATGGCAATACGCGGTGCTAGTGGTGACCTAACGCAGTGCTACACGATACCGAGGAAGGAGGAACCCATCCGGGAAAGTTTTCCCTGTTCCGGACAAATGTCGGACAGGTGATCGGAGGGGGAACGTTCCAGGTTCGAATAGTTAGAGGTATCCGGCGGGTATGTGGGTAGCGTATGCTGATTCGACTTGTCGTTCTGAGCAACTTTCATGTAGAAAGTTTTTCGATCCGGGCTACGATTGAATTCCTATGAATTTCCGAAGTTCTATGAAAATATCCGAAATTCTGCTATGTCTGAGAAGCCCTTAGTTTTAAACACCACTTAGCCGTTTTCCGGAGGCTATTGCTATTGATCTGTACATCCTATGATTTTGTGCCTTATATCAGTTGTGAGCATTTTTCTGCGATCTACATGTTAGTATCACTTTTATCCATATTAGGGTTCGTTAGCTTGATCATCAACAACTCTAAAGTAGCCATGAAAATAGAGCTGTTTTCAGTCTTTCACTTAACAGAACTTAGACTTTTGTCATTTTCATAGCATTTAAACCTCACACCTTTTGAATTTGGTCCAACGAAATGTTTTGAACCTTGACAAGTGTACTACATATCCGTATAATTTTTTTCCATGTCCGGAAAAGTTTTGTTGTTGTTTTGCTGATTTACAAATTGGCAACCAGTGTAGATTTGCAAAAGGTAGCATGCGCTACAGTGCACACACCAAACACACAACACGCACACACTCAATGCACATAGCACGTGCGCACACATGCTAGCCATGGCCATGGCCACTAGAAGCAACAAGCAGCGCACAATAGCGGCATCGGTAGTAGCAAAACTAGCAGCAAGTAGAGGCAGCGGCGCAGCCGCATTAGAGTAGAGCAGCGACGTCATTTGAGCAGCAGTAAGTAGCAGCGAACAGCAGCAACTAGCAGCGGACGATAGAAAAACACAGCAGCAGCAAAGCATCAGCAGAAGCAGCGGCTAGGCAGCGACCGGATGGGCATGCGCACTCGCGTGCGTGGGCGCGCGCCATCGGCAGCAGCCGTGTGTGGGTGCGGGCTGGCGCGCGCGGGGCGCAGGAGGCTGCGGCCGGTCGCTACCTTGGGCGCACACAGGCGTGGACAGACCTCGGCCGGGGCACGGCTGGGGAGGTTCGCGGGGCTGGTTGCTGTCAGGGGCTCGTGAGCGCAAAGCTGTGGCGGGCGAGCACAGCGGGGGTGGTTGCCCATGCGGAGGTGGACGAATACGACATCAGCGTTGATGTCCAATGACAGCGGTGGCTTAGCTCCGACGAACTCGAGCATACGACCACGAGTTTGATGGACAGAGTGGGTTGATGGCGTCTAGCTAGCTCCAAGAGCACACACGCATCGACAGAGGGAGCTAGGGGAAACGGCCGTGATGAGCCCGCTGGCCGTGGCGGACGGCCGAGCCGGAGCTCATGGGGATAAGTGCTAGGCGACGAGATTGATGGCGGTAACAGAGGGGGAACCAGTGGTGCTCACATCGGTGACGAGGAGCAGCTTGGTGAAGCCGGAGTGGGTCGAACGGCGGCGGATCAAAGCGACCGACGACGGCGATCCGAGGACGAAGACGATGTGGGTGATAGAGATGGGGGTTCCCGGCTCCAATCCGGTGGTGAAGGTGCCGTAGCGGACGATTAAAATCCTCCTGGACATGCTGCGGAGGCGATTCGAGGACGGTGTCCACGCGGGTGAGGAGCGGCGGTGACGACCATCTCTCAGGCGACGGGAAAAACAACGAGGGTGAGTGAGAGGGGAGAGGTGAATGAACTAGGGTTCGCAGGGGCGTTCGCGGCGTCGTTCTTATCTCCCCCGCAGGTCCAACGGATGCCCGACGCGTGTGCATCGCCGACCATGGCACCGGACGATGAGCGCCACGCCCTCCTCTGTGAACAGGAGGTAGGAGGCGATGGAGGTGGGCTGGGCCTGCTTAGTAGCAGAAGGCCTAAGTGCACAGTAGGATAGGTCTTTTCCTTTTTCTTTAGTCTTTTTTTTGTTTCTTTCAATTAGCTTCTGTTTTCTTTTAATGCCAAAAGCAAATGACTTTTATTAATTAAAAGACTTGGCCCAAAATTATTCATGCAATTTTTTTCACCGCCACAAAAAGTTTGGGATTACTTGAATTCATTTTAATTTTGTTAAAAAGAAAAGATTTATTTTGGGGCTGTTTCGTCCAGTTTAACATACGGTAATGGCATTTTAATAATTCAAATAATGTAGGTGTATTCATGAAAATTAGTTAGTGAATTTTTGCAACCCAGCAAACATTTTTTTTACTATTTGTAGAAATAATTTATTTGGCTTTATTTTAAACTTCAAATTGAATTGGGTTTCGATCAAAGAGAGGTTGAGCAAAAATAATTGTGATGACATGGCACCATTAGCAGGGGATTACTTTAGCTTAATTATCCGGGCGTTACAATTCTCCTCCACTATAAGAAATCTCGTCCTGAGATTTAGGAGGTGGGTAAGGGGAAAGAATTGGTTACGAAATTCTAACGAATCTTCTCGGTCTTGGTTGCTCTTCCCGAAGTAGTCGATCCTTTGAGTTGATGTCTTTCATTCTCTGCTTCAGGGCATCGTGACGAAGTTGTTATTCTTCCTTCAGGATCTCCATCGTACTTACCGAAAAGATAAGGGAGAAAACTCGAGAAGGCGGAGCTCAACACATGTTAGGTACTTGGGGGTTATCTCCGTGAACGGGGCATAGAGTCATCTCTCGAGTTGAGATTCAAGAAAGTCATCGTGAGCAAAATAAGAAAGTATAAAAAGAAGTTTCAATCGTATAGATAATCGTTTGATGTCTGAAACAACGTGTGAGAGGGTCCAGAGCAACGAGAATAAGTATTGCGTCTGATACCAGAATAGATCACTAAGAAGGTGACCCGTGAATTACATACGGAATCAAGCGCGAGGAATTACTTTGGCCATAGGGGTGTATAGGAGAGTCAGATTTCGATCTTGTGGAACTGTGGGTTATGGCCCACCATGTGGCTTAAAAGTAGGAGCGATGACATCTTGCACGGTCGTGAAAGCAAGGCATGTCAGAGGGTAGCAGGTCAGTTATGTCAGCAACAACGTCGGTACCAAGGGCAAGGGACGAAGAGAACCATTTTCCCGCTCGTTGAATGAGGCGGACCAGTAGGCAAGGTTCTCGTCCATCGGTGGTCACCGGAATGCTTTCAACAATAGTAATAGGGTCTTGCTGACAGAATTGTACACCGAGGTGTTTACATAAGCAGGAGAATATTACTGCTTAGATCATATAGACCTCAAGAAAGGTTAAACCAGACAATGGAAGGGATAATATGGTTATCAAATTAAACAGAATAATGGAAAGGAAAATGTGTTTAAACACATATTTCAAGGGTATATCCTTCGGAAGGACAAGCAGGGCATGATATCCATGACAGGATATAATGTAGAAAACTCTTTAGGTGGGGGAGAGAATTTTCATGACATTACCCATACAACGGTGTTTGGATAATCGAGCAGGAAACATTTAGCATTGGGCTTCAAATGTTCTTGTTGAAAATTGGAGTACCATGGACATGCTTCGAGATAGCATTGACATGGTCAATAGGTGAAGATCAAACTTTGGAAACACAAAGGATCCATCGCAAACAACTTACAGAATAAGTCTTACAATTTCCTCATGAAAGAATTGTTAACCTTGCTAAAAAGGAAGCTATAACAATAGGTCCTCCGGCCAGGTGTGCTAGGCATGACACCACCTTACCGGGTCATATAACGACCAATGTTATAACTCTTGGAAAATATTCCAACCATCATATCTGACCGAGTTTTAGATCTGATTGGGGTCAGGATACCTCAGACTTAGGATGCCTGAGATAAAAAGGTACGACACGAATTGACGAGAAGACCTCGTAAGATTCTAGGGAAATGAACTATGGAAGCGAGTTCCTAAACAAGAGTTCATCAGTAAACCAAGGAGGGGATGAGGAGGTGGCTGATGAACTCAGCGACAAATCATTGGGATTCCCAAAAGATGGATTTCCACAATTATGTGAACAAGGAGATAACATTTGTCAGATCAAATGGTATAATGATGTATGCCCGAGGGAAACATACACAAATAAACATTGGTTGACGGTGCACCCAAAATACGGACTTAGGTAGCATAATCAATGTTAGAATGGTGATTCGATAACCAATGGTCTAAGAATGAAATGTCGACCATTAACTTCAAAGCAATAAGGTTGCTAGAAGTTTTAAATTACTAGTCCATCTGTTGGTATTCCTGTTAGGAACAACACGGGGACCAAGAAAGGAATGGTGATGGTGAAGTGTCACTTATATCAAGAATTCTCAAGAGGTGGTGAAATTCTCACAACATCCTTGACATAAAAGATGGTAATACTCCAAGGTAAAGAAGAATAATTGCTGGATAGCAAGGGTCTCCAGGTATAACACAAAACACGAACAAGTTTGTGTTGGAGGGAAAGCAATAATGTTGCCGATGATAACACAAGTCATCGAGGGGCAAGGATGGTACTTGTCATCATGAATTTGATTGATATTCTGGAAGGAGTCAAAATGTTGATGATGATCACGACAAATTTTGTCGAGACGATCCACTAAGAAGTAATCGAACAACTACTGCATCAAGCAAAAGGAGTGGTGTAGTGAAAGATTATGGGAACCATAGATACGTCTCCAACTCGGAATCAAGCTTGCTGTTCGAGGTGAATCGATATGACGAGGAAGAGCGACATAAGCTAAGCTCATCGTCAAAAAATGTGCTCCGGGAAGAAGTACCAGGTAGCATAGTTAAAATTTAGCATGCTAATGATATAGCCGATCAGGCTAAGAATGGTTTAAATGATTATTAACTCGTAAGCAACAAAAAATACTTAGATTTATTGAATCAGAGTGCGAAATCGATTCACTTATCGGTGTTCTCGAGTGACTATTAACTCAGAACCCGGGGGTGGATTGGAATCGGCGAGAATAATAGTTGACGAAGAACTCATAAGAAGTTATGTAGTTCCGTGATATTCTCGAGATACCAGAGGGTATACTCGAAGGCAAATCAGAATAGAAACTGAATTGGAGCATTGACTTGCTATAGCAGATACTTTAATCTTGTTAGAGACGAGGAAATGGAATGGTTTCCTTTCAGATATATTGAATAAGGTTAGCATGGTTGGAACCATAACTACAAGGGATCCCATTTACGATACCGGAAGAATGATTCAAATGATTAAATATTCTTGCAAGAAGCTTTCATGATAAGTTCCACATCGTGTCCGTGGGCATGAACACAAAGGTTCAAGGTCGACTGCCACTTCCAATGCATAACCTTTCATTCACCTCCCGTTTTCGAAAAAGTTGTAGTGTTGAAATTTTATTTGGCGAAGCAATAGAAGAGTATGGCTCGCGAAAACTTTCGGGTTCATACAGTTTAGGGAAGGCATAGGTTCAACCCATTGGGGAATCTTAGGAGCATATACCATAAATTTCAACAATAATAAACACAAGCTCAATAGTAGAGCATGCTTGAGAAAGCAGAGGATACAATTTACCAAAGGCATTATGTATCCGAGGAAAGGCTCACAAGCTTATTGAATATGAAGGATATTGTCGTATAAAATCCGACAAAGGGTCTGGTGGTCCACAAGGAATCTGACGTGAGCATCGGTACTCAACCAGAGGAAGAAAGAATGCAAGGAGATCAGATTATAGAAACAACTTACTAAGTCAAAGCTCAAATGCAAAGGAATTATGAATTCCAAGACAAGGGATCAGAAGCAATGCTCTGATTAGGGATGGATAAGTAGAATAGCCTTAGGGGTACAATCGATGACAATTTAATGGGTCAAAAACTAGCTCATGTTCAAAATGACATCTGAGCTGGAAAGATAATTTAAAAGGATCAACCGATGATTGTGTGCCTTTGCACTCATGTTGAATTAATAGGATCAAATTAACGGTGTCAAAGGAGACTAATGAATATTGCCAGTCATATGGAAAGCATCCATCATGCAAGCAGACAAGTATTTGCAGAGCAATAAGCTGCTAAGGATTTTCAGAGGATCGAATAGTATTTCAAAGACTTTTGTGAAACACCTGAACAACTGGGGATGAGAGGATACTCGGCAAGTGCGAGGAATTATCCGTAGGGGTATTCATGTGGCAAAGAACTACAAGGCAGTAGGCACAAAGGATTCTCGAAATATCAAAGAAATTTTTAGGGTATCAAGTAATAACAAGGGCAACTGGGAACGAAGGTATGAACAACAAGCGTAAGTAGATACCCGTAAGGACTTATCAGTGGTCGGGAATAGCAAAAGCGGTGGGCACAAAGTCTAGAGAGAACATCAGAGAGTATCTTTGGAATCTTTCGATGCACCAAGAAATCATCTGGAGTGAGGGTCTCTCCGAGAGGAAGTAATTACGAGAACCTAGAGTTAGAGTTAGCAAAATCATTTAACTTGAATAAAAGAGAGATCAGAGTCCCAGAGTATATACGAGGAGTAAAAGATCCTAATACCACCCAATGGCGACATGGGCCCGTAAGCCACATAACCATGTTAGTAAAAGTTTTACAATTGACTAGACTCGACTTTGGCCAAGGAGTTTGAAAGAGGGATTCCTACAGGCAGTCGGCTCTGATACCAACTTGAGACGCCCCCGATTCAATCGTACACTAATCATACACGCAAACGTGTATGATCAAGATCAGGGACTCACGGGAAGATATCACAACACAACTCTACAAAAAAAATAAGTCATACAAGCATCATATTACAAGCCAGGGGCCTCGAGGGCTCGAATACAGGAGCTCGATCATAGACGAGTTAGCAGAAGCAACAATATCTGAGTACAGACATAAGTTAAACAAGTTGCCATAAGATGGCTAGCACAAACTGCGACATAGATCGAAAGAGGCGCAGGCCTCCTGCCTGCGATCCTCCTAAACTACTCCTGGTCATTGTCAGCGGCCTGCACATAGTAGTAGGCACCTCCCGAGTAGTAGCAGTCGTCATCGATAGTGGCGTTTGACTCCTGGAATCCAACGTCTGGTCGCAATAATCAGATATAGAAAGGGGGGAAAAGGGGGAGCAAAGCAACCGTGAGTACTCATCCAAAGTACTCGCAAGCAAGGAGCTACACTACATATGCATTGGTATCAATGAAAGGGGGTAGTATATGTGGACTGAACTGCAGAATGCCGGAATAAGAGGGGGATAGCTAGTCCTATCGAAGACTATGCTTCTCGCCGCCTCCATCTTGCAGCATGTAGAAGAGAGTAGATGGTAAGTTCACCAAGTATCATCGCATAGCATAAACATACCCGATGATCCTCCCCTCGTCGCCCTATGAGAGAGCGATCACCGGTTGTATCTGGCACTTGGAAGGGTGTGTTTTATTAAGTATCCGATTCTAGTTGTCATAAGGTCAAGGTACAACTCTGGGTCGTCCTTTTACCGAGGAACATGGCTATTCGAATAGATCAACTTCCCTGCAAGGGTGCACCACATTTCCCAACACTCTCGATCCCCTTTGGTCGGACACACTTTTCTGGGTCATGCCCGACCTCGGAAGATCAACACGTCGTAGCCCCACCTAGGCACAACAGAGAGGTCAGCACGCCGGTCTAAAACCTAAGCGCGTAGGGGTCTGGGCCCATCGCCCATTGCACACCTGCATGTTGCGTACGCGGCCGGTGAGCAGACCTAGCAACCTCCATTACAAAGGAAGTTGTGTTACGCGGTCCAACCCGGCGCGCGCCGCTCAGTCGCTGATGTCACAAAGGCTTTGGCTGATACCACGACGTCGAGTGCCCATAACTGTTCCCACGTAGTTGGTTAGTGCGTATAGGCCAGTGGCCAGACTCGGATCAAGTACCAAGATCTCGTTAAGCGTGTTATCTTGAAGTAACTGCGAACGCCGACCAGGGCCAGGTCCACCTCTCTCCTTGGTGGTCTCAACCTGCCCTGTCACTCTGCCACAAAGATCCACCCAGAGGGCCGTCGGGACAAAGGTCCTTTCAGCCCCCAATCTGTGAATCACTCGTGGGTACTCTACGAGCCGACCCGTCTTTAGTCATCATCTGTATCATATATAATAGTGTAGTATGTATATACCCGGGATCACCTCCCGAGTGATCACGACCCGATAGTATAGCATGGCAGACGGACAATAATGTAGGGCCACTGAAGGGGTATTAGCAACCTATACTAAGCATGTAGGATTGCAGGTAAAGGTATCAATAATTGTAGCAACAATGATAGGCTATGCAGCAGAATAGGATTAATCGAAAGCAGTAACATGCTACACTACTCTAATGCAAGTAGTAGAGAGAAGGAGTAGGCGATATCTGGTGATCAGGGGGGGCTTGCCTGGTTGCTCTGGCAAGAAGGAGGGGTCATCGTCGATGTAGTCAAACATAGGGGTATCGACAACAGTCTCGGGGTCTACCGAAAAGAAGTAACGGAGGGGAACACAATAAATAATAGAGCAATCAAAGCATCACAAAGCATAACATGTCAATACGCGGTGCTAGTGGTGACCTAACGCAGTGCTACACGATACCGAGGAAGGGGGAACCCATCCGGGAAAGTTTTCCCCGTTCCGGACAAATGTCGGACAGGTGACCGGAGGGGGAATGTTCCAGGTTCGAATAGTTAGAGGTATCCGGTCGGTATGTGGGTAGCATATGCTGGTTCGACTCGTCATTCTGAGCAACTTTCATGTAGAATGTTTTTCGATCCGGGCTACGGTTGAATTCCTATGAATTTCCGAAGTTCTCTGAAAATATTCGAAATTCTACTAAGTCTGAGAAGCCCTTAGTTTTAAACACCACTTAGCCGTTTTCCGGAGGCTATTGCTATTGATCTGTACATCCTATGATTTTGTGCCTTATATCAGTTGTGAGCATTTTTCTGCGATCTACATGTTAGTATCACTTTTATCCATATTAGAGTTCGTTAGCTTGATCATCAACAGCTCTAAAGTAGCCATGAAAATAGAGCTGTTTTCAGTCTTTCACTTAACAGAACTTAGACTTTTGTCATTTTCATAGCATTTAAACCTCACACCTTTTGAATTTGGTCCAATGAAATGTTTTGAACCTTGACAAGTGTACTACATATCCGTATATTTTTTCCATGTCCGGAAAAGTTTTGTTGTTGTTTTGCTGATTTACAAATTGGCAACCAGTGTAGATTTGCTAAAGCTAACATGCGCTACAATGCACACACCAAACACACAACACGCACACACTCAACGCACACAGCACGCATGCACACATGCTAGCCATGGCCATGGCCACCAGCAGCAACAAGCAGCGCACAGCAGCGGCAACGGTAGTAGCGAAACTAGCAGCAAGTAGAGGCAGCGACGCAGCTGCATTAAAGTAGAGCAGCGACGACATTTGAGCAGCAATAAGTAGCAGCGAACATCAACAACTAGCAGGGGACGACAGAAAAATGCAGCAGCAGCAAAGCATCAGCAGAAGCAGCGACTAGGCAACGGACAACAGAAAAAAACCAGGGAGAAGGATTCATCGCGTTTTACGATACAAAGCCGCCGCCAAGCCCTAAACTCTCTCGGGAGGGCTGATCTGGAGTCCGTTCGGGGCTCCGGGGAGAGGAATCCGCCGCTATCATCATCATCAACCATCCTCCATCACCAATTTCATGATGCTCACCGCCGTGCGTGAGTAATTCCATCGTAGGCTTGCTAGACGGTGATGGGTTGGATGAGATTTATCATGTAATCGAGTTAGTTTTGTTAGGGTTTGATCCCTAGTATCCATTATGTTCTGAGATTGATGTTGCTATGACTTTGCTATGCTTAATGCTTGTCACTAGGGCCTGAGTGCCATTATTTCAGATCTGAACCTATTATGTTTTCATCAATATATGAGAGTTCTTGATCCTATCTTGGAAGTCTATAGTCACCTACTATGTGTTATGATCCGACAACCCCGAAGTGACAATAATCGGGACCACTCCCGGTGATGACCATAGTTTGAGGAGTTCATGTATTCACTATGTGTTATGCTTTGGTCCGGTACTCTCTTAAAAGGAGGCCTTAATATCCCTTAGTTTTCAATAGGACCCCGCTTCCACGGGAGGGTAGGACAAAAGATGTCATGCAAGTTCTTTTCCATAAGCACATATGAATATATTCGGAATACATGCCTACATTACATTGATGAACTAGAGCTAGTTCTGTGTCACCCTAGGTTATGACTATTACATGATGAACCGCATCCGGCATAATTCTCTATCACCGATCCATTGTCTACGAGCTTTCCATATATTGTTCTTCGCTTATTTACTTTTCCGTTGCTATTGTTATCATCACTACAAAACACCAAAAATATTACTTTTGCTACCGCTACCTTTTGCTACCATTACCACTACTATCATATTACTTTGCTACTAAACACTTTGCTGCAGATATTAAGTTTCCAGGTGTAGTTGAATTGACAACTCAGCTGCTAATACTTGAGAATATTCTTTGGCTCCCCTTGTGTCGAATCAATAAATTGTTGGGGAACGTAGCAGAAATTCAAAATTTTCCTACGTGTCACCAAGATCTATCTATGGAGAAACCAGCTACGAGTAGAAGGAGAGTGCATCTACATACCCTTGTAGATCGCTAAGCGGAAGCGTTCAAGTGAACGGGGTTGATGAAGTCGTACTCGTCGTGATTCAAATCACCGATGATCAAGTGCCGAACGCACGGCACCTCCGCGTTCAACACACGTACAGCCCGGTGACGTATCCCACGCCTTGATCCAGCAAGGAGAGAGGGAGAGGTTGAGGAAGACTCCATCCAGTAGCAGCACAACGGCGTGGTGGTGGTGGAGGAGCGTGGCAATCCAGCAGGGCTTCGCCAAGCACCACGGGAGAGGAGGACGACTTGGGAGAGGGGGAGGGCTGCGCCAGAACTTCGTGTGTAGCTCCCATGCGCCTCCCCACTATATATAGGGGTGGAGGGGCTGGTTTCTTGCCCTCCAAGTCCATTGGGGCGTTGGCCAAGGTGGGAGGAAAGAAATCCCATCATTTCCTTCCCCACCGATTGTTATCCCCCCTTTTTAGGGATCTTGATCTTATCCCTTCGGGATATGATCTTATTCCTTCTAAGGGGGGATCTTGTTGCGCCTTGACCAGGGGTGTGGGGCCTTTCCCCCACTACCCACGTTCATGTGGGTCCCCCCATGCAGGTGGGCCCCACTCCGGAACCTTCTAGAACCTTCCCGGTACAATACCGAAAAATCCCGAACATTTTCCGGTGGCCAAAATAGGACTTCCCATATATAAATCTTTACCTACGGACCATTCCGGAACTCCTCGTGACGTCTGGGATCTCATCCGGGACTCCGAACAACATTCAGTAACCACATACAAGCTTCCTTTATAACCCTAGCGTCATCGAACCTTAAGTGTGTAGACCCTACGGGTTCGGGAGATATGTAGACATGACCGAGACGTTCTCCGGTCAATAACCAACAGCGGGATCTGGATACCCATGATGGCTCCCACATGTTCCACGATGATCTCATCGGATGAACCACAATGTCAAGGACTTAATCAATCCCGTATTCAATTCCCTTTGTCTATCGGTATGTTACTTGCCCGAGATTCGATCGTCGGTATACCGATACCTTGTTCAATCTCGTTACCGGCAAGTCACTTTACTCGTTCCGTAACACATCATCCCGTGAACAACTCCTTGGTCACATTGCGCATATGATGATGTCCTACCGAGTGGGCCCAGAGATACCTCTCCGTTTACACGGAGTGACAAATCCCAGTCTCGATCCGCATAAAACAATAGATACTTTCGGAGATACCTGTAGTGCACCTTTATAGTCACCCAGTTACGTTGTGACGTTTGATACACCCAAAGCACTCCTACGGTATCCAGGAGTTACACGCTCTCATGGTCAAAGGAAGAGATACTTGACATTGGCAAAGCTCTAGCATACGAACTACACGATCTTTGTGCTAGGCTTAGGATTGGGTCTTGTCCATCACATCATTCTCCTAATGATGTGATCCCGTTATCAACGACATCCAATGTCCATAGCCAGGAAACCATGACTATCTGTTGATCACAACGAGCTAGTCAACTAGAGGCTCACTAGGGACATATTGTGGTCTATGTATTCACACGTGTATTGCGATTTCCGGATAATACAGTTATAGCATGAATAAAAGACAATTATCATGAACAAGGAAATATAATAATAATACTTTTATTATTGCCTCTAGGGCATATTTCCAACAGTCTCCCACTTGCACTAGAGTCAATAATCTAGTTCACATCGCCATGTGATTAACACTCACAGGTCACATCGCCATGTGACTAATACCCAAGAGTTTACTAGAGTCAGTAGTCTAGTTCACATCACTATGTGATTAACACTCAATGAGTTTTATGTTTGATCATGTTGCTTGTGAGAGAGGTTTTAGTCAACGGGTCTGAACCTTTCAGATCCGTGTGTGCTTTACAAATCTCTATGTCATCTCCTAGATGTAGCTCCCACGTTCTATTTGGAGCTATTCCAAATAACTGTTCTACTTGGAGCTATTCTAAATTGTTGCTCCATTATACGTATCCGGTATCTCTACTCAGAGCTATCCGGATAGGTGTTAAGCTTGCATCGACGTAACCCTTTACGACGAACTCTTTTACCACCTCCATAATTGAGAAAATTCCTTAGTCCACTAGTTACTAAGGATAACTTTGACCGCTGTCCTGTGATCCATTCTTGGATCACTCTTGTACCCCTTGACTGACTCATGGTAAAGCACACTTCAGGTGCGGTACACAGCATAGCATACTGTAGAGCCTATGTCTTAAGCATAGGGGACGACCTTCGTTCCTTTCTCTCTATTCTGCCATGGTCGAGCTTTAAGTCTTAACTTCATACCTTACAACTCAGGCAAGAACTCCTTCTTTGACTGATCCATCTTGAACACCTTCAAGATCACGTCAAGGCATGTGCTCACGTCAAGATCACGTCGGTATACCGATACCTTGTTCAATCTCGTTACCGGCAAGTCTCTTTACTCGTTCCGTAACACATCATCCCGTGATCAACCCCTTGGTCACATTGTGCACATTATGATGATGTCCTACCGAGTGGGCCCAGAGATACCTCTCCGTTTACACGGAGTGACAAAATCCCAATCTCGATTCGTGCCAACCCAACAGACACTTTCAGAGATACCCGTAGTGTACCTTTATAGCCACCCAGTTACGTTGTGACGTTTGGCACACCCAAAGCACTCCTACGGTATCCGGGAGTTGCACAATCTCATGGTCTAAGGAAATGATACTTGACATTAGAAAAGCTTTAGCATACGAACTACATGATCTTGTGCTAGGCTTAGGATTGGGTCTTGTCCATCACATCATTCTCCTAATGATGTGATCCTGTTATCAACGACATCCAATGTCCATGGTCAGGAAACCGTAACCATCTATTGATCAACGAGCTAGTCAACTAGAGGCTTACTAGGGACATGGTGTTGTCTATGTATCCACACATGTATCTGAGTTTCCTATCAATACAATTCTAGCATGGATAATAAACGATTATCATGAACAAGGAAATATAATAATAATCAATTTATTATTGCCTCTAGGGCATATTTCCAACACGGGGCAGGTGGCCCCACCCGGTGGGCCCCCGGGACCCTTCCGGTGGTCCCGGTACAATACCGATGACCCCGAAACTTGTCCCGATGGCCGAAACAGGACTTCCTATATATAAATCTTTACCTCCGGACCATTCCGGAACTCCTCGTGACGTCCGGGATCTCATCCGGGACTCCGAACAACATTCGGTAACCACATACAAACTTCCTTTATAACCCTAGCGTCATCGAACCTTAAGTGTGTAGACCCTACGGGTTCGGGAGACATGTAGTCATGACCGAGATGTTCTCCGGTCAATAACCAACAGCGGGATCTGGATACCCATGTTGGCTCCCACATGTTCCACGATGATCTCATCGGATGAACCACGATGTCAAGGACTCAATCAATCCCGTATACAATTCCCTTTGTCTAGCGGTATTTTACTTGCCCGAGATTCGATCGTCGGTATACCGATACCTTGTTCAATCTCGTTACCGGCAAGTCTCTTTACTCGTTCCGTAACACATCATCCCGTGATCAACCCCTTGGTCACATTGTGCACATTATGATGATGTCCTACCGAGTGGGCCCAGAGATACCTCCCCGTTTACACGGAGTGACAAATCCCAGTCTCGATCCGCATAAAACAATAGATACTTTCGGAGATACCTGTAGTGCACCTTTATAGTCACCCAGTTACGTTGTGACGTTTGATACACCCAAAGCACTCCTACGGTATCCAGGAGTTACACGCTCTCATGGTCAAAGGAAGAGATACTTGACATTGGCAAAGCTCTAGCAAACGAACTACACGATCTTTATGCTATGCTTAGGATTGGGTCTTGTCCATCACATCATTCTCCTAATGATGTGATCCCGTTATCAACGACATCCAATGTCCATAGCCAGGAAACCATGACTATCTGTTGATCACAACGAGCTAGTCAACTAGAGGCTCACTAGGGACATATTGTGGTCTATGTATTCACACGTGTATTACGATTTCCGGATAATACAGTTATAGCATGAATAAAAGACTATTATCATGAACAAAGAAATATAATAATAACACTTTTATTATTGCCTCTAGGGCATATTTCCAACAGTCTCCCACTTGCACTAGAGTCAATAATCCAGTTCACATCGCCATGTGATTAACACTCACAGATCACATCGCCATGTGACTAATACCCAAGAGTTTACTAGAGTCAGTAGTCTAGTTCACATCACTATGTGATTAACACTCAATGAGTTTTATGTTTGATCATGTTGCTTGTGAGAGAGGTTTTAGTCAATGGGTCTGAACCTTTCAGATCCGTGTGTGCTTTACAAATCTCTATGTCATCTCCTAGATGCAGCTACCACGCTCTATTTGGAGCTGTTCCAAATAACTGTTCTACTTGGAGCTATTCTAAATTGTTGCCCCATTGTACGTATCCGGTATCTCTACTTAGAGCTATCCGGACAGGTGTTAAGCTTGCATCGACGTAACCTTTACGACGGACTCTTTTACCACCTCCATAATCGAGAAAATTCCTTAGTCCACTAGTTACTAAGGATAACTTTGACCGCTGTCCTGTGAGCCATTCTTGGATCACTCTTGTACCCCTTGACTGACTCATGGCAAGGCACACTTCAGGTGCGGTACACAGCATAGCATACTGAAGAGCCTACGTTTTAAGCATAGGGGACGACCTTCGTCCTTTCTCTCTATTCTGCCGTGGTCGAGCTTTAAGTCTTAACTTCGTACCTTACAACTCAGGCAAGAACTCCTTCTTTGACTGGTCCATCTTGAACACCTTCAAGATCATGTCAAGGTATGTGCTCATTTGAAAGTACTATTAAGCGTTTTGATCTATCCTTATAGATCTTGATGCTCAATGTTCAATTAGCTTAATCCAGGTTTTCTATTGAAAAACACTTTCCAAATAACCCTATATGCTTTCTAGAAATTCTACGTCATTTCTGATCCATAACAATATGTCAACAACATATACTTATCAGAAATTCTATAGTGCTCCCACTCACTTCTTTGGAAATACAAGTTTCTCATAAACTTTGTACAAACCCAAAATCTTTGATCACCATCAAAGCATACATTCCAACTCCGAGATGCTCACTCCAGTCCTTAGAAGGATTGCTGGAGCTTTGCATACTTATTAGCATCTTTTGGGATTGACAAAACCTTCCGGTTGTATCACATACAACCTTTCCTCAAGTATAACGTCGAGGAAACAATGTTTTGACATCCTATCTGCAAGATTTCATCAATCATGCAGTAACTGCTAATCCAATTCCAACAGACTCTTAGCATCGCTACGAGTGAGAAAACCTCACCGTAATCAACTCCTTGAACTTGTCGGAAAATATCTTAACGACAAGTCAAGCTTTCTTAATGGTAATTCTTACCATCATTGTCTGTCTTCCTTTTAAAATCCATCCGTACCCAATGGCCTTACGACCATCAAGTATTTCTTCCAAAGTCATGGATCCGTTCTCGGATTTTATGGCCTCGAGCCATTTATCGAAATCCGGGCCCACCATCGCTTCTCCATAGCTCGTAGGTTCATTGTTGTCCAGCAACATGACTTCCAAGACAGGATTACGTACCACTCTGAAGTAGTACGTATCCTTGTCATCCCACGAGGTTTGGTAGTGACTTGATCCGAAGTTTCATGATCAATATCATAAGCTTCCACTTCAATTAGTGTAGGTGCCACAGGAACAACTTCCTGTGCCCTGCCACACACTAGTTGAAGAGACGGTTCAATAACCTCATCAAGTTTCCACCATCCTCCCACTCAATTCTTTCGAGAGAAACTTTTCCTCGAGAAAGGACCTGATTCTAGAAACAATCCCTTATTGCTTTCGGATCTGAGACAGGAGGTATACCCAACTGTTTTGGGTGTCCTATGAAGATGCATTTTATCCGCTTTGGGTTCGAGCTTATCAATCCTGAAACTTTTCCACATAAGCGTCGCAGCCCCAAACCTTTGAGAAACGACAACTTAGGTTTCTCTAAACCATAATTCATACGGTGTCATCTCAACGGAATTACGTGGTGCCCTATTTAAAGTGAATGTGGTTGTCTCTAATGCCTAACCCATGGACAATAGTGGTAATTCGATAAGAGACATCATGGTACGCACCATATCCAATAGGGTGTAACTATGATGTTCGGACACACCATCAAACTATGGTGTTCCAGGCGGTATTTAATTGTGAAACAATTTCCACAATGTCTTAATTGTGTGCCAAAACTTGTAACTCAGATATTCATCTCTATGATCATATCATAGACATTTTATCCTCTTGTCACAATGATCTTCTACTTCACTCTGAAATTACTTGAACCATTCAATAATTCAGACTTGTGTTTCATCAAGTAAATATATTCAACATCTACTCGAATCATCTGTGAAGTAAGAACATAACGATATTCACTGCATGCCTCAGCACTCATTGGACTACACACATCAAAATGTGTTACTTCCAACAAGTTGCTATCTTGTTCCATCTTATTGAAAACCGAGGCTTTTCAGTCATCTTGCCTATGTGGTATGATTTGCATATCTCAAGTGATTCAAAATCAATTGAGTCCAAACGGTCCATTTGCATGGAGTTTCTTCATGCATATACACCAATAGACATGGTTCGCATGTCTCACACTTTTCAAAAACGAGTGAGTCCAAAGATCCATCAACATGTAGCTTCTTCATGCGTTTTATACCAATATGACTTACATGGCAGTGCCACAAGTAAGTGGTACTATCATTACTATCTTATATCTTTTGGCATGAAAATGTGTATCACTACGATTGAGATTCAATGAACCATTCATTTTAGGTGTAAGACCATTGAAAGTATTATTCAAATAAACAGAGTAACCATTATTCTCCTTAAATGAATAACCGTATTGCGATAGACATAATCCAATCATGTCTATGCTCAACGCAAACACCAATCTCGATGGTAGAGGGAGCGTGTGATGCTTGATCATATCAACATTGGAAACACTTCCAACACATATCATCATCTCACCTTTAGCTAGTCTCCGTTTATTCCGTAGCTTTTATTTCGAGTTACTAACACTTAGCAACCGAACCGGTATCTAATACCCTGGTGCTACTAGGAGTACTAGTAAAGTACACATCAACACAATGTATATCCAATATACTTCTATCGACTTTGCCAGCCTTCTCATCTACCAAGTATCTAGGGTAATTCTGCTCCAGTGGTTGTTCCCCTTATCACAGAAGCACTTAGTCTCGGGTTTGGGTTCAACCTCGGGTTTCTTCACTGGTGCAGCAGCTGATTTGCCGTTTCATGAAACATCCCTTCTTGCCCTTGCCCTTCTTGAAACTAGTGGTTTCACCAACCATCAACAATTGATGCTCCTTCTTGATTTCTACTTTCGTGGTGTCAAACATCACGAATATCTCAAGGATCATCATATCTATCCCTGATTTGTTATAGTTCATCACGAAGCTCTAGCAGCTCGGTGGCAATGACTTTGGAGAAACATCACTATCTCATTTGGAAGATCAACTCCCACTCAATTCAAGTGATTGTTGCACTCAGACAATCTGAGCACAAGCTCAACGATTGAGATTTTCTCCCTTAGTTTGCAGGCTAAGAGAATCGTCGGAGGTCTTATACCTCTTGACGTGAGCACGAGCCTGAAATCCCAATTTCAGCCCTCGAAACATCTCATATGTTCCGCGATGTTTCGAAAAACGTCTTTGGTGCCTTAATTCCAAACCGTTTAACTGAACTATCACGTAGTTATCAAAACGTGTATGTCCGATGTTCACAACATCCACAAAGGACGTTTGGGGTTCAGCACACTGAGCGGTGCATTAAGGACATGAGCTTTCTACTGATCACATAATCGCTACTATCAACTTTCAACTATAATTTTCTCTAGGAACATATCTAAAACAGTAGAACTAAAGCACAAGCTACGACATAATTTGCAAAAGGTCTTTTGACTATGTTCAGGATAATTAAGTTCATCTTATGAACTCCCACTCAGATAGACATCCCTCTGGTCATCTAAGTGATTACATGATCCGAGTCAACTAGGCCGTGTCCGATCATCACGTGAGACGGACTAGTCATCATCGATGAACATCTTCATGTTGATCGTATCTACTATACGACTCATGCTCGACCTTTCGGTCTCCGTGTTCCGAGGCCATGTCTGCACATGCTAGGCTCGTCAAGTTAACCCTAAGTGTTTTCGCTGTGTAAAACTGTCTTACACCCGTTGTATGTGAACGTAAGAATCCATCACACCCGATCATCACGTGGTGCTTAGAAGCGACGAACTGTAGCAACGGTGCACAGTTAGGGGAGAACACTTCTTGAAATTTTGTAAGGGATCATCTTATTTACTACCGTCGTCCTAAGTAAACAAGATGCATAAACATGATAAACATCACATGCAATCAAATAGAGTAGTGACATGATATGGCCAATATCATATAGCTCCTTTGATCTTCATCTTCGGGGCTCCATGATCATCTTGTCACCGGCATGACACCATGATCTCCATCATCATGATCTCCATCATCGTGTCTTCATGAAGTTGTCACACCAACGACTACTTCTACTTCTATGACTAACACGTTTAGCAATAAAGTAAAGTAGTTTACATGGCGTTCTTCAATGACACGCAGGTCATACAATAAATAAAGACAACTCCTATGGCTCCTGCCGGTTGTCATACTCATCGACATGCAAGTCGTGAATCCTATTACAAGAACATGATCAATCTCATACATCACATATATCATTCATCACATCCTTTTGGCCATATCACATCACATAGCATACCCTGCAAAAACAAGTTAGACGTCCTCTAATTGTTGTTTGCATGTTTTACGTGGCTGCTATGGGTTTCTAGCAAGAACGTTTCTTACCTACGCAAAACCACAACGTGATATGCCAATTGCTATTTACCCTTCATAAGGACCCTTTTCATCGAATCCGTTCCGACTAAAGTGGGAGAGACTGGCACCCGCTAGCCACCTTATGCACCAAGTGCATGTCAATCGGTGGAACCTGTCTCACGTAAGAGTACGTGTAAGGTCGGTCCGGGCCGCTTCATCCCACAATACCGTCGAAACAAGATTGGACTAGTAACGGTAAGCATATTGAACAAAATCAATGCCGACAACTACTCTGTGTTCTACTCGTGCAAAGAATCTACGCAATAGACCTAGCTCATGATGCCACTGTTGGGGAACGTAGCAGAAATTCAAAATTTTCCTACGTGTCACCAAGATCTATCTATGGAGAAACCAGCTACGAGTAGAAGGAGAGTGCATCTACATACCCTTGTAGATCGCTAAGCGGAAGCGTTCAAGTGAACGGGGTTGATGAAGTCGTACTCGTCGTGATTCAAATCACCGATGATCAAGTGCCGAACGCACGGCACCTCCGCGTTCAACACACGTACAGCCCGGTGATGTATCCCACGCCTTGATCCAGCAAGGAGAGAGGGAGAGGTTGAGGAAGACTCCATCCAGTAGCAGCACAACGGCGTGGTGGTGGTGGAGGAGCGTGGCAATCCAGCAGGGCTTCGCCAAGCACCACGGGAGAGGAGGACGACTTGGGAGAGGGGGAGGGCTGCGCCAGAACTTCGTGTGTAGCTCCCATGCGCCTCCCCACTATATATAGGGGTGGAGGGGCTGGTTTCTTGCCCTCCAAGTCCATTGGGGCGTTGGCCAAGGTGGGAGGAAAGAAATCCCATCATTTCCTTCCCCACCGATTGTTATCCCCCCTTTTTAGGGATCTTGATCTTATCCCTTCGGGATATGATCTTATTCCTTCTAAGGGGGGATCTTGTTGCGCCTTGACCAGGGGTGTGGGGCCTTTCCCCCACTACCCACGTTCATGTGGGTCCCCCCATGCAGGTGGGCCCCACTCCGGAACCTTCTAGAACCTTCCCGGTACAATACCGAAAAATCCCGAACATTTTCCGGTGGCCAAAATAGGACTTCCCATATATAAATCTTTACCTCCGGACCATTCTGGAACTCCTCGTGACATCCGGGATCTCATCCGGGACTCCGAACAACATTCGGTAACCACATACAAGCTTCCTTTATAACCCTAGCGTCATCGAACCTTAAGTGTGTAGACCCTACGGGTTCGGGAGATATGTAGACATGACCGAGACGTTCTCCGGTCAATAACCAACAGCGGGATCTGGATACCCATGATGGCTCCCACATGTTCCACAATGATCTCATCGGATGAACCACAATGTCAAGGACTTAATCAATCCCGTATTCAATTCCCTTTGTCTATCGGTATGTTACTTGCCCGAGATTCGATCGTCGGTATACCGATACCTTGTTCAATCTCGTTACCGGCAAGTCACTTTACTCGTTCCGTAACACATCATCCCATGATCAACTCCTTGGTCACATTGCGCATATGATGATGTCCTACCGAGTGGGCCCAGAGATACCTCTCCGTTTACACGGAGTGACAAATCCCAGTCTCGATCCGCATAAAACAATAGATACTTTCGGAGATACCTGTAGTGCACCTTTATAGTCACCCAGTTACGTTGTGACGTTTGATACACCCAAAGCACTCCTACGGTATCCAGGAGTTACACGCTCTCATGGTCAAAGGAAGAGATACTTGACATTGGCAAAGCTCTAGCATACGAACTACACGATCTTTGTGCTAGGCTTAGGATTGGGTCTTGTCCATCACATCATTCTCCTAATGATGTGATCCCGTTATCAACGACATCCAATGTCCATAGCCAGGAAACCATGACTATGTGTTGATCACAACGAGCTAGTCAACTAGAGGCTCACTAGGGACATATTGTGGTCTATGTATTCACACGTGTATTACGATTTCCGGATAATACAGTTATAGCATGAATAAAAGACTATTATCATGAACAAAGAAATATAATAATAACACTTTTATTATTGCCTCTAGGGCATATTTCCAACATAAATTTGGGTTGAATACTCTACCCTCGAAAACTGTTGCGATCCCCTATACTTGTGGGTTATCAAGACTATTTTCTGGCGCCGTTGCCGGGGAGCATAGCTCTATTCTTTGAGTCACTTGGGATTTATATCTGCTTATCATTATGAAGAACTTGAAAGATCCAAGAACCAAGATTTATCCCTCAACTACGAGGGGAGGTAAGGAACTGCCATCTAGCTCTGTACTTGATTCACCTTCTATTTTGAGTAAGCATGCGACACCTAAACCTGCTTCTGCTATTAATTCTGATATGTCGCATGTTATTGATGATGCCACTTATGCTATGCATGATACTTATGATGAAACTACTTCTATGCTTGATACTACTGTGCCACTTGGTGAATTTCTTGATGAACAACTTGCTAGGGCTAGAGAGAATGAAATTATTGAAACTGATAATATTGATGAAAGTGATGATGAAGATTCTCCCCCTAGATATGAATTACCCGTTGTTCCTGAGGGTTATGTTATGGATGAAGAAACTGCTAGAGATTTTCTTGCTTGCAATGATAGGAGTGATCTTAAGAAATTATTAGCTAAGCTGAAACAAAAAACTTTGAATGCTAGAATGAAATATGATCCTGCTTATGCTACTTCAACTATCTTTGTTACTGATAAGAATTATGATTTCTCTGTTGATCCTGAGATAATTACTTTAGTTGAATCTGATCCTTTCTATGGTTATGAATCTGAAACTGTTGTGGCACATCTTACTAAATGTAATGATATAGCCACCCTGTTCACTAATGATGAGAAAACTCGCTATTATTATATCCTTAAATTATTTCCGTTCTCATTAAAGGGTGATGCTAAGATATGGTTGAATTCTCTTGATCCTGGTTGTGTGCATAGTCCCTAGGATATGATTTATTACTTCTCTGCTAAGTATTTCCCCGCTCATAAGAAACAAGCTGCTTTAAGGGAAATATATAATTTTGTGCAAATTGAAGAAGAGAGTCTCCCACAAGCTTGGGGGAGGCTTCTCCAATTACTTAATGATTTTCCTGATCATCCTCTTAAGAAAAATGAAATACTTGATATCTTTTATAATGGACTAACCGATGCTTCCAGAGACCACATGGATAGTCGTGCTGGTTGTGTTTTCGGGGAAAGAACACCAGATGAAGTTGAAATTCTATTGAATAATATGTTGAGGAATGAAAATAATTGGACACTTCCTGATCCAATCCCTGATACACTTCCTGAGCCAACTCCTAAGCCAAGTCCGAAGAAAAGGGGTATTCTATTTCTCAGTCCTGAAGATATGCAAGAGGTAAAAAAATCTATGAAGGAAAAAGGTATAAAAGCTGAAGATGTTAAGAATTTACCTCCTGTTGAAGAAATACATGGTATTAATTTACCGCCTGTTGAAGAAATACACGGTATTAATTCATTACCTATTGAAGAAACACATGGTCTTGATAACCCGACACGGGTAGTAAAGGAAAATTCTCTCTATAGATATGATAAAGCTGAAATCCCATTGACTAAGTTTGCTAGCCCATGCTTGGATGAGTTTGATGACTTTATGGTTAAACAAGAAAATTTCAATGCTTATTTTGGTAGAGAATTAAAACACAATGCTGATATGCTTGAACACTTGGGTGATTATATGGCTAATGTTAAAGGTGAACTTAAACTTATTAGTAAACATGCTTCTATGGTTACCACTCAAGTAGAACAAGTACTTAAAGCTTAGAATGATTTGGTCAATGAATTAATAGTAAGAAAAATGATAATGTTGTTAGAGTTATGACTAGAGGTGGTAAAATGACTCAGGAACCTTTGTATCCTAAGGTCCATCCTAAGAGAATTGAGCAAGATTCTCAGAGAAATAATATTGATGCACCTAGTCCTTCTAAGAGGAAGAAAAAGAAAAATGATAGGACTTTGCATGCTTCTAGTGAACCTGTTGATGACACACCTAAGAATCCCAATGATATTTCTATTTATGATGCTAAAACACAATCTGGTAATGATCATGAACCTAGTGATAATGTTAATAATGATGTTCATGTTGATGCTCAACCTAGTAATGACAATGAAGTAGAGATTGAACCTGCCGTTGATCTTGATAACCCACAATCAAAGAATCAACATTATGATAAGAGAGACTTTTTTGCTATGAAGCACGGTAAAGAACGAGAACCATGGGTTCAGAAACCCATGCCTTTTCCTCCTAAACCATCCAAGAAAAAGGATTATGAGGATTTTGAGCGCTTTGCTGAAATGATTAGACCTATCTTCTTGCGTATGCGTTTGACTGATATGCTCAAAACGAATCCTTATGCTAAGTATATGAAAAAAATTGTTACAAATAATTGAAAGATATCGGAAGCTGAAATTTCCACCATGCTTGCTAATTATACTTTTAAGGGTGGAATACCTAAGAAACTAGGAGATCCCGGAGTACCAACTATACCATGCTCCACTAAAAGAAACTATGTTAAAACTGCTTCATGTGATCTTGGAGCCGGTGTTAGTGTTATGCCTCTCTTTTTATATCGTAGACTTGATTTGAATAAGTTGACACCTACTGAAATATCTTTGAAAATGGCTGATAAATCAACTTCTATACCTGTCGGTATTTGTGAGGATGTGCCTGTTGTGGTTGCAAATGTTACTATTTTAACGGACTTTGTTATTCTTGATATTCCCGAGGACGATAGCATGTCTATTATTCTTGGTAAACCCTTTTTGAATAATGCAGGGGCTGTTATTGATTGCACCAAAGGCAATGTCACTTTTCATGTTAATGGTAATGAGCATACGGTACACTGTAAGGTCATATTTATCCCTAAGTGTTTTGGTGATTGATGACAATGCATTTGCGGACTAATCGTGTGCCATGAGCTTTCCAGACTCTTCTCTGCTAGGCACAAGACGATTGGGTGCCCCTCGAAGACTGACGAAGATGGCGTCTTTTCTATGTTTCTTTTTGGTGGATTGAGTCGTAGGAAAGCCGTACTATTAAGAGGGGGTCCGCGTTGAAAAGGTTTGGGTGGAATCATCACGTACACGTCTCCTTTTATCCCCTCCTTCTTCCTTGGAGCTTCCTCCGTTTTCCTGTCATAGTTGACTGACTGCTTGTGTGGTTGCGGTAGTACCGCTCCAGGATTAACGGTAGTACCGTGGGCTTCCACGGTAGTACCGCGCAGTGGCACGGTAGTACCGCTGGTGCTCATGGTAGTACCGCTCCCCCGGAGCCTTACTACCACTGCCCCACCCGGCTAGTGCCGCCCGGTTGCGGTAGTAGGAGCGGATGTAATTTTTTACATCCGCACCTGCCGCGGTAGTACCGCTTTCGCTGTGCGGTAGTACCGCGCTAGGCGGTCAGGCAGTAGTACCGCCCCTCGACAGTACTACTGTGTCAAGTTTTTGCTACTTCCGTTCTTTTGCGGAAGTATGCACGGAAGTTCCCCTCCCCCCTATCGGGACTTTTTGCCTCACGGTAGTACCGCCCTGATGGCGCGGTAGTACCGCGTGGGCGGAAGTACCGGGGTCGCGGCAGTACCGTAGGGTGGTACGGTAGTACCGCACTACCGTGCGGTAGTACCGCTTGGTTGCAAGCAGTACTACCGTGCGGCCTTGCGGTAGTACCCCTGGCCATGCGCGGTAGTACCGCTGGCCGCGGGCTGGTAGGTGGGTAACGGTTGGATCTTTTCCACACACTATATAAAGGGTCTCCTTCTTCCCCGTTGACTCACCTCTTCCACCATTAAAGCTCCATTATTGCTCCGAGCTCCATTTTCGCCCGATCTCTCTCCCTAGCCAACCAAACTTGTTGATTTGCTCGGGAGTGGTTGAGAAGGCCCCGATCTACACTTCCACCGAGAGATATTTGATTCCCCCTACTAATCCCTTGTGGATCTTGTTACTCTTGGATGTTTGAGCATCCTAGATGGTTGAGGTCACCGCGAAGCCATAGTCCATTGTGGTGAAGCTTCATGGTGTCGTTGGGAGCCTCCAATTGAGTTGTGGAGATTGCCCCAACCTCGTTTGTAAAGGTTCGATCGCCGCCTCCAAGGGCACCAATAGTGGAATCACGGCATCTCGCATTGTGTGAGGGCGTGAGGAGATTACGGTGGCCCTAGTGGCTTCTTGGGGAGCATTGTGCCTCCACACTGCTCCAACGGAGACGTACTTCCTCTCAAAGGGAAGGAACTTCGGCAACACTTCCTCGTCTCCACCGTCTCCACTTTTGGTTATCTCGTGCCTTTACTTGTGTAGCTTATTTGTTTCATATATCTTGCTTGCTTGTGTTCCTATTCGTGTTGCATCATATAGGTTGCTCATCTAGTTGCATGTCTAGACAACCTATTTTGATGCAAAGTTTAAATTGCTAAAGAAAAGCTAAAAATTGTTAGTTGCCTATTCACCCCCCTCTAGTCAACCATATTGATCCTTTCAATTGGTATCAGAGCCAGGTTTCTTTATTAAGGACTTTACCGTCCGAAGAGTATGGTTGATACCGTAGACGGAGCGGAGGAACACTCCGGTGTGAATCCTATCTCGTCTACGGGCGATGGGGGAACTTCGGCCTCTCGTGAGGAGTTCAATGTAGCCTTGGAGACATTGGAAACCTCCATGACGACCGAAGTTGAAAGCATGTTTACTAAATTTCTTGAGGGGCTTAAACTATCAACCGCACCGTTGAAAGTGGGGGATCCTGCCAACAAGGTGTCGGATGCTATCCCTGAAAAGGGGGAAGCTAGTAGTGAAAAGGCTCCTTCTTCTAGTGGCAAGAATGGCACTGGCATCTTTGCCCATGTGGAACCACCACTTGTTTATGGTGGACCGGTTCCTTCCACTCATTTGAATCATGCCGGTCCTCCCCCTAAGATTGTGAAAAATGAGGATTTTGATTCTTGGGTTTACCGCTTTAAACGTCATTTAAATCATGTGAACACTAACCTTTGGAGAATCATTGAAGAAGGTTTCTATCCACATGATCCAAGCAACTTCACTCCTCGAGAAGCCGCGGACAATCAATTCAATGAGAATGCTCCGTTCATCATTCAAGATGCAATTCCACCCGAAGACCTACCTCATCTTCGTCCCTTCGCCTTGGCCAAAGATGCATGGCATTGTGTCGTGTCTCTCTACCGTGGAAGCGCAAGCATTCAACGCTCCAACTATGAAGTGGTACAAGATGAGGCCGATGAGTTTGCAATGAAGGAAGATGAAGAACCTTGTGAGCTCTATCGGAGAGTCACCAAACTCGCGGTCTCACTACGAGATCACGGGAGCAAGGACACGGATGACAATTGGATCAAGCGCAAATTCCTCAAGGCGATGATGCCCTACCACAAGGCCATGTCCTCCATCATTCGTCAAAGACCGGACTTCCACACTTTGACCTCAAGCGAAGTGTTGGATGAGTTTGTGGCCATGAACATTTTGGACAAGACCGCCGACAATGCGGTGCTTTGTTCTCAACAGGCAAAGAATCCTAACCTTGCATTGAAGGCCAAGCTTACCGTGGAAGAAGAAGAAGAAGAGGAAGAAGAGGAGAGCAACCCCGAAGATACGAAGTATGCATATCATGAACATATGGCACTTGCTTCAAGGCAATTTTGGAGCAAGAAAAACTCGAGGCCCAACTTTAGCAAAAACAACTCGAGTGGCACAAGGGGCAAGCAATGTGTAAGGACTTGCTACAATTGCGGCAACGTAAGTCATTTCATTGCGGAATGCCCGTATGAGAAGAGGGAAGACAATGGTGGCAAACTCATCCGAAAGGACAAGGCCAAGTCGTTCCCCAACAAGAACAACTTCACCAAGAAGACTCCTCCCAAGGCCTTGGTTGTGCAAGAAGAGTACAATGAGGATGATGACGATAATGAAGATGATGAGTCGGTTGCCATGGCCTCCGTCGCAATTGCAACAACGTCACGAGTGTCTCTCTTCGACTCACCCAACGAGAGCATCACCGCCAAGTGCCTCATGGCTAAAGCCACCAACAAGGTAACCTCCAACATCAAAACTACCATCATTAATCATCCTTCCCCAACGGATAGCATTAATGAAGTTGAGGGAGCTAATGTGGAGGCTAACGAGTTTGAGGCCTTTATGGGTAAACTCAAGGGAAAATCCAAGAAGCACTTTGTTGCTCTCTTGGAACAACTTAGTGAGGCCAATGACATGATCGAGGCTCACGAAGACACCATCTCGAAGATGGAAGGGCATAGTCGTGACTATGCCGATGAGTTTTTGGATCTTTCCAATGCTCTTGAGGAAGAGCGTGGTCTTCATTTGGCTCTTGAGGAGTCATACAACGTTGATCATGCTAAGTTAGAGAAAGATTATGATCATGCCCTCGTTGTTTCTCGTGTGCTAAATTCCGAGAAGGCCAAACTCGGGGTTGATCTTGCTAGACTCAAAGAGGAGTTTGATATACTTGACAAGGCCCACAAGGCCTTTAAGGGTATTCACGCTAGTCTCAAGGAGTCTCATGATCAACTCCAAGTGAAGCTAACTAAGGAGAAAGCAACTTTTCCTCATATGGTTTTAATTGATAATGCAAATGCTACTAACCCGTGTTGTGAGCATATACATCTTGTTGAGGAAAATGCTAAGTTGAAGGAGCAACTTGAGAGAGGCCTTGCGACTTGCATACAAGGCAAGAAGAACCTCAATGATCTCTTGATCAACCAAAAGGGAGGTGTGGCGAAGGAAGGGGTTGGGTACGTCCCCGACTCCAAGAACAAGAAGAAGAAAGACAAGACCAAATGACCTCCTCCCCTCATGCAAACCTTTGTGAGGGCGGGAGAGAGTGTTCCCGAGGATAAGAAGAAGAACAAAGTCAAGAAGGGCAATGTCACCTCATCCAACAAAGCCGACGATTTTAATCCTTCTTATGTGTTGTGCCGTGCTAGTGATGGGCATGTTTATGCCAAATTTGTTGGTTCTCTTCATGAGTACATTGAATGGTCTATTTGGGTTCCTAAGACCCTTGTTACTAACATCAAAGGACCCATTACAAAATGGGTACCTAAAACCAAGCATTGATCTCTTGTAGGTGTTTGCTTCCGGTGGTGGATCATGGTTGCTCGATAGCGGAGCTACAAATCATATGACCGGAAGCAAGGACTTGGTGGTGGACGTGCACAAGGTTCCATCTATGCCCACCAATATCGAGTGGGGTGACGCCTCATCTTCTAAGGTATTGGGACTTGGCAAGGTTGTCATCTCTCATGATCTCACGATCGAGAAGGTCATGCTTGTTGAGTCCCTTGCATACAATTTACTTTCCATTCGTCAACTTGCAATCATGGGCTTTGCCACTTTCTTTGATATCGATATTGTGGCCCTCTTGTGGAGCAAGACTCTTAAAGTAGCCTTTGTTGGGCATGTCGAGAACGGTCTATATGTGATTAACTTTTCGGAGCGACCCACTAAGACCGCGACATGCCTAATGGCTAAAGTTGATGTGGGATGGCTTTGGCATCGCCGTTTAGCCCATGTCAATATGAGATCTTTGCAAAGTCTCCTAAAGGGGGACCATGTCCGTGGACTAACGAATGTTAGTTTTGCTAAAGATCGTGCTTGCAGTGCCTGTATCGAAGGAAAGCTACATGAGAAGGCTCACCCTCCCTCGACTATCATTTATTCAAAGAGGCCTTTGGAGCTCCTTCACATGGATCTCTTTGGGCCTCCATCCTTCGATAGTCTTGGAGGTAGGAAGTATTGTTTGGTGATTGTGGATGACTACTCAAGGTACACGTGGGTGTATTTCTTCAAGAGGAAGAGCGAGACCCAACAAACCGTCATCGACTTTGCAAATGAAGCACAACGTCAACACAATGCAAAGATCTTGACAATAAGAAGTGACAACGGCACCGAGTTCAAGAACTACACCTTGGATGAATTTCTTAGTGATGAGGGAATCAAGCATCAATATTCCGCACCATACACCCCTAAACAAAATGGTGTTGTGGAGAGGAAGAACCGGACGTTGATGGATGCGGCAAGGACCATGATGGTGGAGTTCAAGTCTCCGTACAATTTTTGGGCCGAAGCCATCAACACCGCGTGTCATGCATCCAATCGGCTCTACCTCCGCAAGGGCTTGAACAAGACTCCATATGAGATACTCACCGGTAACAAGCCCAACCTCAAGTACTTCCGGGTATTTGGGTGTAAGTATTTCATTCTCAAGAAAGGTGTTCGGTTGTCTAAATTCGAGGCTAGAGCTTATGAGGGCATATTTGTTGGTTATGCTACAAACTCTCATGCTTACCGTGTCCTCAATAAATCCACGGGACTTATTGAGGAGACGTGTAACGTGGAGTTTGATGAGAATAACGGCTCCCAAGTGGAGCAAAGTGGCACTTGTGATGTAGGTGATGAAATTCCTCCTCAAGCCATAAGAAGAATGGGTGTTGGTTTCATCCTACCCATTAAGGAACCCCTTGTGTCCAAAGGAGAAGGACAATGCTCCACTCAAGTGGAGCCATCACCAACCCAAGGCCCACACGCTTCCGAAGAACAAAGTGAAGGCCCTCAACCTCATGAACAAGACCAAGGGCTAGATCATACTCAAGACGGTGTGGACACACCAAGTGATGCCCAAGGTCAAGTTCTCTCCCCCGAGCAAGTTCAAGATTAAGAACAAGTTCATGATGACGCTCAAGATGATCAAGTAACCGCTCCTCAACTCACCACCGAGGAGGAATTAGAGCGTCGTGCCACCAAGGTTGCTTCCAAGCTCTCCACCAAGGATCATCTCATGACGAATGTGCTTGGAAGCTTAAGAAAGGGGGTAAGCACTCATAGACAATTAGCAAATTATTGTGAGCATCACGTGTTTGTCTCTTGTGTGGAACCCCACAATGTCTATGAGGCGCTAGAAGATCCGGATTGGCTCAATGCCATGCACGAAGAACTCAACAACTTCGAGCAGAACAAAGTGTGGAGATTGGTACCAAGGCCAACAGGGAACCACAATGTCATTGGAACCAAGTGGATATTCAAGAACAAGCAAGATGCCCATGGGATTATCATTCGCAACAAGGCTTGTTTGGTAGCACAAGGCTACTCCCAAGTCGAGGGTATCGACTACGGTGAAACCTTTGCTCCCGTTGCTCGTCTTGAATCCATTCGCATGTTGATTGCATATGCTTCTCATCATAACTTTAAGTTACATCAAATGGATGTGAAGAGTGCTTTTCTTAATGGTCCCATTAATGAATTGGTGTACGTCAAGCAACCCCCCGGGTTCGAGGATCCCTACTTTCCCGATCATGTGTATCAACTCGACAAGGCACTCTATGGCCTTAAACAAGCCCCACGTGCGTGGTATGACCACCTTACCGAGTTGTTACAAGACCGTGGCTTTGAAGTTGGGATAATCGACCCCACTCTTTTTACTAAGAAGGTCAAAGGGGAGTTGTTTGTGTGCCAATTATATGTTGATGATATTATCTTTGGTTCTCCTAACAAAGCTTTCAATGAGGAATTTGCCGCTCTCATGACCTCAAAGTTCGAGATGTCCTCCATGGGAGAGTTGAAGTTCTTTCTAGGGTTCGAAGTGAAGCAAAGAAGAGAAGGAACCTTCATCAATCAATCCAAATACACTCAAGACATGCTCAAGAGATTCAAGCTAAGTGACGTCAAGCCGGCTTCCACTCCAATGCCCACCAAGTGCCAACTTGACTTAGATCCCAATGGCAAAGTGGTGGATCAAAAGGTATATCATTCCATGATTGGATCCTTGCTTTACCTTTGTGCATCTAGACCGGACATCATGTTGAGTGTGGGAATTTGTGCACGGTTTCAAGCCGCACCTAAGGAAAGTCACTATGTGGCGGTCAAACGAATCTTTTGATATTTGGCTCATACCCCAAACTTTGGCTTATGGTACCCAAGAGGATCAAACTTCAAGCTTGTAGGGTACTCGGATTCCGATTGGGCGGGAGACAAAGTGGATAGGAAGTCCACTTCCGGAGGGTGCCAATTCCTTGGTTGCTCTTTGGTAAGTTGGTCTTCCAAAAAGCAAAGTTGTGTGTCTCTCTCGTCCACCGAAGCGGAGTATGTTGAGGCCGGTAGTTGTTGTGCACAACTCTTATGGATGAGGCAAACTCTAAAGGATTATGGTGTCACTTGTGACAAAGTGCCTCTTTGGTGTGACAATGAAAGTGCCATCAAGATCTCTCTCAACCCGGTGCAACACTTCAAGACGAAGCATATTGAGATCCGGTATCACTTCATCCGGGATCACATTAGGCGAGGAGAGATCGAGCTCAACTACGTCAACACTCATGATAACCTTGCAGATATCTTCACAAAGCCCTTGGATGAAGCAAGATTTCGCGAGTTAAGGCATGAGCTAAATATCATCGATTCGAGCAATGTTGCGTGAACCCTTGCACACCCCACCATACTCAACGTGTTGTCCTATTTAGATGTAGGCATGGACATAGGGGGAGTGATGTTCTCTCAATGAACTCTCCCTCCCCCCATTATGCATAAATCAATCAAGTCTTTCACATTAGCCATTTTTGATGGTACTTGTGCTTCAAAGACGAGTTTTGGTCATGGACCCAAGGATAATTCTTCGCGGTGCCATACCAATTGACTCAAACATAGGTGGCTACGGCCACCGCCCTTTCTTTTGGAGAGGTGGTGTCTTGCGGTTGGTTCGTCTGTCATGTGCCTTTCTGGTTTTGTGTGTTGCGTGGTCTTGTAGTGTTGTGTTGGCCCGGAGTTATTTTGTGCAAAGATCCAGTTTTTCGGGCTCGATACGTGCATCTTCTTGAGCCCACGGTACTACCGCGTCTGGGCGCGGTACTACCGCTTGGGAGGCACGGCACTACCGCGCCACAGCACGGTACTACCGCACCACGCGGTACTACTGTGTCTGGGCACGGTACTACCGCGCCGTCAAGGGCGCGTGGGGGGTTATGACTCGGGCAGGGGAGTTCCAACTCCCCATACCCATTCATTTTCTCTCTCTCCACGTCTCTCCCTCTCAAGAACGGCGCCGGAGGCCCTCGCCGGATCTCCGTCTCCGGCCACTCTCCTCGGATTCCGACCGGTGGGATCGTTCCCCACCACTTCCTCTTGCCATGGACCAAGGTTTTCCCCAAATCCCTCTCTTTCTTGGATGTTCTCTTGCTTCTAGGCTTTTGGGGAGAAACTTGTTGTTCTTGAGATTTTAGGTCAAATCTATGCAAGAGTAGGATGTAGGAGAGCCGCGATGCGTAGGAAACATACTTGATATGCTGTCTTGTGGTAGTTTTGTCCAACCGTAGTACTGCCGTGTTTTCGTGGGCTTTCTCAGATTTGAACCAGTTCAGATCTGACGCGGTGCGGTACTACCGTGCCCGATGTGCGGTACTACCGCTCTTGCGGTACTACCGCCCGTTAGGTGCGGTACTACCGCTCTGCAGACGCGGTACTACCGCGCCAGCCGCGGTGCTAAGGTCGTACTACCGCTCCTACACCCGGTACTACCGTGATCTTGCACGGTACTACCGCGTCTAAGAGCCTTACTACTCTCTTAGCTCCGCAGCTCTTGGTAGTACTACCGTAGGGATCAAATCTCTCTCTAGGCATTTATCACGTGTGCCTTCTACTTGTTTCACTTGCTTTGTTGTGGTCTTTGCATTAATCTCTCTTGGCCGTTGTGGGTGTTTTTGCGTTCTGTGTCTCAGGTGGTGGCTCTCGCCGTTCCAATCCCAGTCGTGACACTGGCTCCAAGCGTCTGCGCAACCCCCAAGATGAAGCTCCAGAGGGCTCCAATGCCCCCAAGCGCAATGTCAAGACCACTGCCAGCAAGCACAAGGAACCGGCTAAGGGCATGGACGAGATTTCAACCACTGAGTATGTCGAGCGCCGAAAGATCAATCCCTATGTGAATCCTCGGGCTATCCTCAGAGGCACCGAGTTGTTCTGAACCAAGCAACAGGCTCTCATCTATCTAGATGTGATCAAGAACAAGCAGAATACCTACGTGGATGTTAAGTGGATAGACATGCATCACCTGCAGAAAGACAAGTTTCATGACTATTTTGGAGAGGCTCTGGACTTGGTGGAGCAGTTTGCTATTGAGCCGGTGATCTCCTTTCACCTTGACTATGACCCTGAGCTTATCTGTCAGTTCTTTGCCTCAGTGTACCTTCATCCCGGGGAGGAGCGGAGGATGACTTGGATGACCAATGGGTGTCAGCTGTCTGCTACATGGAAAGAGTTCATGGACCTGCTGCACATTCCTGATGACGGGCTTCACACCCCCGTTGGCGTCCGCCCCCATGCCAACTCTGAGTCTGCCAACAAGAACCAGCTTCAGCCCTTCCTTGTTGAGAAGGTACTCCCCAATGGGAAGTCATCTTGGGTGTTGAACTCCTTTCTGGATATCATGTATCGCATCTTCCGCAACACTCTGTTCCCACGCATTGGCGACAAGGACAAGGTTCATGCATATCTAGTGGACATGTTGCTCTTGTGTGCAGAGGCAAGTTCTTCTCAGACTCAGCCGCTTGATGTCTCTCACATCATGTGGTGGGAGCTTCGGTTTGCGGTGTTCACTCGCAAGGTACCTATCTATGGACCGTACCTGTTTCTGCTGCTCTCCTCCACTTGGGAGAAGACGTATCTAGGTGATGAGTTCCTTGCTCCAGACTGGATTCGCCATGAGTCCATCAGCCTCCGCGTCAAGCCCAACTGGGCCAACACCACTACTCGTGCTGAGGCATCTTCTGCTAGGAGGGCTGCTGGTCAGGGGGAGGCTACTGAGGACCGTGCTGAGGACCGTGCTGCTGAGGACCGTGCTGCCAGGTCCACCACTTCTTCCTCTGAGCCATCATGGGCCAAGAAGCTGAAGAACAAGATGAAGACTCTCTTCTGCATGCAGGCAAAGGGACAGTACATGGCTCACGTGTCTGACAAGGAGAGTCGCCACCGTGACAAGAAGGTGATGAGGCTCTATGGAGAGGATGTGTCTGGCGGGTCTAAGGACGTCATCACTCCTGAGGCTGCCTGGATGTCTAAGCAGTGCTACAAGTGGACCAGTTCAGAGGATGACACGGAGGAGACTATCCCCGCCGCTGAGTCTGACGAGGAGCACGAGGAGCAGTGGGACGACTTCTCTGCCTGAGCCACCCCGTGTCTGTAGGTGTCCTCTCTGCCTTTTTGGCGTCTCGATGCTAAAGGGGGAGAGAGTGTAGGGATTTGCGTTGTGTTTGGTGTGTTTGTTTGCTTTGTTTGCTTTGTCGTTTGGACCTCGTTTGCTTTAGTTCGGTTTGTGCTTCCGAGACCTTTCCTCCATATGGTGTAAGACAGATGCACTTTATCTATCATAGTTAACTTATGTATGGTATATCTCGTCTAGTGTTAGATATGCTTTGTCTCTATAATATAGGGGGAGCTTTGATCCTAGTATTCGTGTGCCGTGCAGTTCAAAGCACTCATCTAGGTAGCACACATATAGGGGGAGCCCGTCTATATTATAGAGAGGAGGGGTTTGCATTTACTTAATATTATTTTCTTTGTGCAAATCCTGTATTGTCATCAATCCACCAAAAAGGGGGAGATTGTAAGGTCATATTTATCCCTAAGTGTTTTGGTGATTGATGACAATGCATTTGCGGACTAATTGTGTGCCATGAGCTTTCCAGACTCTTCTCTGCTAGGCACAAGACGATTGGGTGCCCCTCGAAGACTGATGAAGACGGCGTCTTTTCTACGTTTCTTTTTGGTGGATTTGAGTCGTAGGAAAGCTGTACTATTAAGAGGGGGTCCGCGTTGGAAAGGTTTGGGTGGAATCATCATGTACACGTCTCCTTTTATCCCCTCCTTCTTCCTTGGAGCTTCCTCCGTTTTCCTGCCATAGTTGACTGACTGCTTGTGTGGTTGCGGTAGTACCGCTCCAGGATTAACGGTAGTACCATGGGCATCCACGGTAGTACCGCGCAGTGGCACAGTAGTACCGCTGGTGCTCACGGTAGTACCGCTCCCCCGGAGCCTTACTACCGCTGCCCCACCCGACTAGTGCTGCCCGGTTGCGGTAGTAGGAGCGGATGTAATTTTTTACATGCACACCTGCCGCGGTAGTACCGCTTTCGCCGTGCGGTAGTACCGCGCTAGGCGGTCAGGCAGTAGTACCGCCCCTCGATAGTACTACTGTGTCGAGTTTTTGCTACTTCCGTTTTTTTGCGGAAGTATGCACGGAAGTTCCCCTCCCACCTATCGGGACTTTTTGCCTCACGGAAGTACCGCCCTGATGGCGCGGTAGTACCACGTGGGCGGAAGTACTGCCCCAGCTTGCGTCTGTTTCCCTGGCTGGGGGTCGCGGCAGTACCGTAGGGTGGTACGGTAGTACCGCACTACCGTGCGGTAGTACTGCTTGGTTGCAAGTAGTACTACCGCGCGGCCTTGCGGTAGTAGCGCTGGCCATGCGCGGTAGTACCGCTGGCCGCGGGCTGGTAGGTGGGTAACGGTTGGATCTTTTCCACACACTATATAAAGGGTCTCCTTCTTCCCCGTTGACTCACCTCTTCCACCATTAAAGCTCCATTATTGCTCCGAGCTCCATTTTCGCCCGATCTCTCTCCCTAGCCAACCAAACTTGTTGATTTGCTCGGGAGTGGTTGAGAAGGCCCCGATCTACACTTCCACCGAGAGATATTTGATTCCCCCTACTAATCCCTTGCGGATCTTGTTACTCTTGGGTGTTTGAGCATCCTAGACGGTTGAGGTCACCGCGAAGCCATAGTCCATTGTGGTGAAGCTTCGTGGTGTCGTTGGGAGCCTCCAATTGAGTTGTGGAGATTGCCCCAACCTCGTTTGTAAAGGTTCGGTCGCCGCCTCCAAGGGCACCAATAGTGGAATCACAGCATCTCGCATTGTGTGAGGGCGTGAGGAGATTACGGTGGCCCTAGTGGCTTCTTGGGGAGCATTGTGCCTCCACACCGCTCCAACGGAGACGTACTTCCTCTCAAAGGGAAGGAATTTCGGCAACACTTCCTCGTCTCCACCGTCTCCACTTTTGGTTATCTCGTGCCTTTACTTGTGTAGCTTATTTGTTTCATATATCTTGCTTGCTTGTGTTCCTATTCGTGTTGCATCATATAGGTTGCTCATCTAGTTGCATGTCTAGACAACCTATTTTGATGCAAAGTTTAAATTGCTAAAGAAAAGCTAAAAATTGTTAGTTGCCTATTCACCCCCCTCTAGTCAACCATATCAATCCTTTCATACACTTTTCGAGGAAACAACCTCAAGTTCATAGTATAAACTCTATTGGAAAAATTCCATCGATTATTTTTGGAGGTTTCGAATTTCATCTTCCTACTGTAAAGAAGAAATATGATATTATTATTGTTGGGGATGTGCATATCCCCGTTGTGGTAACCTAGTGTTATTAAAAAATTCTCCGGTTCCATGTTATTCGGAATGAGTTTGTTAACAAGTCCTGATCAACCTTGTTAGTGGATTCCTTTTGATGAGCATGAGATGGATGAATTTAGAAAACACAACTCTCTCTACCCTCTTTTTACTTTCTGTTAATTATATTAAATAAAGCAAAATAGTAATTTTTGTATGTTTTCTGAATTATGCATGCAATAAAATTTCTCCAAATGCCCTGAAATTTAAATATGATTTTTTCTGGAATATTTGAGAATATCTGGCACTGAGAACATAGCACGGGGAGCAAGCACCTGGCCACGAGGGTGGAGGGAACGCCCACCCCCCTGGGCGCGCCCCCAGCCTCGTGGGCCCACGGTGGCTCCCCTCCACTTATTCCAGCTACCACACACTCCTTCCTCCCACAAACCTCTCTAACCAGCTCAAACCCGAGTCCAAGCTCATCTTGCTGCCATTTTCGATCTCCTTGCTCAAAGCACCTCTCACAAAACTGTAACATCCCAAAATTCTAAATTTTGGAATGTTATATTAAATAAATATTTATAATTTTTTTTTGATTATTGTGTGACTGATTGTGTGAAATTGAGTGGCATTTTGAAATTTCAGAGGCACTTGAATTTTATTTGAATTTGGATTCAACTTGGCATTCGAAATTTATTTCATATACCCGTGATAAATACTTGTTTAAAAGTATGAGAGGAGCTAACATGACACTCCAAAAAGTCAGGAGAAATTAATGCCAAAAGTTTTTGAATTCAAATTGGAGTTTATTTGGAATTTATAATAAAAATGTTTTCTTCTAGTTTGGATTTTTCCTCTGGAAAAATGTTCACGTTGTTGGGCTTATTTTTCTGATTTTTTTGATATATATATATATGTACTATATAAAAATATTATAGATTTATCTTTTTTTCCTTTGCCTTATTTCGAAAAAAAGGAAAAGAACCCCCGAGCTGGTCAGGCCAACCGACCCAGCCAACCGGCCCAGCCAGCCACCCGGCGTGGCCCAACAGCGAGCCACAGCCGCAGCCCAGCCGCACCCTCACCCGAATCCCCTCGCGACCGGTCGCCCGACCAAACTCTTCCCTCTCTCTCTCGCTGACCGGTGGACCCCGCCGTCTTCTTCCTCCTCCGCACGCAACTGCCGCAGCAATATCGCGCCGCCGCCGCCGTATCCCGGAGATCGCGGGATCCTCTCCCCGATCTACGCCCTCCTCCAAGTCGATCGGCCCTATATATATACCCGTCCCCTCACCCCGTTCTGCCCCTTCCTGACCCCCGAACCCCTCTCCCTCGCCGTCTATTGCTCGCCGGAGCCCGAGCTCCGCCGCCACGCCATTGCCGCCGCAACACTCGACCCCGACCACCTTGCCGCCACCTAAGATCACCACCGCAACCCCATCGCTCGTCCGCATCTCCCTGTGCCTTCGCCGAGCCCGAAACCCACCGGAGCGCCGTCATCCGCCGACGCCCGAACGCATCGCCGCCTCAACCTCACCGTCGTCCTCCTTTGATGTCCCCGATCTCACCGCCGACCACCATCGGCATCGTCGTTGTCTTCCGCATCTGGGCGTCTTCACCGTCGTCGAGGACCACCGGAGGCCTCACCTGCATCGTCCCCGAGCCGCCACCGCCGCCGACGACCTCGCCGGAGCTCGCCCCACCGCGGTGAGCCATTCCCCTCCGTTCGATCTGTTATTGACGCGCTAGATTAGATCTAACAAACGGTTAGGTTTTTCTATTTATAGACCGGTTTAGTTCCGGTTCGTTTCAGTTTTATTCGGTTTAGATCGGTTCAGGTCGAGTCGGTTTAGCCGATCGGTTTCTTTTATTTCGTATGTGCGCGGTTTAGTTAGTTTTCGGCCGAGCACCGTTTAGTTACGGATCGCCCACCAGTTTAGCCCAGTAACAATGGGCCACGTAGCTAGTGCCCGATTGTTTTTTTTCGTTTCTGTTTTAAAAACAGAACAAGTTTCAATCTTATATTGCTTGTATCTTTTAGCATACTTGATGTTTTTGAGTGATTCCAATTGCAATGTGTCACAAATTTTATGAAGTTTCCGTTAGTGATTTGAAATTTGGAATTTGAGTAGTTTAAATTTGAATTAGTTGAAATATGCTTCAAACACCGTTTTGGCTCTAGTTTAAACTCAAGAATAGATTTTTGATTGATTCTTTTTGCTACTGTTTTGTTATTGTTTTGTTTATCCAGTAGCATGTAGTGGCTTATTTATAGTTTATTTTAAATTAGGTTTATTGCGAAAACAACACTGTTTTGCTTATGTAGTTGTTTTAGTTATATAATTAGTGCTTTTAATTATTTTTAGTTAATTCTTTTTGTAAATTTTTTTTGATTCTGTTATTTAGGAGTAAATTAGTTTGATAATTATTTTAGTATTGTTTACTTTTGTCTTTTGCTAGTTGCTATAGTTGTTCTGGTGTTAACTAGTCAGTTACAATAGTTTCCATACTAGTTCCTTTTGCTAGTAAATGCTTTAGTAAATTATTTTGTTGTTGTTTTATTAGAATTATATTTTCCATGCTGTATAAAAGTTATTAGAGTAATTTAGTTTTAATAAGAAAGTTTTGACTGTTATTGTGTGAGTTGGTTTCTCCCTTGTTTTCGTGAAGTTTTTCCTTGGAATTCTATTTGGTTTTCTTTGACTTCATTATTGTTTTATTTATGGCTTTTCGATTGTTATTTTGATTGCTAGTATTGTTTGCTAAGATTATTGCTTATGTGAGTATAATGTTTGACTATATAGATTTTCTCGGAGTGACGAATAGTTTATCAAAGATTTCGAGAGCGTTGCTATCTTCATCAAGTAATACCAGGAAAGTTCACTTTGACCATGTTTTTCATACCTATATTTTTATTGCATTTAGTGTCATCCTTGCAACAACTTCTCCAATAGTGATATTGATTTTTGTAGTTGAGTAGAATGCATGAGGTAGGAACCCACCTCCTTGTTACCAAGCCCGAGACGTATATAGTTTTAATGCTACACTGTAGTAGACGGGGTTTGGTATGAGTGCTCGGGAGTGGTGTGAAAATGAAGGACTTTACGTCAAAGACGACAACTTCATGATGGCATCTGCAAGGACTGCATCTTCAGGACTCCTCAGGATTTCGAGACTCGAGACAAAAATTGAATACACACTACTGGGTGAAGGACGATTGACGGGCACCCTGGAGAAACCAGTGGTTGGCCGGGATGCATGGAGAAGCGCCATGACATCTTGCAGATAGCTTCACCCAGACTCAAAGAGACGGAAGAATACTTCATGCCCGGAAGCTTACCTGTGCAACCACAAGTCACTATGGGCTCTGGCTTGGTTGACCTTAGTTGTGACTCTGGCTGGGACGGTGCTAGCAGATGTAGAACTACGGTAGGATTGGATGAGCACCGGACAGTGGTCAGAGGAACTCTTCGGGAGACCATGTTTCAGTCATCTTGTTGTCAAACACCCTGAAGTGCGAGAATGTAAAGAGAGGGATCGAATCTTGCGGGTAAAGTGTACAAACCTCTGCAGAGGGTTAAAAACCTAATCGATTAGCCGTGTCCCCGGTTACGGACAATTTGAGCCTCTGGACTTGGATCTATCTCGGAACTCTCAACACCGGACTGATAACTTAATTGTGGGCAACTTATGATGATTTGGGCTATGAGACATCAGTTGGCGGAACCATGTCATGATAGAACACTCCGTAGTACAGACTCCTGATATTCCTTTGTTGTAGGGAAAATAAAACCAGCTTTTACGCAAAAACATCAGACACAGAGCCACCAAGCCATATTGCATATAGAATAGTTTCATCATCTGTTTTCCTGATATTGTGATCTTGCTGGTACATTCAATGTACTGACCTACACGGCTGCAACGTCTCATGTTGCAGATATGTTTCTTCCAACGAGTAAGAGTACGGTACAGGGTTATGGTCTACACTCAACCTGCCGATGGCGTTGATGGGACTCCACACCCGATTATTTGTTTCCGCTGAGACTTATGAGGTATATATATCAGTTTTACCTTATTTATACATGTGATTGCACTTTGATATATACATTGATGTATTGTGTGTGCCAGCATACCTATCCAGGGATGGCACAGATACACAGAGACTTGACCGTCTGAGGTCGGGTCGCTACAGATATGGTATCAGAGCACATGTTGACTGTAGGACGTGACCCTAAAAATCGGAAAGCCCCTAGGACAGGAAATCTCTAAAACTTTATTTTCAAAAGAATCTATTACTTCTCATCTTTACTGATCTTATCAAATATCCTCTCTTACCTCAAATAGTTAGAATATACCCCTTTCCCTTTTGACCACACGGAGGATCAACTAAAGCTGCTCCAAGAAGGACAAGATATCGGACAACCGATGACCATTTCAGAGTAAAGAGGATTTCACCATGCATTAGAAGAGTTGAAGCTAGAACGGTTGAAGACTCTGAAGACTTGAAGAATCAGAAGAATTATTCGACCGTTAGAGGACCAAACCCCTGTTATACACTTACGTTAGAATGCGATGATTTGTGAGCTATCAATTGTTTGATGTTTTTCCGACAGCCACAAAATAAAACTCGTTTCTTCAAAACTATTTTTTTTGTATTGTGTGTATCCCTCCTCACCTCTCTCTTATCTCACCCTAAAACCCTTGGACCCAGTAGATGATGAATGAAGTTGGACTGGTATTCTCTGGACCGAAAACCCAGCCGGAAGCAGAGCTATGGATTCAGAACATGGAGAATCACTTCGGGAGCAATTTGGTTTCAAGGAAGAATGAAGTATCGTATGCTCTTCAGTACTTTGAAGGAAGTGCTACAACATGGTGGCAGATGCATCAAGCTATACAGGGATGGAATGGAGCAAGGACTTGGTAAGAATTCAAGAAGACTCTGACAAGATCCCGTCTTATCCGGAAGCACCATGATATCCCAAGAAATAAACCTTGTGCCTGCAAGATTTGCGGAGAAATAGGACACACCCAGGAGGAACACAAGGATGGATGCCCTCATTGTGAGGAGAAACACCCAGCTGAGGAATGCCCAACTAGTCAGGTGACTTGTTTCTTGTGTGAAGGAACCACCCACTACCCAGCTCAGTGTCACATTTACCCCATGGTGCAACAAATTATTCAGAGGCAAGAAGAAGGAATGACAGAAGCCTTCCGAGAAGTTATGAAAGAACCTGTTATTAAGGAAAGTGTTGAAGACCCTGATGGAGAAAGCCTCAATAGATTTTACTCCGATGCCTGTTATTCATGTGGAGAAGAAGGACATTTTTCACAGTATTACACCAAGGAAAGAAAAGAGTATCTGGGATACTTCCCGACAGAAGTAGTGGAGTTTGATCCACGGGGAATAGAACGTTTGATCAGAATGAAGAAAACCAGGAAGAGAAAACAAAGACACCCTCAGAACAACCCAATTTCTGCAAAGAGGGACAAGAGTCATATTACCTGTTTTGAATGTAAGGACGTTGGGCATTATGCCAATGATTGTCTCGAAAGGAAGCAAGGAACTCAAGGAGCAGGCACCATCACCAAGAAGCCTCGATACATGCCGGAAGTTATTTGTTTTCGTTGCAAGGAAGTAGGACATTTTGCTAGGGATTGTTCAAATCATGAGAAAAGCTGGAGCTGAGTAGTAGAGATGTTGATATCAGTAATAAGGGTAGTAAGGAAAACACTTTTTCATGAGAATGCGGGGTTGAGTTATGTAATAGATTACTCAGAGATTGTAATAATTCATGACTCAATAAAGTTGATATGTCATATGCTGAAAGGCTTTAAGGAGTTGTTATATTTTATCTTGGAAATTAATATTCTGGATGAACATGGAAGAAAATGAGTTGTGATGCATAAACTGGATGTTGGAAATTGAGTTTGAAGTTTTGTTTGGATGATATGAATGTGTACCCCAGAAGATATGTACCTTATTCTGCGCACCATTTTTGTTTTACAACTGCAGATGACGACCCTTTACGAGTCTTTCCTCAAAGGTCCGGAAACGATCATGACCCTGACAAGTGATCATGATTACCTGAAGATCCTGAAGGACATGATGAAGCATATTCACCTTGAAGGAGATGCAGTCTACAAAGGCTACCCCTTCATGCAAAAGGGAGTGGAACTTTGGTATGTGGAGGTACACCTCCATCGTATGAAAGGAGTTTGCCCAAAGATGATGGGGCAGTACTTTTTCATCTCACGTGTACCACAAGCAACTTTCTTCGACGCTGTTTGTGAAGCAGCCATGGAAGCCATACGCCAGATCGGAGAAATACTTGAAGCAAGACTCCGTTATACTCAGGAATACCTAAGAGAAGTGCATGCAGAGATGATGGAGGTGAAGCTCAAGACCACCACGATGAAACAGAAGATTGAAGATTTCAAGGCGCATGTCGCACAATTCCAGTGGGACTAAAGAATCCTCAAGGAGGATAAATAAATAAAGTTGGAAGTAATGCCTGACCATACCGAACCATGTGGGTGGCAGCATTTGTAACAAAGTACTTTTTGGAAGTTGGATTTATGAAAAATGGTTAAGGATGTAATAAAAGATTTGATATGAAAAATAATATGATTTATGGATAAACTAGTGCATTTCATTTTAAGTGTGGTAGTACTCCGTAAAGCCACAAGATCAATGAAGAAAGAAATGTGTTATTCATGACGGTCCATAGAAGGGAGCTGGACCAAATAAGTTGGAGTTTTGTATGATCGTCACCACAAGGGTATGAAGGAAGAAGTACTATTGGATTTAAAGGAGATGTAATGTTGGAATATGGAATGATAATCCTCGAAAGGATGAGTTAAATTTTACAAGAGTTGAAGTGGGCCATAACCCACAGGGCCCGGAGTTAATAAGAAGCAAGCACACTCTTGCTGAAGGAAGATATTTTGGAAGAAAACTCTGAGTTAATCAACCGACTTTTTTAGGAGGATACGAAAACCCGAGAGATGTGAAGAACCATTAGATGTCTTGTTCAGCTTGCAGAAACAATGGATTTATTCGAACTCAATTCGTCGACAAGAGAAATTCTGCAATGCTTGTGAGTATGCCCAAGTGTTAGAATACGTGATTCGATGTCTGCATATGTAGTAATGGTTCAAGTACGGGATGGATTGGCCCCCATACCGGAGACTTCTATCATGAACTACATATGTTGATGGAAAATCAGAGAGCCTTGAACACCTTAGAAGAGTGTCGACACGTCAAGCCATAAAACCATAGAATGGTAGGATGATTGATCCATGTACCAGGCACCCGTTGCCAATCGTAGGATATACGGTGAGATTTCAACCAAACCCATTTTTTTCTGTAGAAGAAACCATACATGGTTGACCACCATGAGCATTTCGATAGTTATTTAGTATTGGCGACAGACCAGTCAGCTAAGAAGACCCAGACTCGGAAGAACGTCACCAGGATGAAACGACACGTGTTTGAGGAAAAGGTTATGCCCCGACCGGAAGAGCACCCGTGAAAGAGCTATTCCGGAGTATATGAGAACACCGACACCAGCAACCCAAAAGGATGGAGTACATGAGTTTTGTCAGAACCATACCCATGCTTTTAAGTGTGGTAGTACACTAGACCCTTCCGACCAAAATATTTGCTAGAATACCCCAAACCCTAACCTTTTCTTGCTAGCCTCTTCGAATCTCGAGGATGAGATTCATTTTAAGTGTGGTAGGTTTGAAACATCCCAAAATTCTAAATTTTGGAATGTTATATTAAATAAATATTTATGATTTTTTGTTTGATTATTGTGTGACTGATTGTGTGAAATTGAGTGCATTTTGAAATTTCAGAGGCACTTGAATTTTATTTGAATTTGGATTCAACTTGGCATTCGAAATTTATTTCATATACCCCTGACAAATACTTGTTTAAAAGTATGAGAGGAGCTAACATGACACTCCAAAAAGTTAGGAGAAATTAATGCCAAAAGTTTTTGAATTCAAATTGGAGTTTATTTGGAATTTATAATGAAAAATGTTTTCTTCTAGTTAGGATTTTGCCTCTGGAAAAATGTTCACGTTGTAGGGTTTATTTTTCTGATTTTTTGATATATATGTACTATATAAAAATATTATAGATTTATCTTTTTTTTCCTCTACCTTATTTGAAAAAAAAGGAAAAGAACCCCCGAGCTGGCCAGGCCAACCGGCCCAGCCAGCGCGGCCCAACAGCGAGCCACAGCCGCAGCCCAGCCGCACCCTCACCCGAATCCCCTCGCGACCGGTCGCCCGACCGAACTCTTCCCTCTCTCTCTTGCTGACTGGTGGACCCCGCCGTCTTCCTCCTCCTCCGCACGCAACCGCCGCAGCAATATCACGCCGCCGCCGCCGTATCCCGGAGATCGCGGGATCCTCTCCCCGATCTACCCCCTCCTCCAAGTCGATCGCCCCTATATATATACCCCTTCCCTCACCCCGTTCTGCCCCTTCCTGACCCCCGAACCCCTCTCCCTCGCCGTCTATTGCTCACCGGAGCCCGAGCTCCACCGCCACGCCATTGCCGCCGCAACACTCGACCCCGACCACCTTGCCGCCACCTAAGATCACCACCGCAACCCCATCGCTCATCCGCATCTCCCTGTGCCTTCGCCGAGCCTGAAACCCACCGGAGCGCCGTCATCCGCCGACGCCCGAACGCCATCGCCGCCTCAACCTCACCGTCCTCCTCCTCTGACGTCCCCGAGCTCACCGCCGACCACCATCGGCATCGTCGTTGTCTTCCGCATCGCCTGGGCGTCTTCACCGTCGTCGAGGACCACCGGAGGCCTCACCTGCATCGTCCCCGAGCCACCACCGCCGCCGACGACCTCGCCGGAGCTCGCCCCACCGCGGTGAGCCATTCCCCTCCGTCCGATCTGTTATTGACGCGCTAGATTAAATCTAACGAACGGTTAGGTTTTTCCTGTTTATAGACCGGTTTAGTTCCGATTCGTTTCAGTTTTATTCGGTTTAGATCGGTTCAGGTCGAGTCGGTTTAGCCGATCGGTTTCTTTTATTTCGTATGTGCGCGGTTTAGTTAGTTTTCGGCCGAGCGCCGTTTAGTTACGGATCGCCCACCAGTTTAGCCCAGTAGCAATGGGCCACGTAGCTAGTGCCCGATTGTTTTTTTTTTTCGTTTCCGTTTTAAAAACAAAACAAGTTTCAATCTTATAATGCTTGTATCTTTTAGCATACTTGATGTTTTTGATTGATTCCAATTGCAATGTGTCACAAATTTTATGAAGTTTCTGTTAGTGATTTGAAATTTGGAATTTGAGTAGTTTAAATTTGAATTAGTTCAAATATGCTTCAAACACCGTTTTGGCTCTAGTTTAAACTCAAGAATAGATTTTATATTGATTCTTTTTGCTACTGTGTTGTTATTGTTTTGTTTATCCAGTAGCATGTAGTGGCTTATTTATAGTTTATTTTAAATTAGGTTTATTGTGAAAACAGTACTGTTTTGCTTATGTAGTTGTTTTAGTTATATAATTAGTGCTTTTAATTATTTTTAGTTAATTCTTTTTGTAATTTTTTTTTGATTCTGTTATTTAGGAGTAAATTAGTTTGATAATTATTTTAGTATTGTTTACTTTTGTCTTTTGCTAGTTGCTATAGTTGTTCTGGTGTTAACTAGTCAGTTACAATAGTTTTCATACTAGTTCCTTTTGCTAGTAAATGCTTTAGTAAATTATTTTGTTGTTGTTTTATTAGAATTATATTTTCCATGCTGTATAAAAGTTATTAGAGTAATTTAGTTTTAATAAGAAAGTTTTGACTGTTATTGTGTGAGTTGGTTTCTCCCTTGTTTTCGTGAAGTTTTTCCTTGGAATTCTATTTGGTTTTCTTTGACTTCATTATTGTTTTATTTATGGCTTTTCGATTTTTATTTTGATTGCTAGTATTGTTTGCTAAGATTATTGCTTATGTGAGTATAATGTTTGACTATATAGATTTTCTCGGAGTGACGATCAAAGATTCCGACAGCGTTGCTATCCTCATCAAGTAATACTAGGCAAGTTCACTTTGACCATGTTTTTCATACCTATATTTTATTGCATTTAGTGTCATCCTTGCAACAACTTCTCCAGTAGTGATATTGATTCTTGTAGTTGAGTAGAATGCATGAGGTAGGAACCCACCTCCCTGTTACCAAGCCCGGGACGTATATAGTTTTAATGCTACGCTGTAGTAGACGGGGTTTGGTATGAGTGCTCGGGAGTGGTGTGAAAATGAAGGACTTTACATCAAAGATGACAACTTCATGATGGCATCTGCAAGGACTGCATCTTCAGGACTCCTCGGGATTTCGAGACTCGAGACAAGAATTCAATACACACTACTGGGTGAAGGACGGTTGACGGGCACCCTGGAGAAACCAGTGGTTGGCCGGGATGCATGGAGAAGCGCCATGACATCCTGCGGAAAGCTTCACCCAGACTCAAAGAGACGGAAGAATACTTCATGCCCGGAAGCTTACCTGTGCAACCGCAAGTCACTATGGGCTCTGGCTTGGTTGACCTTAGTTGTGACTCTGGCTGGGACGATGCTAGCAGATGTAGAACTACGATAGGATTGGATGAGCACCGGACAGTGGTCAGAGGAACTCTTCGGGAGACCATGTTTCGGTCATCTTGTTCTCAAACACCCTGAAGTGCGAGAATGTAAAGAGAGGGATCGAATCTTGCGGGTAAAGTGTACAAACCTCTGTAGAGGGTTAAAAACCTAATCGATTAGCCGTGTCCCCGGTTACGGACAATTTGAGCCTCTGGACTTGGATCTATCTCGGAACTCTCAGCACCGGACTGATAACTTAATTGTGGGCAACTTATGATGATTTGGGCTATGAGACATCGGTTGGCGGAACCATGTCATGATAGAACACTCCGTAGTACAGACTCCTGATATTCCTTTGTTGTAGGGAAAATAAAACCAGCTTTTACGCAAAAACATCAGACACAGAGCCACCAAGCCATATTGCATATAGAATAGTTTCATCATCTGTTTTCCTCATATTGTGATCTTGCCGGTACATTCAATGTACTGACCTACACGGCTGCAACGTCTCATGTTGCAGATATGTTTCTTCCGACGAGTAAGAGTATGGTACAGGGTTATGGTCTACACTCAACCTGCCGATGGCGTTGATGGGACTCCACACCCGATTATTTGTTTCCGCTGAGACTTATGAGGTATATATCAGTTTTACGTTATTTATACATGTGATTGCACTTTGATATATACATTGATGTACTGTGTGTGCCAGCATACCGATCCAGGGATGGCACAGATACACAGAGACTTGACCGTCTGAGGTCGGGTCGCTACAAAAACTGCTTTGGGGGATTGTTCCTTGGTATGTGACTCCTCCAATGGTCCAATTAGTTTTTGTTCTAGTGCTTTATTCATTGCATATTTTTGCTGCTTAGGTGACCCTGTTCTTGAGCTTGCATGTCAAATTTATGTGGTCAAAAGTAGTTTTGATGCATGATATTGCCTCTAGGCACTTGTAGGAGTAGTTGCTATCAATTTTGTTGAGTTTGGTTCACTTTTATTTTTTTGACGGTTAACGACAGTGGGAGAGGCTCCCACTGACTTTGTATTACTCACAAGAGAACAATTACATCAGTGTTATAGATGGGTTTTTAGTGGCCCCCCGGCCAAACTCAAAAGAAACAAAGCTAGGCAAGTGTTACAAAAGAAGTTACAAGCTTTATACGTAAGAGTTTAGGTAGGGATGGAGGTCCTCTCTACAATTATGCAATAAAAGACTCAACAAATTTTTGAATCTAGCAAGCCATGAGTCAAATGAATGGTGGATCACTCTGAAGTAGACATTATTCCTCTCCATCCACAGACTCCAGGCTGCCATCAAAAATATGTCCATAAACAAAGGCTGACGCCAGTTTTCTTTGCCTCCATGGATCAAGGAGATTCTGTCTCCCATCGCTGGCCAAAGCGTGCCAACTTTGGCCCAGCAGCGCCGACTAAATGGGCAGGCGAAGAATAGGTGCTCAACCGTTTCCTCAGGTGGGTTTTGACAAAGCATGCAGGTATAAACGTTGTTAGCCACACTATAGTGTCTATGTTTCAGCATGTTTCTTGTGTTCAGGCATCAACCAACAACAGCCATCCGAACATTTTGAATTTGATTGGGCATTTAGATTTCCAAAGCCAGAGAAAGGCTTTGTCCGCGACAACCTCTCTGAAACAGTGGTCATAGAATTTCTTTGAGGAGTAGGTTCCACTGAGGTTGCACTCCCAGGTATCATACTGATCAGTATCCAAGCTCGTATGCAATGAGCCTTGTTGGTTCACTTTTATTTGAAGTTACTAAAATTTCAGAAATTTTTCAGAGGAAGAAATATGTTTAGGAAAATGTACCAAGGTGGTCCTTCAAGGAAGCAAGGACGCAGGCTCGCAATACGCGATGACGACGATGAACCACCGAGGGAAGCTCAAGTGCGGGCTTGTGAATAGCCTTCAGAGGACTTTATGGATCAAGCAGGAATCATGGAAGAATTTAACACATATGTGCGTAATGCTGATCTTGAGAGCTTCGAGGCAGATAAGTGCCGCCAGTACCACTATCTCACTGATTCCTTTGTGAGAAGGATTGAAGTTTCATCATCACGGAATTCTAAAACCGTCCTGTTTGATCTTTATGAAAATTCTTATACTATGGACTTAGAGGATTTTAATACTGCTTGCAAACTTCCACAATGGGGCAGCACTAGTGAGCCTCGCAAATCTGAGTTTAGAGATTTTCTTGCTAGTATAACTGTGGGGGAATCTAGAGATATAACACAAGCTACCATAGGGAGCATTCATTTTCCTGCTATACATTATTTTGCTCTCTTCATAGGTAGATGCATTAATGGTAAGGATGAAGTATGTCACATGTGTGTGCCTGATCTTAGCGTTCTCAGTAGCGCCATTTTAGGAGATAAACAATACAACTTGGGGCTATCGTTGCACGTAGGTTGCATAATAATCGTATTCATGGAGATTTCTTTGGTGGAATTTATGCAACCCGTCTAGCTAATTTTCTTGATATACCCATACGTGGGTATGATATTGAGTTGCCTCCTGTTTATTTAGATTATGAGGCCATGGTTCGTCATCAGTTTTTTGAGAGGAACAATCAGTTCCTCCAGTACCGACTAATCTTTGACAGACGACGCACCTATCACGTCGCTCTCCCTGCTCCCGCTTTCTTTGACTCTCAGGAAAAAGGGAGATATATTATAACCAGGGAGGAGGCGGACGAGTATAAGAGCAGGACGGAGACGGCCCGTCTCCAAGCGGCAGCTCATGAGGCAATAGCTGCTGCATCTCAGTATGACCCTAGCTACAACTTTGGATATCCGCCAGGACAGCCGTGGCCATAGACCAACTTAGGCCAAAAGCCTAAGCTTGGGGGAGTACGTATTTATCACCGACATTTCATTGATGTTCACAGACTCATTGCTAGTTATCGGTGCTCATACTTTTTCATTGTATCATCCATGCTAGTTTATTTTCCTTTCTATGCTTTCTTCTTGTGTGTTTGATAAACCTTAAGGAAAACAAAAAAAAATAGTTGTAGCTTTTAATTAGTTTAATTTCCATGCTTGTAGTAGTAAATAAAAAGAAAACCCAAAAAGATTTCTCGTTCTTCTTTTGCTTGTTGGGAGCTTTCCCGTGTAAATAGTTTTATTTCTTTTCTTTCCTTTGGGGGCCGAGAGGAGAAGACCATGATTAAAATGTTAAAGTGGCTATTATATGCATTATCGTTGATCTGACAAAGATCCCATATTACCTTGTCTTCTCTCTTGAATTGAATGCATGCAGATTCCAGCTTAGTCCAATGCACGTGCACTATTATTATTATCCACACTATTCAGTCGTGCAAGTGAAAGACAATAATGATGATTATATGATGAACTAATTGAGATGAGAAAAGCTGGTATGAACTCGACCTCTCTTGTTTTTGTAAATATGATTAGTTCATCGTTCTTGATTCAGCCTATTATGAATAAACATGTTTGTAATGACAATTAGAGATTGTAGTTTCTTATGCCATGCTTAATTAGCTAGGAGCTTATAATGGTTTACCTTGCGTGCCAACATGCTATTAAAATGGTTGTGATGTGGTATGATAGGGTGGTATCCTCTTTTGAATGATTCGAGTGGCTTGACTTGGCACATGTTGACGCATGTAGTTGAAACAAAATTAACATAGCCTCGATGATATTTTTGTTCATGGTGCATTATATCCTACTCATGCTTGCATTCGGTGTTGATTAATTTTAATGTATGTTCATGACTGTTGTCGCTCTCTAGCTGGTCGCTTCCCAGTCTTTTGCTAGCCTTCACTTGTACTAAGCGGGAATTCTACTTGTGCATCCAATTCCATAAACCCCAAAGTTATTCCATATGAGTCCACCATACCTACCTATATACGGTATCTACCTGCCATTCCAAGTAAATTTGTATGTGCCAAACTCTAAACCTTCAAATAAACATTCTGTTTTGTATGCTCAAATATCTCATGTATCAACTAGGACTGTCCGTATCTTCCATGTTAGGCGGGTTATTCTAAAGAGGAGTGGACTCCGCTACTCACTCACGAGAAAATGGCTGGTCACCGGGATGCCCAGTCCCATGCTTTATGCAAATCAAATCAAAATAATTGCAAAAATAACTCCCCCGGGACTGTTGTTAGTTGGAGGCACTCGTTGTTTCGAGCAAGCCATGGATTGATGCTTGTTGGTGGAGGGGGAGTATAAACTTTACCATTCTGTTTGGGAACCACCTATAATGTGTGTAGCATGGAAGATATCACCATCTCTTGGTTGTTATGTTGACAATTAAAGTATACCGCTCAAAATATTATTCATATCAATTTCAAAACCGAGCTCTAGCACCTCTACAAATCCCTGCTTCCTTCTGCGAAGGTCCTATCAATTTACTTTTATGTTGAGTCATCATCCTCTTATTAAAAATCACCAGTTGGAGAGCACCGCTGTCATTTGCATCCATTACTGTTAGTTTACATTGAGCATGACTTGACTGGATCTCTTTTACCATGAATTACAATGTCTAGTCAGTCCTTGATCTTTAAAGGTGCTCTGCATTTATGTTTTGCGGCCTTAGAAAGGGCTAGTGAGATACCATCTTGTTATATCATATCATGATTGTTTTGAGAAAGTGTTGTCATCCGAGATTTATTATTATTGCTCGCTAGTTGATTATGTCATTGATATGAGTAAACATGAGACCTAAATCTTATTGTGAATATGGTTAGTTCATAATCTTTGCTGAAAACTTGAATGCTGGCTTTACATATTTACAACAACAAGAGCAAACAGAGTTTGTAAATTTTTTTCTTTATCACTTTCAATTTATCAACTGAATTGCTTGAGGACAAGCAAAGGTTTAAGCTTGGGGGAGTTGATACATCTCCGTCGTATCTAATTTTCCAAACACTTTTGCCCTTGTTTTGGACTCTAACTTGCATGATTTGAATAGAACTAACACAGACTGACGCTGTTTTCAGCAGAATTGCCATGGTGTTATTTTGTGCAAAAATAAAAGTTCTCGGAATGACCTGAAAATCAACGGAGAATTATTTTTGGAATATATAAAGAATACTGGAAGGAAGATCCACGTCAAGGGGCCTCCACCTGTCCACGAGGGTGGGGGGCGTGCCCCCTGCCTCGTGGGCCCCCTGACGCTCCACCGACCTCAACCCTGACTCCATATATTCACTTTTAGGGAGAAAAAAACCAAGGAGAAGGATTCATCACGTTTTACGATACGGAGCCGCCGCCAAGCCCTAAACTCTCTTGGGAGGGCTGATCCGGAGTCCGTTCGGGGCTTCGGAGAGGGCAATCCGCCGCCATCGTCATCATCAACCATCCTCCATCACCAATTTCATGATGATCATCGCCGTGCGTGAGTAATTCCATTGTAGGCTTGCTGGACGGTGATGGGTTGGATGAGATTTATCATATAATCGAGTTAGTTTTGTTAGGGTTTGATCCCTAGTATCCACTATGTTCTGAGATTGATGTTGCTATGACTTTGCTATGCTTAATGCTTGTCACTAGGGCGTGAGTGCCATGATTTCAAATCTGAACCTATTATGTTTTCATCAATATATAAGAGTTCTTGATCCCATCTTGCAAGTCTATAGTCACCTACTATGTGTTATTATCCGACAACCCCGAAGTGACAATAATAGGGACCACTCCTAGTGATGACCGTAGTTTGAGGAGTTCATGTATTCACTATGTTTTAATGCTTTGGTCCGGTACTCTATTAAAAGGAGGCCTTAATATCCCTTAGTTTCCCATAGGGCCCCACTGCCACGGGAGGGTAGGATAAAAGATGTCATGCAAGTTCTTTTCATAAGCACATATGGCTACATTCGGAATACATGCCTACATTACATTGATGAACTGGAGCTAGTTCTGTGTCACCCTAGGTTATGACTGTTACATGATGAACCACATCCGGCATAATTCTCTATCACCGATCCATTGCCTACGAGCTTTCCATATATTGTTCTTCGCTTATTTACTTTTCCGTTGCTATTGTTATCATCACTACAAAACACCAAAAATATTACTTTTGCTACCGTTACCTTTTGATACCGTTACCACTACTATCATATTACTTTGCTACTAAACACTTTGCTACAACTATTAAGTTTCCATGTGTGGTTGAATTGACAACTTAGCTGCTAATACTTGAGGATATCCTTTGGCTCCCCTTGTGTCGAATCAACAAATTTGGGTTGAATACTCTACCCTCGAAAACTGTTGTGATCCCCTATACTTGTGGGTTATCAGTGCACCTTTTGCACCGACCGAGTATCTTTTCTTGGGTATGTTGTTACTCCACAGGGAATTGAAGTTGATAAAGCCAACATTGAAGCTATTGAGAGTTGGCCGTAGCCCAAAACGGTAACACAAGTGAGGAGTTTCCTTGGCCTCGCTGGTTTCTATAGGTGTTTTGTGAGAGATTTCAGCACCATTGTTGCACCTCTCAACGAGCTTACAAAGAAGGATGTGCCTTTTGTTTGGGGTACCACACAGGAAGAAGCCTTCACGGCATTGAAAGATAAGTTGACACATGCTCCTTTACTCCAACTTCCTGATTTTAATAAGACTTTTGAGCTTGAATGTGATGCTAGTGGAATTGGATTAGGAGGTGTGTTATTACAAGATGGCAAACCTATTGCATACTTTTCTGAAAAAATGAGTGGGCCTAGTCTGAACTATTCTACTTATGATAAAGAATTATATGCTCTTGTTCGGACCTTAGAAACATGGCAACATTATTTATGGCCCAAGGAATTTGTTATACATTCTGATCATGAATCTTTGAAACACATTAAAAGTCAAGCAAAACTGAACCGTAGAGATGCTAAATGGGTTGAATTCACTGAGACTTTCCCTTATGTCATTAAACATAAGAAGGGCAAAGAAAATGTTATTGCTGATGCATTGTCTTGTCGTTATACTATGCTTTCACAACATGACTTTAAAATATTTGGTTTGGTGACCATCAAAGATCAATATGTGCATGATGCTGAATTTAAAGATGTATTGCAGAATTGTAAGGAAGGGAGAACTTGGAACAAGTTCGTTCTTAACGATGGATTTGTGTTTCATGCTAACAAGCTATGCATTCCAGCTAGCTCTGTTCGTCTTTCGTTGTTGCAGGAGGCGCATGGAGGAGGATTAATGGGACACTTTGGCGTCAAGAAGACGAAGGATATACTTGCTACACATTTATTTTGGCCAAAGATGAGACGTGATGTTGAGCGTTTTGTTGCTCGCTGCACTACATGTCAAAAAGCTAAGTCACGACTCAATCCTCATGGTTTATATATGCCTTTTCCTGTACCTAGTGTTCTGTGACGCCCCAAGACCGGAGCTTCAGATACCTTCCATGGGTTCCAAGATTCATTGGTGTTTTGTTTGGTTCATTGCATTCATCCTTGCATCATGTGCATTGCCCCATGTCATCATGCCATCATGTCTTTTTTTAACTCATCTAAATAAATCGGATTGATCTCCGGTACATTTAAATCGAGGGAATTCACATGGTGAGTTCTCTTTATAACATATCCTCCCAGTATTTTGGGTGCTACTATATATATTCCATTAGTTTGGAATTAACCGCAAACACACTTGCAATTTAAACTCTCATGTCTTTTCTGCTTCGAGTTTGCTCCTCAAACTTCGCCCATAAATTCTTTTATCTTTTTACGGAGGTCTACCAAAAATCTCAACATTTTTGGGACCTTTCTAACACCCACTTCTTATTCAAACTCATTTGAATTTAATTCAAACAAGTTCGAATCCAAACTTTGCACACATGCTCATTTATACTTTTCTTGGATCAAGATCATTTTTGCGAGTCCAGTAAAATTAACTCCATGCCCAATCTCCACTCCAATCTCTCTCAACATTTCTTATGTTTCCTTTTTTAATTAGAGAGGGAATAAGAAAGAGCGAGAGGAGTTCACCCAAGTAGGCCTCCTGGCCTTTTCCCTTCCCCACCAAATTGGCCAAGGCCCACCTAACCCCTTCCCTGCGGCCTGACCTAGCCGGCCCGAGGCCCAGCCGCGACCTCACCCCTTGCTCCCTTTCCCTGTTCCCTCCCGCGCCGCCAGGGAACCGCACGCACGATCTCCATCTCCCTGCTCGTTCCCCATCTCCCCCGCTCGCTCCCCATCTCCCCCGATCCCTCCCTCCACCGCCGCCTATCCCCTTCGTCCTGACCCCCTCGCTCTTCCTCCCCTCGTCTCCCTCTCCTCTCTTCCACCTCGAGCCAGGGGAGGAGCCCAAGTGCCCAATCCCCTCCAGCGCCGCCGGCGACGACCGAGCCTCCCCCGACGCGCCCCTGCTTCTCCTCCGCCTCTCTGCGCCTCCTCGCGGACGCCGAGGAACGATGTGGACCACGCCTTCCGGCCTCCCTGCTCCCTCGCGCGGGCCATGACCGCCCTCAAGGCCAAGCTCCGCCACCCTCTCGTGCCTCTGCCACGCCGGCCTACGAGCCCGCCGCCGAGCTCCACCAGGCCCCCGCCGGCGACCTCGACCTTCAGGCCCTCACCGCGCCTCCGTCGAGCCTCCTCTGGCCGCTGCCGGCCGAGCTCAAAGCTCCACTGATCCATGCTGCTTGCTCGTCTCGTGCCACTCCTCCATGCCCCATCGGCCTCCTCTGCTCGCGCAGTAGCGTTCCACCTCCATCACCATGTGCTGGACCCTAGTTCACCTTCCTCAACGTCACCACACCATGGCCGATTTTGTTGCTTCACTGTTGGGCATGAGTTGCCTTGCTGCTGCCTCGAGAGGCCCTTTTGTCGTGCTTCATTTTGGGTCGGCCAGAACGAGAACGCCAAGTACCGTCGCCAAAGACCCATGTACAACTACCGTCGCCAAGACCCCGTGAACGTCTACACGATGACCGCCGAGTACCTCTTCACGAGTACCACTACCATCGCGTGGATCCGCCAAGACTGTGGAGTAAACGAGCATGTACCACTATGCTCGGAGACATCGGATCCGTCAAGTCCGAAGACCCTTAGTACCACGACAACCCTGAAGGGATTTGTATTCGTCAAGTTCGACTACAACGACTACAACATGTACCAGTACCATCGTCGAAGACCCGTGTAACGCATGCATCAAGTACCTCTTTGGAAGACCCAAATGTCTACGAACCATGTACGACTACCGTCGCTGAAGACCGCGAGTACAACTACTTCCCAATAAGGCGCCAAGTTCCACCACCGACGCCCATGTTGGATTCACCAAGTACCGCACCGGAACGGCAAGTACATGGATATGCCAAGTTCCCCTCCGAACATCTACGAATACGCCCGGTTATGCGACAAGTACCCCGATAACGTGTACAACTACCCCGTCAAGATCGGACCAACAAGCACCCCGGCGTCGTGTGAACCACTACCGTCACCCCGAAGACATTGGAGTCGTCAAGTACCTCTCCGAACGAACGTGAACCACTACTTCCGCTACTATCGAACCCAATCTGCTTTGAAAATGAACGCTTCAATGGTATAACCGCCGAGCCGTTGACCCCGTGGATGAAAGATTGTGTTGTATGAGATGCACCCTTTGTCTACACCGTGTCCGTTTTGTCACTCGTTTCCATGTCACTAACCCGTGGGAACCCGGTAGTCGGGAGCACCCCACCATCTTGCTCAACTTGCTCACGCCCTATCGTTTCACCGGCATCTCAATCGAGTTACCAGAACCGGAATGTTGCCGTGGCACCATTTCCGTTGTCGCTGCCGTGGCACCCCTTTCGCTTCTGCCACGATGACAAATGCTTCATAATATGCTCATGTCAACATTTTGATAAAATTGCATAAACTTGAACATCGCATCCGCATCATGTTAACAACATCAATAATGGTTTAAATTGTTGTTTGCATTAATTTGCTAAATGCATATCGGGATTTACCGGATTGGTTGTTTGTTATATCCAGCCCTATTTAAATTGGTTAGATAGTATAGTTTTGTTATGCTTCACCTCTTGCCATGTTAACCAACATTTAATATTGTTGAGTACCTAACCGGGAGTGAACTAAATAATTGATGTGGTGTTCCGTCAATATGCAACTCGTTGCATATTGGGCTCCACTTAACTTGTAGTTTTGTTTGTGCACTTTGCCATGCCATGCATATTTAAACCAGACATGCATCATGCTTGGTTGTGCATCATGCCACGTTTATGTGATGGTTGTTTACTATGTTGTTTGCTTCTTTCCGGTGTGTTTCTTCGGGTTGGTTCCGTTAACGTCGCGTTTGTGAGGATTCGTTCGACTATGTCCGTTTGTCTTCTTCATGGACTCGTTCTTCTTCCTTGCGGGATCTCAGGCAAGGTGACCTGATGTAGGGTAGAACCCTAACCAGCCGATCTTTCACGAAAGGAGCGGATCCCGCAAAGAACACGAGGAACACAAAGAGGGAAACTAGGGAAATGACAAGGGGAGACACAAGAGGAACACTCAAGCTAACAAGAACTAGTCACACAAGTGCTAGATCCTCGAATACATAAGAGAAGATACACGTTCCACAGACAACTAAGGATGATACAAGGGTAGCCGGTCTTCTCCGTGAGGAGGTCTTGAGTTCTTCCCTAAAGAGGGGTCTTGAATCCGCTTGGGGGGATCTTCTCTGATGGAGGCTCGAATCTCCGTGGAGAAGGTAACCAAGTGGATGAGCAAAGCTCTCACACAAACATGAGCTAAACCTTTGCTAACCCTAGAAAGTTGTATGGGGTGGAGTATATATAGTCTAGGGAGGAGAAGGGATACGCGGGCCTCGACCCTTCACTGTGCGCAGACAGGGGAGGCCGGATGTCCGGGCTTTCAGGCGACACCGGATGTCCGGGCTGGGGGGCCGGATGTTCGGCCTGGAGTGGTGGCATTTGCTGCTCTCGGGTTTGGAGGGGCCAGATTTCTGGGCTGGTGGCCGGATGTCCGGGGGCTCGGGAGAGGCCAGATGTCCGGGCTGCCGGGGCCTGATGTCCGGGGCCTGTAGCTTCCGGCGGTTGTGCTGCTGTAGTGGAAGACGCTCCAGGGGCCAGAGTCCGGGGCCTTGGCCAGATGTCTGGGGCCTGGGATATGCTCTTGGCTCCTTCCGTTGGCTCTCCTCATCCGTGGACTTGGGGACTTGTACATCTTCATGCGCATCTTCGGGAGGGCCCTCTTGGTGCCTAATCATGCACAACACCTCGGACTTAGGTAGTAGCCATGTTTCACGCATAGAAAGTGGAAGTTCGGAGAGGAGTGAGTTCACCTTATCTTCGATAGCTTTGGCTCGGGCTTGTGTCATTGGTCCAAGTGGTGTCGTTGGAGGTGTAGGTGCGTCCATGGGGATGATCTTGGGATGCTCCGCATCATCTCCCCTCCCTTGGGGAAGATCCGTCCTCGGATCGAAATCCTCATCACCATGGTAGGGCGAGAGATCTTTGATGTTGAAGATGTCGCTCACGGAGTACTTGTCACGAGGGATGTCGATCTTGTATGCGTTGTTGTTGTAACGTGCAAGCACCTTGAATGGTCCATCCGCGTGTGGTCGAAGTTTGGACTTGCGTTCTTGGGGAAAGCGGTCCTTGCGAAGGTGTAGCCACACGAGGTCTCCAATGTTGAATATCATAGGGTGCTTGTTGACGTTGAGCTTGGTCGCAAGGCGTTGTAGTTGGCGCTCGATGGTGTTTCTTGTATCTTCATGCACCTTCTTGAGATGGGTCGCTCATGCACTTGCGTCCAAATTGATGCGCTCTTGGAGTGGTAGAGGGAGAATTTCCAATGGTGACAAAGGGTTGAATCCGTAGACGACCTCGAAAGGGGACTTGCCGGTTGTTGAGTGTCTTGCTCGGTTGTAGGCGAACTCGGTGATGGGTAGACACTCCTCCCACTCCTTGATGTTCTTCTTGATGAGTACTCAAAGTAGAGCGGAGAGTGTGCGGTTTGTCACCTCCGTTTGGCTGTCGGTTTGAGGATGGTACGCCATGGAGAAGAGTAGCTTGATTTCGAGCTTGGCACATAGGGTCTTCCAAAAGTAGGTAAGGAACTTGATGTCGTGGTCCGAGACAATGGTCTTTGGCACACCATGTAGACGCAATATTTCCCTACAAAAGAGATTAGCAACATGTGAAGCATCGTCTATCTTGTTGCAAGGAATAAAATGTACCATTTTTGAGAAATGGTCCACAATGACAAATATGGAATCTTTTCGATTTCGAGTCCTAGGCAAACCGAGTACAAAGTCCATGCTAATGTCTTCCCATGGTTGGTAAGGAATTGGTAGAGGCATATAGAGTCCATGAGATTGAGCTTTGGACTTAGCTTTGCGACATGTAGAACATTGGTTGGTGAAACGATTGACGTCCCGAAACATCTTGGGCCAAAAGTAGTTCTTCGAGAGCATGGCGAACATCTTGTCGCGTCCGAAATGTCCCATTAAGCCTCCTCCATGCGATTCCTGCAAAAGCAACAAACGAAGAGACGACTCGGGGATGCAAAGTTTGTTAGCTCTCATAAGATAGCCATCTTTGATGTAATAGCGTTCCCAAGATGTATTCGACAAACACTTGGCATAAGGAGTAGCAAAAGCTGCATCATGCTCATACAAGTCTTTGATATGCTCGAAGCCAATGACATCTATCTCAAGTTGCGTGACAAGCATGCATATGCGGGAAAGAGCATCCGCTACTATGTTTTCTTTACCCTTGATGTACTTGATGACATAAGGAAAAGACTCAATAAATTCACTCCACTTAGCATGACGCTTGTTCAACTTGGTTTGACCCTTAAGATACTTGAGGGTCTCATGATCGGTATGAATGATAAACTCATGGGGACGAAGGTAATGTTCCCATTCATGCAAAACGCGGACTAAAGCATATAGCTCTTTGTCATAGATGGGGTAATTGAGTTGCGCTCTGGAAAGTTTCTCACTAAAGTAAGCTATGGGGCGCTTCTCTTGCGTTAACACACCCCCTATGCCATTACCACTAGCATCGCAATGAATCTCAAAAGGTTTGTCAAAGTTGGGTAAGGCAAGCACGGGAGCATGAGCAAGCAAGTTATTAAGCTCATTGAAAGTGGTATCTTGGGATGGTCCCCAAACAAAAGGCACATTATTCTTGCTCGAAGCATGCAAAGGCGAACCAATGGTGCTAAAATCCTTCACAAAGCGACGATAGAAACCCGCAAGGCCAAGAAAACTTGCACTTGATGCAAGTTGGTTGGTTCCGGCCAAGTCTTAATAGCATCAATCTTGGACTCGTCAACATGAACACCCTTAGAAGAAACAACAAAACCCAAGAAAATGAGCTTATCAACACCAAAAAGGCATTTCTCCATATAAGCATAGATGCGCTCTTTTCTAAGAGTTCGCAAAACAGTGCGGACATGGGTGACATGCTCTTTGATAGATTTGCTAAACACAAGAATGTCATCGAAGTAAACCAAGACAAATATACCAATGTAAAGGCGAAAGACATGATTCATAAGGCGCATAAAAGTGCCTGGTGCTTCTGAAAGACCCATAGGCATGACTAACCACTCATACAAACCAAACTTGGTTTTGAAGGCGGTTTTCCGTTCATCACCCTCTTGTATGCGGATTTGATAGTAACCACTCTTAAGATCAATTTTGGAAAATACAGTGGCACCACTAAGCTCATCAAGAATATCATCTAGGCGTGGAATGGGGTACCTATAGCGAACGGTGATAGCATTGATAGGTCTACAATTAGAGCACATGCGAAAGCTACCATCACGTTTTGGCACAAGAATGACTGGGACGGCACAAGGGCTCAAACTCTCACGCACATGTCCATGGTCGATAAGATGTTTTACTTGCCTTTGTATTTCTTTTATTTCGTCAGGGTTGACACGGTATGGAGCTTTGTTCGGAAGAGGTGCTCCGAGGATGAGGTTGATTCGGTGCTCAATGCCTCGTAGAGGAGGTAGACTTGGAGGTAGCTCATCAGGGAAAACATCTTGAAATTCCTGTAAAAGAGAAGACAACACTAGAGGAAGAGTGTGAGAAGTGTTAGTTTGTGGTGCATTGTCCTTGCACACGAGGACGTAGTGTAGGTCACTAGATGGGTTCTCACACACTTCTCTTATCTCACGTTTGGTGGCAAATAGAACTAGGTTTTTGTTTTCGCTCATCGTGGAGGCACTCGATTTTGGCTTGTGGTGCTCACTCTCTTTTTGGTGGCTCGCTCTCTCACTATGATCTCCACGATGGGTGGCTTGCTTGTCGGTGATCACTTGACTTGGCGACATTGGACGGAGGACGTACTCCTTGCCATTCATCTTGAAGATGCAGTGGTTCGTTCGGCCGTTGTGGGCGACTCCTCTATCGAATTGCCATGGCCGTCCAAGGAGAAGATGACAAACGGTCATTGGAACGATGTCGCACTCCAAGGTGTCTTCGTAGGCGCCGATTTTGAAGGAGACTTGTACTCGGTGCTCGACTTGGATGGTGCCGGAGTCACTAAGACATTGCACTTTGTATGGATGTGGATGCTTCGTCTTGGGCAATTGGAGCTTGGAGCAAAGTTCTTCACTTGCGAGATTATAACAACTCCCTCCATCGATGATGACCTTGACGGATCGTCCATTGATGCCGGCCTTGGTGTGGAATATGTGGCATCGTTGGTCTTCTTCTTGGTGATGTTGGAGAGTCAAGACTTTGGAGACAACAAGTGCAGGACTTGAGTCTTCATCACAAAAGACTTGTTCTTCTTCATTGTTCACTTGGCGGTGCATGGCGACGTGCTCGAGGGCTTCCATTTCGCCTTCGCTCATGGAGTCATAAGTGCCATCATCGTTTAAGACCATAGTTCGCTTGTTGGTGCACTCGTAGGACTTGTGGCCTCGGCCTCCGCAAGTGAAACACTTGAAGGAACTCGTCTTGACGGTCTCATCGGTTGGGGTTGACGATGATGAAGCTCTCGGCTTGAAGTTTCTCGTAGGAGGATGGCTTGTAGTTGACGAAGCTTTCTTGGAAGTCGACTTGTTGATGTTGGAAGTAGAAGGTCTTGTAGTCGGTGTTGTAATCATTGAAGCTTGGTTGTTGGAGAAGCCATAGGACTTGGATGAGAACTTGGCATACTTGAAATCATCTTGCACTTGGCGTTCCGCTTTGGTAGCTTGGTGCACTAGCTCGATGAGATTTGAGTATGGTTGGAAGTCGGCGATCTTCTTGATAGGATGATTGAGTCCATTCAAGAAATGTGCCATTGTTTGCTCATCATCTTCCGTGACATTGGCTCTTATCATTGCAATCTCCATCTCCTTGTAATATTCTTCAACGCTCTTTGTTCCTTGCTTGAGTTGTTGGAGTTTCTTGAAGAGGTCGCGGTTGTATTAGGTAGGTACGAAGCATGCTCTCATGACATCCTTCATTTGCGCCCAAGTAGTGATGGGTGGTTCACCTCTTGCCTCTCGGCGCTCTATGATTTTTTCCCACCAAATGAGGACATAGTCTTGGAACTCAAGGGATGCCATCGCGATCTTCTTCTCTTCTTCATAATTGTGCAAACGGAAGATCTTGTCAACCTTCAATGCCCATGAAAGGTACTCTTCGGGATCGTTGCTTCCGTTGAACTTGGGCATGGTGAACTTGAGTTTTCCATAACGTTGCTCTTCATTGTGTTGGGGTCGAGGATGATGACACCCATGTTGTTGACGATTGATCAACTCGTGGTGCTCTTGGCGTGGAGGGTTGTTATCGTCATGGTGTTCTTGTCGTGGAGGATCTCCATTGTCTTCATGCTCTGGATTGACTTGTTGTTCCTGGCGAGCTTGTGGAGGAGCTCGTCGAGCTCGAGGAGGAACTTGACAATGCACGCGAGCTTGAAATCTTCGTTCTTGAATTTCTTCATGAAGTGCTTCCTCTTGTTCATGGGCTTGTCGGCTTCAGTCGGCTACGACTCGACTCGAATCGCGTAGGGCTTGTTGTGCCGCAAGTACTTGAGCGTCAAGCAGTTGTTGTTCTTAACATTGTGCCTTGGCATCTTGAGCATTTTAGAGTAGACGCGCTCGCTCTTCCTCTTCATATTGGCGTTGTCGTTGCCGTTCTCATGCTAGCGCAAAGGCCTCTTGAGTTTGACGTTGTCGGCGCTCTTGAGAGTCGGTGTCTCATAGGGAATTGAGGCTTGCTTGACAGTCAGTGCGCATGGCTCAACGAAGGGTGTTTGATGTCGGTGTACTTGAGCCGGAGAGGGTGAAGTCGGAGTGGCGGCTTGAACGGCTCCTTCTTGAAGTGGAAGACGAGCGGTTGAGCAACAAAGCACGAATTTCGTCCATCCTTGCGTCATTCTCTTGCTTGTGATCGTCGAGCTTGTGGTCGAAGTAGTCCCTTGTACGTTGCTCAGAAAGTCGAAAGTCGGCGGCGAGGTTGTCGATGCATTCACTCATAGCTTGTTGCTCTTGATGCAAAGCACGTTGTGCACCAAAGAGGTGACTCTTGGTGACGAAGGAGTTCATGTCGTCGTCTTGCTCCATGAAGAGTGGGTTGGTAGAAGTACTTGGCCTATCCATCATTCCAAGAAAATGTGAGTGGTAGAAAGAGAAGAACGAGTACCAAATGTATCTTGACCGAAGTTGAAAGTGGATCGAGGATCACTCCAATGTAGGACAAGGAAATAGCACAATTGGTACTAGTTCTTGTCGGTTTCTCACACCTACACAAGTAAAAGCTTTTGGTGGAGCTTGGTTAGGATGGTGGCACAAAATTTGATGCAATTGTAAGTGAGCTTCAATAATGTTGGAAAAGATTCGCAAGATGCAATGTAACAAGTAGACCAAGCATATAAGGTACACGGAAACACACACGCAAAAAGATAAGTGGGGTTGTGCAACCAAGGGTGAGCCAAAATGTGGAATCCACAAAAATGCTCATGTTGCACAACACTAGAGAGACGCTAGCACGATTGCACAATAGGCGGATACAAGAACTTGCGCACAACCTACTTAGAAAATTGCAACGACTTCTATCCAAAATATTTCTTTATGCAAGGTGTTGCTATGATATGATCCAAGATGATCGAGTATGACAATCTTAATGTTGTAAGATGCTATGGTTCTTGCTTAAAAGCTCTTTGCTTAAAAGCTTGTTTGGATCTTTGATGTTTGAGCTCTTTTCTCATGCAATGCTCGACGAACCAAGATAGCAAATGAGTATGGGATGACAACTTTGTGACACAAGAGATGATACCAATATATGCAACAATGATGTATGTATGTTATGGGAAGTATGATCACTAATGTGCACAAGTCTCGTTGCCGGCAATACTCAATGGCGAGTCTTGATGGGTAAGCAACGCAAAGGAGTAAGGCTATGATGGCTATCAATGTAATGGCAAGAGTGATATGTCCAATACCAAGATGAGGTTACTAGTCTTGCTTCCGGTATGGTGTCAAAATGGTGGCACGAATACCAAGATGTAGTCGAGGTGGTCGTTCTTGATGACGATGTAGGACGACAGTGATGATGTAGGACACGTCCGTGGCGAAGATGAGCGGCGGTGATGTCGATGTCGAACCGTACCTAGATAGCTGAAACACAAAAGGATATGATACCGCACTCAAATTTTCAAACCTCGGAGTAGCAAATGTGTCGGAGAGCGAAACGGTCCAAAAATGGTTGGGTTATGCGGAAGTGGTGGAGGTATGCAGAAGTATATATGGTATATGGTGGGCACCGGAACAAAATTTGGTGGAAATTGGGCGGAAAACGGGGCGGTGGATGGAGATGTTGCCGCGAGGGGTCGGATGTCCGGGTGGAAGGCCGGATGTCCGGGTGGGGCCGGATGTCCGGGCTTGACAGGCCGGATGTCCAGGCTCAGGATCCGGGGGACGAACGGGATGAACACCGCGTGGAGAGGTTAAATCCGGGCGAAATTCGGAGGAATTTGTGGATGGAAATTTGGGGGAAAAAGGATGGGAAGCTAGATCCACTCAAAACAAAGCAAATGCACGGATCCAAACCAACAAAATGTCAACACACCAACAAATCACACAAAAAAAATTTGGGCTATTTTTGGTGGGGAATTTTGGAATAAGGACGAAAAACAACAAAACAAGGCTAGAAACACAACGGGGATGCTCCGAAATCGTGATCGACGTGGCTCTTGATACCAAAATGATGTAGGGTAGAACCCTAATCGGACGATCTTTCACAAAAGGAGCGGATCCCGCGAAGAACACGAGGAATACAAAGAAGGAAACGAGGGAAATCACAAGGGGAGACACAAGAGGAACACTCAAACTAACAAGAACAAGTCACACAAGTGCTAGATCCTCGAATACATAAGAGAAGATACACGTTCCACGAACAACTAAGGACGATACAAGGGTAGCTGGTCTTCTCCGTGAGGAGGTCTTGAGTTCTTCCCTAAAGAGGGGTCTTGAATCCGCTTGGGGGGATCTTCCCCGGTGGAGGCTCGAATCTCCGTGGAGAAGGTAACCAAGTGGATGAGCAAAGCTCTCACACAAACATGAGCTAAACCTTTGCTAACCCTAGAAAGTTGTACGGGGTGGAGTATATATAGTCTAGGGGGGAGAAGGGATACACGGCTCTCGGCCCTTCACTGTGCGCAGACAGGGGAGGCCGGATGTCTGGGCTGGTCGGGCCGAATGTCCGGGCTTTCAGGCGACACCGGATTTGCAGGCTGGGGGGCCGGATGTCCGGGCTGGAGTGGTGGCATTTGCTGCTCTCATGTTTGGAGGGGCCGGATTTCCGGGCCGGTGGCCGGATGTCCGGGGGCTCGGGAGAGGCCGGATGTCCGGGCTGCCGGGGTCGGATGTCCGGGGCCTGTAGCTTCCGGCGGCTATGCTGCTGTAGTGGAAGACACTCCAGGGGCCGGATGTCCGGGGCCTTGGCCGGATGTCTGGGGCTTGGGAGATGCTCTTGGCTCCTTCCGTTGGCTCTCCTCATCCGTGGACTTGGGGACTTGTACATCTTCATGCGCATCTTCGGGAGGGCCCTCTTGGTGCCTAATCATGCACAACACCTCGGACTTAGGTAGTAGCCATGTCTCATGCATAGAAAGTGGAAGTTCGAAGAGGAGTGAGTTCACCTTATCTTCGATAGCTTTGGCTCGGGCTCGTGTCATTGGTCCAAGTGGTGTCGTTGGAGGTGTAGGTGCGTCCATGGGGATGATCTTGGGATGCTCCGCATCATGACCATACCCTCGAAATCACTTCTATCTTTGCTTGCTAGTTGTTCGCTCTATTGCTATGCCGCGATACCTACCACTTGCTATATCATGCCTCCCATATTGGCATGTCAATCCTCTAACCCACCTTTCCTAGCAAACCGTTGTTTGGCTATGTTACCGCTTTTGCTCAACCCCTCTTATAACGTTGCTAGTTGCAGGTGAAGATGAAGTTTGTTCCATGTTGGAACTGGATATGTTGGTAAATCACAATATCTCTTATTTATATTAATGCATCTATATACTTGGTAAAGGGTGGAAGGCTCGGCCTTATGCCTGGTGTTTTGTTCCACTCTTGCCGCCCTAGTTTCCATCATACCGGTGTTATGTTCCTTGATTTTGCGTTCCTTACGCGGTTGGGTGTTATGGGAACCCCTTGACAGTTCGCTTTGAATAAAACTCCTCTAGCAAGGCCCAACCTTGGTTTTACATTTTCCTAAAAACCTATTACCCTTCCCTTGGGTCGGCCAACCCAAGGGTCATCTTTATTTTAACCCCCCCGGGCCAGTGCTTCTCTAAGTGTTTGTCCGAACCAAAGCCACTTGCGGCACCACCTCGGGGAAACTTGAGGTTTGGTTTTAGCTGTACGTAGAGTTCATCCGGTGTTGCCCTGAGAACGAGATATGTGCAGCTCCTATCGGGATGTCGGCGCATCGGGCAGTCTTGCTGGTCTTGTTTTACCATTGTCGAAATGTCTTGTAACCAGGATTCCGAGTCTGATCAGGACTTCCTCGGAGAAGGAATATCGTTCGTTGACCGTGAGAGCTTGTGATGGGCTATGTTGGGACACCCCTGCAGGGTTTTGAACTTTCGAAAGCCATGCCTGCGGTTATGGGCTGATGGGAATTTGTTAATGTCCGGTTGTAGAGAACTTGAAACTTAACTTAATTAAAACGCATCAACAGCGTGTGTAGCCGTGATGGTCTCTTTCCGGCGGAGTCCGGGAAGTGAACACGGTTCTTGTGTTATGCTTGATCGTAAGTAGTTTTAGGATCACTTCTTGATCACTTCTAGTTCATGACCGTGCTTTGATTCTCTTCTTTCTCTCATTTGCGTAAGTTAGCCACCATATATGCTTAGTGCTTGCTGCAGCTCCACCTCACTACCTTCTCCTACCCATAAGCTTAAATAGTCTTGATCTCGCGGGTGTGAGATTGCTGAGTCCTCGTGGCTCATAGATACTTCCAAACAGTTGCAAGTGCCGATGATACCAGTGCAGTTGACGCAACTAAGCTCAAGTGGGATCTCGATGAAGATCTTGTTCGTTGTGTTGTTTCGTTTCCTATTGATCAGTAGTGGAGCCCAGTTGGAGCGATCGGGGATCTAGCATTTAGGGTGGTCTTTCTTCTATTTTGGTTTCGTAGTCGGACCTTGGTTGTATCTGGATGATGTAATGCTATATTTATGTATTGTGTGAAGTGGCGATTGTAAGCCAACTGTTTATCCCTTCCTTATTCAGTACATGGGATGTGTAAAGATTACCCCTCTTGCAACATGCCTACCATGCGACTATGCCTCTAAGTTGTGCCCCGACACGTGGAAGATATAGCCACATTGTGGGTGTTACAAGTTGGTAATCAGAGCCTTCCCTGACTTAGGAGGCCCCTGCTTGATCGAATCGTTGACGTTGTTGAGTCTAGAACAAAATGTTTTGAGTCTTAGGATTATATATATCGGAGAGTAGGATTCTTTTTACTCCTCAGTCCCTTCGTCACTCTGGTGAGGCCACCTGACGTGGAGTTTTGACTCTTCTCTTCTCAAATTTTATGAATTTTTTTTAGGATCACGCAGGTATCTTGGAATCATTCCGATGGTTTTGTGACGAGAACATTGTTCTTGGTGCCTCCTGACATTTAGGGGTTGTGGCAGTGTCCCGGGGAGCTGAGCTCCGAGGTGTTGTCGTCACAATTTTATCGTTGTAGTTCTGGAATACCTGAGTTCGCCGACATCGAAAATCTCTGTTATGCAGTTGTTGGTGAGATAACCTCGACTCCACCCAGTACCGGGGCGGGAGTATTGCCATAACTCGTATAATGGATGCATTTTGAAGGTTGAGGTACACGATTTCCGAAGGTTTCTTGGTTATGTGTTGAAGGATGGATATAGCTGGATGTAGGATTTGCTAGCTTTGAGTGAGATATTATGCTTCCCCTGTATCCCCAACACCTGATTGCATAACCAGAAAATTTCGGGAGTTTATAAGTGGGAATTCAAGTAGCTCCTAGGATATCTTTCCAACAAATGCATGTTACGAGATTGGGGTTCGACGTCTAGTGGTCCGCCTATCCACGGTTGGTTTTACACTGGTCTCGTTGTGTCTTAAAGAGTCCTTGGCTATGCTGACTCGGGGACGCTTCGTATGTCATGTGCACTGCCTTGTACATGATGGTGATGTACGATCGAGCCTGTGTGGGCCCCACCACGAAAACTTCAGACGAAATCTCTATCATACGTTTGTTTAGGCTTATCCTGCAAGCCAATCCTTTGTTTTGTTTTGAGTTCTGGTATTCGAGTTGCTTCAATGTCAAATGTGTTTCCATACCTTTCCTAAGTGGTGTTCTCATACTCCTATGTGAATACCAATCCTCCATGATAATCGAGATTTTCATGTCAATCCTTTTCAACCGGCGTGTTTCTCTTCAAGTGGATCCGATCCCTTCAACATTCGCAGGATCACCTCTCAGTTTTCCTAACATTGTTCGTTTCATCCGTTCCCAAGTTGTCTTTGTTTTTCCCGCCCTCCCACCCCTTTTTCTTCGAGGACTAAGATTTCTTAATCAAGTATCCATCTTATGGATGTGAAGTCTCTTCGTTTTTTTATTGTCAATGTTCTTACCCAATGGTTCACATGAAGATGCTCTACAAGTTTATCATTCTTCGTTCTCTTTTGTTCTCCGGTGGACCCAATTCAAGCTTTGTTGATCATAACTTTTTCCTCGTTTCAAATACCTTCTCATGTCGGTGCACCTCTTAATCATTCACCTCTCGCTATTCATTTGTCTGGAGTGCTGAAGAGATCTCAGAAGGTTCGTGTTTTCATTCAAGATCAGTTAAACCAATTTCGAGGTTGTTATCTCATTCAAGCCATTTAACTCAACCGGTGCAATCTCTCTTTTCAAGTAATCATTCAACAGTGTTTCTTTTCAGTGGGCCCTAACCCACATGTCTTTTCCAGGATCTTACCCGACTCTTCTAATTTTCCGGAGTAATTTTTGAATTCCTTCAAATTATGACGCAAGTATGAATTATCATCAGCCATATGTATTTCTCCGTGACCTTTCAAATTCTTTTCATCATTGGCTCAACCTTCCCAATTTTCATTCCGGAGTGCCTCAAAAATTCTCAGTGGTGGTTCTCGTCATCATTCTCAACATTTGAAGACCGAAGAAGAGTTTCTCTGCAATCATATCCGTTCCCTTGAAGATCCTTGGTGATAGCTTTATGCCATCCTCTCATAATTGTTTTTGATTGTGAGAATTCTTTTTACCCATCCGGAGAAATTCATGAGTCTTTTCAGTTCGATTCTCTGAAGGTCATCATTTCGGGTTTGTTCATTCTCAGCTTTCATCTCTCATTCTCCAAATCTTACCGGTGCATCATTCAAATATTCTCTAATCACCTTGTGATCTATTTGTTCTCATGCATCTAAATTCCTTCAAGTATCTTCATTCGTTTTCCAAATTCTTCCAGGTGATTTGTGCCTTTGCTACTTTTATTTTCAATTCTTACGGTGGTTTGTTCAAGATTCCTCTTCTTACATTATCATATCAATTCTTTCGTTCTTTCAAATCCTACCGGTGGTTCGTTGAAGACTTTTTAAAGTTTGCTCTATATCTATCTTAATTCTTTCAACGAGAATAAGTAGTATGCCAAATCCGTTGATTCTCATCAATTTAATTGATGATGGATAAGCATAATGTAATTCTTATTTTAGTTTCATCCAAGTGATTAATTCCTTATGCCGAAGGCTCATCAAATTGTTTATTTCATTTGTTCATCTTTCTTTTCCCGGAGTTCCAAGATCTCTCAACTATATCACCACGAAGATCCATCTAATCATTGCAAGGCTTCAATCTTATTCTTTTCATCCTTCACTTCTTTTGATCATCCTTTTATTATTGGAGTAATTCATGGAGGCTCTACATGGTGGTTCATCAAGGATTCCTTTCATTCTTCATTTGTTCTTCAAGATTTTTCTCGAAGCTAAGATCTCTCTAGCTATACTCTCAAATAAACATGGTGCTCAACACATGTCTTGTCTTGAGGAGTTCAAGCATTCTTCATCTCGCATTCCGGAGTGTAATTCTTTCATATCTCATCTTTTGAGGTGGTGTTATGTCATTGCTGATAATTTCCCTTTGTGTTTCATGATTCACAGGTTTTTAAGAGTGACATATTTAAATCCATCATTTTCTCTTCGCTCAAGACATCTCTTCAATCCATCAATCACTTCATTGGAGTTATCTTGAGTTATATTTCACCTAAAGCTTTCCCTAAGGATTGTTTCTATTTATGGTGCTCATAAATGACCCAGGTTCTTCATTTATCCTTCTGGTGAAATAAGTTTCTTGTCTGCTTGTTCATATCAATCAAATCCATTGTTTTTCGTTAGTGGCAGAATTTCACCTTAGTTTTGAGATGTTTTCCATAAGCCCACAACAAGCTTATCCTTTCGTTGTTGATAATTTTGAGTTGTGAATACCAAGTTCATATTTTTGCCTTCCATTCCAACCGGAGTGTTGTCGTAATTGATATTTATCATTCCTTGTACATCTCATTTCAACCGGAGTGCTTGCTTGTACTTCTTGTCCATTGTAACCCTTTTCTTATGTCTTTCAACCTACAAGGTTCCCGTAATGTTCCTTGTTCCTCTTTTCTAACGGAGTGTTTTCAACTTTGTTCACCTTCATTGTATTCTTTTCTTGAAATTGTTTAACCTCTCAAGGTTCTTTGGTTTCACTCGTTTGTACAAGAAGCAACTTAGTTTTACCTCTTATCTTTCTCTTCTTTTTCCCTCCGGTGCCATCCAAGATCTCGGGACGAGATCCTCTCGTAGTGCTGGAGTGTTGTGATGCCCCAAGACCGGAGCTTCAAATACCTTCCATGGGTTCCGAGATTCGTTGGTGTTTTGTTTGGTTCATTGCATTCATCCTTGCATCATGTGCATTGCCCCATGTCATCATGCCATCATGTCTTTTTTTAACTCATCTAAATAAATTGGATGGATCTCCGGTCCATTTAAATCGAGGGAATTCACATGGTGAGTTCTCTTTATAACATATCCTACTAGTATTTAGGGAGCTACTATATATATTCCATTAGTTTGGAATTAACCGCAAACACACTTGCAATTTAAACTCTCATGTCTTTTCTGCTTCAAGTTTGCTCCTCAAACTTCGCCCATAAATTCTTTTATCTTTTTCCGGAGGTCTACCATCAACATTTTTGGGACCTTTCTAACGCCCACTTCTTATTCAAACTCATTTGAATTTAATTCAAACGAGTTCGAATCCAAACTTTGCACACATGCTCATTTATACTTTTCTTGGATCAAGATCATTTTTGCGAGTCCAGTAAAATTAACTCCATGCCCAATCTCCACTCCAATCTCTCTCAACATTTATTTTGTTTCCTTTTTTAATTAGAGAGGGAATAAGAAAGAGAGAGAGGAGTTCACCCAAGAAGGCCTCCTAGCCTTTTCCCCTCCCCACCAAATTGGCCAAGGCCACCCTAACCCCATCCCTGCGGCCTGACCTAGCCGGCCCGAGGCCCAGCCGCGACCTCACCCCTCGCTCCCTTTCCCCGTTCCCTCTCGTGCCGCCAGGGAACCGCACGCACGATCCCCATCTCCCTCCTCGTTCCCCATCTCCCCCGATCCCTTCCTCCACCACCACCTCTCCCCTTCATCCTGACCCCCTCGCTCTTCCTCCCCTTGTCTCCCTCTCCTCTCTTCCACCTCGAGCCAGGGGAGGAGCCCGAGTGCCCAATCCCCTCCAGCGCCGCCGACGACGATCGAGCCTCCCACGGCGCGTCCCTGCTTCTCCTTCGCCTCTCTGCGCCTCCTCGCGGACGCCGATGAACGACGTGGACCGCGCCTTCCAGCCTCCTCGCTCCCTCGCGCGGGCCGTGACCACCCTCAAGGCCAAGCTCCGCCGCCCTCTTGTGCCTCTGCCGCGCCGGCCTACGAGTCCGCCGCCGAGCTCCACCAGGCCCCCGCAGGCGACCTCGACCTTCAGGCCGTCGCCGCGCCTCCGTCGAGCCTCCTCTGGCCGCTGCCGGACGAGCTCAAAGCTCCACTAATGCACGCTGCTTGCTCGTCTCGCGCCACTCCTCCATGCCCCATCAGCCTCTGCTCGCGCAGCAGCGTTCCACCTCCATCACCATGTGCTGGACCCTAGTTCACCTTCCTCAACGTCACCACGCCATGGCCGATTTTGTTGCTTCACTGTTGGGCATGAGTTGCCTTGCTGCTGCCTCGAGAGGCCCTTTTGTCGTGCTTCATTTTGGGTCGGCCAGAACGAGAACGCCAAGTACCGTCGCCGAAGACCCATGTACAACTATGGTCGCCAAGACCCTGTGAACGTCTACACGATGACCGCCGAGTACCTCTTCACGAGTACCACTACCATCGCGTGGATCCGCCAAGACCATGGAGTAAACGAACATGTACCACTACGCCCGGAGACATCGGATCCATCAAGTCCGAAGACCCTTAGTACCACGACAACCCCGAAGGAATTTGTATTCGTCAAGTTCGACTACAACGACTACAACGTGTACCACTACCATCGTCGAAGACCCGTGTAACACATGCATCAAGTATCTCTTCGGAAGACCCGAATGTCTACGAACCATGTACGACTACCATCGCCAAAGACCGCGAGTACAACTACTTCCCAAGAGGCGCCAAGTTCCAGCACCGACGCCCGTGTTGGATTCACCAAGTACCGCACAGGAACACCAAATACATGGATATGCCAAGTCCCCCTTCGAACATGTACGAATACGCCCGGTTATGCAATAAGTACCCCGATAACATGTACAACTACCCCGTCAAGATCGGACCGACAAGCACCCCGACGTCGTGTGAACCACTACCATCACCCCGAAGACATTGGAGTCATCAAGTACCTCTCTGAACGAACGTGAACCACTACTTCCTCTACTACCGAACCCAATCCGCTTCGAAAATTAATGCTTCAAAGGTATAACCGCCGAGCCGTTGACCCCGTGGACGAAAGCTTGTGTTGTATGAGATGCACCCTTTGTGTACACCGTGTCCGTTTTGTCACTCGTTTCCATGTCACTAACCCGTGGGAACCAGGTAGTCGGGAGCACCCCACCATCTTGCTCAACTCGCTCACGCCCTATCTTTTCACCGGCATCTCAATCGAGTTACCAGAACCGGAATGTTGCCATGGTACCATTTCCATTGTCGTTGCCGTGGCACCCCTTTCGCTTCTGCCACGATGACAAATGCTTCATAATATGCTCATATCAATTTCAAAACCGAGCTCTAGCACCTCTACAAATCCCTGCTTCCCTCTGTGAAGGTCCTATCAATTTACTTTTATGTTGAGTCATCATCCTCTTATTAAAAAGCACCAGTTGGAGAGCACCGCTGTTGTTTGCATCCATTACTGTTAGTTTACATTGAGCATGACTTGACTGGATCTCTTTTACCATGAATTACAATGTCTAGTCAGTCCTTGATCTTTAAAGGTGCTCTCCATTTATGTTTTGCGGCCTTAGAAAGGGCTAGTGGGATACCATCTTGTTATATCATATCATGATTGTTTTGAGAAAGTGTTGTCATCCGAGATTTATTATTATTGCTCGCTAGTTGATTATGTCATTGATATGAGTAAACGTGAGACCTAAATCTTATTGTGAATATGGTTAGTTCATAATCTTTGCTGAAAACTTGAATGCTGGCTTTACATATTTACAACAACAAGAGCAAACAGAGTTTGTAATTTTTTTCTTTATCACTTTCAATTTATCAACTGAATTGCTTGAGGACAAGCAAAGGTTTAAGCTTGGGGGAGTTGATACGTCTCCGTCGTATCTACTTTTCCAAACACTTTTGCCCTTGTTTTGGAATCTAACTTGCATGATTTGAATAGAACTAACACAGACTGACGCTGTTTTTAGCAGAATTGCCATGGTGTTATTTTTGTGCAGAAATAAAAGTTCTCGGAATGACCTGAAAATCAACGGAGAATTATTTTTGGAATATATAAAAAATACTGGAAGGAAGATCCACGTCAAGGGGCCTCCACCTGTCCACGAGGGTGGGGGGCGCGCCCCCTGCCTCGTGGGCCCCCTAACGCTCCACCGACCTCAACCCTGACTCCATATATTCACTTTCAGGGAGAAAAAACCAGGGAGAAGGATTCATCACGTTTTACGATATGGAGCCGCCGCCAAGCCCTAAACTCTATTGGGAGGGCTGGTCCGGAGTCCGTTCGGGGCTCCGGAGAGGGGAATCCGTCGCCATCGTCATCATCAACCATCCTCCATCACCAATTTCATGATGATCATCACCGTGCATGAGTAATTCCATTGTAGGCTTGCTGGACGGTGATGGGTTGGATGAGATTTATCATATAATCGAGTTAGTTTTGTTAGGGTTTGATCCCTAGTATCCACTATGTTCTGAGATTGATGTTGCTATGACTTTGCTATGCTTAATGCTTGTCACTAGGGCCTGAGTGCCATGATTTCAAATCTGAACCTATTATGTTTTCATCAATATATAAGAGTTCTTGATCCCATCTTGCAAATCTATAGTCACCTACTATGTGTTATGATCCGACAACCCCGAAGTGAAAATAATAGGGACCACTCCTAGTGATGACCGTAGTTTGAGGAGTTCATGTATTCACTATGTTTTAATGCTTTGGTCCGGTACTCTATTAAAAGGAGGCCTTAATATCCCTTAGTTTCCCATAGGGCCCCACTGCCACGGGAGGGTAGGATAAAAGATGTCATGCAAGTTCTTTTCCATAAGCACGTATGGCTACATTCGGAATACATGCCTACATTACATTGATGAACTGGAGCTAGTTCTGTGTCACCCTAGGTTATGACTGTTACATGATGAACCACATCCGACATAATTCTCTATCACCGATCCATTGCCTATGAGCTTTCCATATATTGTTCTTCGCTTATTTACTTTTCCGTTGCTATTGTTATCATCACTACAAAACACCAAAAATATTACTTTTGCTACTGTTACCTTTTGATACCGTTACCACTACTATCATATTACTTTGCTACTAAACACTTTGCTACAGCTATTAAGTTTCCATGTGTGGTTGAATTGAAAGCTTAGCTGCTAATACTTGAGAATATTCTTTGGCTCCCCTTGTGTTGAATCAACAAATTTGGGTTGAATACTCTACCCTCGAAAACTGTTGTGATCCCCTATACTTGTGGGTTATCAGTGCACCTTTTGCACCGACCGAGTATCTTTTCTTGGGTATGTTGTTACTCCACAGGGAATTGAAGTTGATAAAGCCAAGATTGAAGCTATTGAGAGTTGGCCGCAGCCCAAAACGGTAACACAAGTGAGGAGTTTCCTTGGCCTCGCTGGTTTCTATAGGCGTTTTGTGAGAGATTTCAGCACCATTGCTGCACCTCCCAACGAGCTTACAAAGAAGGATGTGCCTTTTGTTTGGGGTACCACACAGGAAGAAGCCTTCACGGTATTGAAAGATAAGTTGACACATGCTCCTTTACTCCAACTTCCTGATTTTAATAAGACTTTTGAGCTTGAATGTGATGCTAGTGGAATTGGATTAGGAGGTGTGTTATTACAAGATGGCAAACCTATTGCATACTTTTCTGAAAAATGAGTGGGCCTAGTCTGAACTATTCTACTTATGATAAAGAATTATATGCTCTTGTTCGGACCTTAGAAACATGGCAACATTATTTATGGCCCAAGGAATTTGTTATACATTCTGATCATGAATCTTTGAAACACATTAAAAGTCAAGCAAAACTGAACCGTAGAGATGCTAAATGGGTTGAATTCATTGAGACTTTCCCTTATGTCATTAAACATAAGAAGGGCAAAGAAAATGTTATTGCTGATGCATTGTCTCGTCGTTATACTATGCTTTCACAACATGACTTTAAAATATTTGGTTTGGAGACCATCAAAGATCAATATGTGCATGATGCTGAATTTAAGGATGTATTGCAGAATTGTAAGGAAGGGAGAACTTGGAACAAGTTCGTTCTTAACGATGGATTTGTGTTTCATGCTAACAAGCTATGCATTCCAGCTAGCTCCGTTCATCTTTTGTTGTTGCAGGAGGCACATGGAGGAGAATTAATGGGACACTTTGGCGTCAAGAAGACGGAGGATATACTTGCTACACATTTATTTTGGCCAAAGATGAGACGTGATGTTGAGCGTTTTGTTGCTCGCTGCACTACATGTCAAAAAGCTAAGTCACGACTCAATCCTCATGGTTTATATATGCCTTTTCCTGTACCTAGTGTTCTATGACGCCCCAATACCGGAGCTTCAGATACCTTCCATGGGTTCCAAGATTCATTGGTGTTTTGTTTGGTTCATTGCATTCATCCTTGCATCATGTGCATTGCCCCATGTCATCATGCCATCATGTCTTTTTTAACTCATCTAAATAAATCGGATGGATCTCCGGTACATTTAAATCGAGGGAATTCACATGGTGAGTTCTCTTTATAACATATCCTCCCAGTATTTTGGGTGCTACTATATATATTCCATTAGTTTGCAATTAACCGCAAACACACTTGCAATTTAAACTCTCATGTCTTTTCTGCTTCGAGTTTGCTCGTCAAACTTCGCCCGTAAATTCTTTTATCTTTTTACGGAGGTCTACCAAAAATCTTAACATTTTTGGGACCTTTCTAACGCCCACTTCTTATTCAAACTCATTTGAATTTAATTCAAACGAGTTCGAATCCAAACTTTGCACACATGCTCATTTATACTTTTCTTGGATCAAGATCATTTTTGCGAGTCCAGTAAAATTAACTCCATGCCCAATCTCCACTCCAATCTCTCTCAACATTTCTTCTGTTTCCTTTTTTTAATTAGAGAGGGAATAAGAAAGAGCGAGAGGAGTTCACCCAAGCAGGCCTCCTGGCCTTTTCCCCTCCCCACCAAATTGGCCAAGGCCCACCTAACCCCTTCCCTGCGGCCTGACCTAGCCGGCCCGAGGCCCAGCCGCGACCTCACCCCTCGCTCCCTTTCCCCGTTCCCTCTCGCGCCGCCAGGGAACCGCACGCACGATCTCCATCTCCCTGCTTGTTCCCCATCTCCCCGCTCGTTCCCCATCTCCCCCGATCCCTTCCTCCACCGCCGCCTATCCCCTTCGTCCTGACCCCCTCGCTCTTCCTCCCCTCGTCTCCCTCTCCTCTCTTCCACCTCGAGCCAGGGGAGGAGCCCCAGTGCCCAATCCCCTCCAGCGCCGCCGGCGACGACCGAGCCTCCCCCGGCGCGCCCCTGCTTCTCCTCCGCCTCTCTGCGCCTCCTCGCGGACGCCGAGGAACAATGTGGACCGCGCCTTCCGGCCTCCCTTCTCCCTCGCGCGGGCCGTGACCACCCTCAAGGCCAAGCTCCGCCACCCTCTCGTGCCTCTGCCACGCCGGCCTACGAGTCCGCCGCCAAGCTCCACCAGGCCCCCGCCGGCGACCTCGACCTTCAGGCCCTCGCCGCGCCTCCGTCGAGCCTCCTCTGGCCGCTGCCGGCCGAGCTCAAAGCTCCACTGATGCACGCTGCTTGCTCATCTCGTGCCACTCCTCCATGCCCCATCGGCCTCCTCTGCTCGCGCAGTAGCGTTCCACCTCCATCACCATGTGCTGGACCCTAGTTCACCTTCCTCAACGTCACCATGCCATGGCCGATTTTGTTGCTTCACTGTTGGGCATGAGTTGCCTTGCTGCTGCCTCGAGAGGCCCTTTTGTCGTGCTTCATTTTGGGTTGGCCAGAACGAGAACGCCAAGTACCGTCGCCGAAGACCCATGTATAACTATGGTCGCCAAGACCCCGTGAACGTCTACACGATGACCGCCGAGTACCTCTTCACGAGTACCACTACCATCGCGTGGATCCGCCAAGACTGTGGAGTAAACGAGCATGTACCACTACGCCCGGAGACATCGGATCCGCCAAGTCCGAAGACCCTTAGTACCACGACAACCCCAAAGGGATTTGTATTCGTCAAGTTCGACTACAACGACTACAACATGTATCAGTACCATCGTCGAAGACCCGTGTAACGCATGCATCAAGTACCTCTTTGGAAGACCCAAATGTCTATGAACCATGTACGACTACCGTTGCCGAAGACCGCGAGTACAACTACTTCCCAATACGGCGCCAAGTTCCACCATCGACGCCCATGTTGGATTCACCAAGTACCGCACCGGAACGACAAGTACATGGATATGCCAAGCTCCCCTCCGAACATCTACGAATACGCCCGGTTATGCGACAAGTACCCCGATAACGTGTACAACTACCCCGTCAAGATCGGACCGACAAGCACCCCGGCGTCGTGTGAACTACTACCGTCACCCCGAAGACATTGGAGTCGTCAAGTACCTCTCCAAACGAACGTGAACCACTACTTCCGCTACTATCGAACCCAATCTGCTTCGAAAATGAACGCTTCAATGGTATAACCGCCGAGCCGTTGACCCCGTGGATGAAAGATTGTGTTGTATGAGATGCACCCTTTGTCTACACCGTGTCCGTTTTGTCACTCGTTTCCATGTCACTAACCCGTGGGAACCCGGTAGTCGGGAGCACCCCACCATCTTGCTCAACTTGCTCACGCCCTATCTTTTCACCGGCATCTCAATCGAGTTACCAGAACCGGAATGTTGCCGTGGCACCATTTCCGTTGTCGCTGCCGTGGCACCCCTTTCGCTTCTGCCACGATGACAAATGCTTCATAATATGGTCATGTCAACATTTTGATAAAATTGCATAAACCTTAACATCGCATCCGCATCATGTTAACAACATCAATAATGGTTTAAATTGTTGTTTGCATTAATTTGCTAAATGCATATCGGGATTTACCGGATTTGTTGTTTGTTATATCCGGCCCTATTTAAATTGGTTAGATAGTATAGTTTTGTTATGCTTCACCTCTTGCCATGTTAACCAACATTTAATATTGTTGAGTACCTAACCGGGAGTGAACTAAATAATTGATGTGGTGTTCCGTCAATATGCAACTCGTTGCATATTGGGCTCCACTTAACTTGTAGTTTTGTTTGTGCACTTTGCCATGCCATGCATATTTAAACCGGACATGCATCATGCTTGGTTGTGCATCATGCCACGTTTATGTGATGGTTGTTTACTATGTTGTTTGCTTCTTTCCGGTGTGTTTCTTCGGGTTGGTTCCGTTCACGTGGCGTTTGTGAAGATTCGTTCGACTACGTCCGTTTGTCTTCTTCATGGACTCGTTCTTCTTCCTTGCGGGATCTCAGGCAAGATGACCATACCCTCGAAGTCACTTCTATCTTTGCTTGCTAGTTGTTCGCTCTATTGCTATGCCGCGATACCTACCACTTGCTATATCATGCCTCCCATATTGCCATGTCAAGCCTCTAACCCACCTTTTCTAGCAAACCGTTGTTTGGCTATGTTACGCTTTTGCTCAGCCCCTCTTATAGCGTTGCTAGTTGCAGGTGAAGATGAAGTTTGTTCCATGTTGGAACATGGATATGTTGGGATATCACAATATCTCTTATTTGTATTAATGCATCTATAAACTTGGTAAAGGGTGGAAGGCTCGGCCTTATGTCTGGTGTTTTGTTCCACTCTTGCCGCCCTAGTTTCCGTCATACCGGTGTTATGTTCCTTGATTTTGCGTTCCTTACGCGGTTGGGTGTTATGGGAACCCCTTGACAGTTCGCTTTGAATAAAACTCCTCCAGCAAGGCCCAACCTTGGTTTTACATTTGCCTAACAACCTATTATCCTTCCCTTGGGTCGGCCAACCCAAGGGTTATCTTTATTTTAACCCCCCGGGCCAGTGCTTCTCTAAGTGTTGGTCCGACCAGAGCCACTTGCGGCGCCACCTCGGGGAAACTTGAGGTTTGGTTTTTGCTGTACGTAGTGTTCATCCGGTGTTGCCCTGAGAACGAGATATGTGCAGCTCCTATCGGGATGTCGGCGCATCGGGCAGTCTTGCTGGTCTTGTTTTACCATTGTCGAAATGTCTTGTAACCGAGATTCCGAGTCTGCTCGGGTCTTCCTGGGAGAAGGAATATCCTTCGTTGACCATGAGAGCTTGTGATGGGCTAAGTTGGGACACCCCTGCAGGGTTTTGAACTTTCGAAAGCCGTTCCCGCGGTTATGGGCAGATGGGAATTTGTTAATGTCCGGTTATAGAGAACTTGAAACTTAACTTAATTAAAACGCATCAACCGCGTGTGTAGCCGTAGTGGTTGAAGGAAATATGCCCTAGAGGCAATAATAATGTTATTATTTTATTTCCTTATATCATGATAAATGTTTATTATTCATGCTAGAATTGTATTATCCGAAAACATAATACTTGTGTGAATACATAGACAAACCAAACGTCACTAGTATGCCTCTACTTGACTAGCTCGTTAATTGAAGATGGTTATGTTTCCTAACCATAGACATGTGTTGTCATTTTATTAATGGGATCACATCATTAGGAGAATGATGTGATTGACATGACCCATTCCATTAGCTTAGCACCCGATCGTTTAGTATGTTGCTATTGCTTTCTTCATGACTTATACATGTTCCTATGACTATGAGATTATGCAACTCCCGTTTACCGGAGGAACACTTTGTGTGCTACCAAACGTCACAACGTAACTGAGTGATTATAAAGGAGCTCTACAGGTGTCTCCAAAGGTACATGTTGGGTTCGCGTATTTCGAGATTAGGATTTGTCACTCCGATTGTCGGAGAGGTATCTCTGGGCCCTCTCGGTAATGCACATCACATAAGCCTTGCAAGCATTGCAACTAATGAGTTAGTTACGAGATGATGTATTACGAAACGAGTAAAGAGACTTGCCGGTAACGAGATTGAACTAGGTATTGAGATACCGACGATCGAATCTTGGGCAAGTAACATACCGATGACAAAGGGAACAACGTATGTTGTTATGCGGTCTGACCGATAAAGATCTTCGTAGAATATGTAGGAGCCAATATGATCATCTAGGTTCCGCTATTGGTTATTGACCGGGGACGTGTCTCGGTCATGTCTACATTGTTCTTGAACCCGTAGGGTCCGCACGCTTAAGGTTTCGATGATAGTTATATTATGAGTTTATGCATTTTGATGTACCAAAGTTTGTTCGGAGTCCCGGATGTGATCACGGACATGACGAGGAGTCTCGAAATGGTCGAGACATAGAGATTGATATATTGGAAGCCTATATTTGGATATCGGAAGTGTTCCGGGTGAAATCATGATTTTAACGGAGTACCGGGAGGTTACCGGAACCCAACCGGAGGTATATGGGCCTTAGTGGGCTTTAGTGGAAGAGAGGAGAGGTGGCCAGGGCTGGCCGCGCGCCCCTCCCCCCTAGTCCGAATAGGACAAGGAGAGGGGGGCGGCGCCCCCCCTTCCTTCTCTCTCTCCTCTTTCCCCCTCCCGAATCCTATTCCAACTAGGAAAGGGGGGGAATCCGACTCCCGGTGGGAGTAGGACTCCTCCTGGCGCGCCCTCCTCCTGGCCGGCCACACCCCCCCTTGATCCTTTATATACGGGGGCAGGGGGCACCCCTAGACACACAAGTTGATCCACGTGATCATATTCTTAGCCGTGTGCGGTGCCCCCTTCCACTATAATCCTCGATAATATTGTAGCGGTGCTTAGGCGAAGCCCTGCGATGGTAGTACATCAAGATCGTCACCACGCCGCCATGCTGACGAAACTCTTCCCTGACACTTTGCTGGATCGGAGTCCGGGGATCGTCATCGAGCTGAATGTGTGCTAGAACTCGGAGGTGCCGTAGTTTCGGTGCTTGATCGGTCGGGCCGTGAAGACGTACGACTACATCAACCGCATTGTGCTAACGCTTCCGCTGTCGGTCTACAAGGGTATGTAGATCACACTCTCCCCTCTCGTTGCTATGCATCACCATGATCTTGCGTGTGCGTAGGAAATTTTTTGAAATTACTACGTTCCCCAACAGTGGTATCAGAGCCTAGGTTTTATGTGTTGATGTTATATGCACGAGTAGAACACAAATGATGCTAAATTTTATTGTATGAGATGATCATGTTTTTGCAGGGCATGTTGTGATGTGATATGGTCAAGACATGATGCTAAATTTTATTGTATGAGATGATCATGTTTTGTAACCGAGTTATCGGCAACTGGCAGGAGCCATATGGTTGTCGCTTTATTGTATGCAATGCAATCGCCCTGTAATGCTTTACTTTATCACTAAGCGGTAGCGATAGTCGTAGAAGCATAAGATTGGCGAGACGACAACGATGCTACGATGGAGATCAAGGTGTCGCGCCGGTGACAATGGTGATCATGACGGTGCTTCGGAGATGGAGATCACAAGCACAAGATGATGATGGCCATATCATATCACTTATATTGATTGCATGTGATGTTTATATTTTATGCATATTATCTTGCTTTGTTTGACAGTAGCATTTTAAGATGATCTCTCACTAATTATCAAGAAGTGTTCTCCCTGAGTATGCACCGTTGCGAAAGTTCTTCGTGCTGAGACACCACGTGATGATCGGGTGTGATAGGCTCTACGTTCAAATACAACGGGTGCAAAACAGTTGCACACGCGGAATACTCAGGTTATACTTGACGAGCCAAGCATATACAGATATGGCCTCGGAACACGGAGACCGAAAGGTCGAGCGTGAATCATATAGTAGATATGATCAACATAGGTGATGTTCACCAATGAAACTGCTCCATCTCACGTGATGATCGGACATGGTTTAGTTGATTTGGATCACGTGATCACTTAGAGGATTAGAGGGATGTCTATCTAAGTGGGAGTTCTTAAGTAATATGATTAATTGAACTTAAATTTATTATGAACTTAGTACTGGTAGTATTTTGCAAATTATGTTGTAGATCAATAGCTCGCGTTGTTGCTTTCAAATGTTTATTTTGATATGTTCCTAGAGAAAATTTTCTTGAAAGATATTAGTAGCAATGATGCGGATTGGATCCTTTATCTGAGGTTTATCCTCATTGCTGCACAGAAGAATTATGTCCTTGATGCACCGCTAGGTGACAGACCTATTGCAGGAGCATATGCAGACATTATGAACGTTTGGCTAGCTCAATATGATGACTACTTGATAGTTTAGTGCACCATGCTTAATGGCTTAGAATCGGGACTTCAAAGACATTTTGAACGTCATGGATCATATGAGATGTTCCAGGAGTTGAAGTTAATATTTCAAGCAAATACCCAAGTTGAGAGATATGAAGTATCCAACAAGTTCTATAGCTAAAAGATGGAGGAGAATCGCTCAACTAGTGAGCATGTGCTCAGATTGTCTGGGTACTACAATCGCTTGAATCAAGTGGGAGTTAATCTTCCAGATAAGATAGTGATTGACAGAATTCTCTAGTCACCATCACCAAGTTAGTAGAACTTCGTGATGAACTATAATATGCAAGGGATAACGGAAACAACTCCCAAGCTCTTCGTGATGCTGAAATCAACGAAGGTAGAAATCAAGAAAAACATCAAGTGTTGATGGTTGACAAGACCACTAGTTTCAAGAAAAGGGCAAAGGGAAGAAGGGGAACTTCAAGAAGAACGGCAAGCAAGTTGCTGCTCAAGTAAAGAAGCCCAAGTCTGATCCTAAGCCTGAGACTAAGTGCTTCTACTGCAAAGGGACTGGTCACTGGAAGTGGAACTGCCCCAAGTATTTGGCGGATAAGAAGGATGGCAAGGTAAACAAAGGTATATTGGATATACGTGTTATTGATGTGAACTTTACTAGTGTTTATAGCAACCCCTCGGCATTTGATACTGGTTCATTTGCTAAGAGTAGTAACTCAAAACGGGAGTTACAGAATAAACAGAAACTAGTAAAGGGTGAGGTGACGATGTGTGTTGGAAGTAGTTCCAAGATTGATATGATCATCATCGCACACTCCCTATACTTTCGGGATTAGTGTTGAAACTAAATAAGTATTTGGTGTTTGCGTTGAGCATGAATATGATTTGATCATGTTTATTGCAATATGGTTATTCATTAAAGTCAGAGAATAATTGTTGTTCTGTTTACATGAATAAAACCTTCGATGGTCATACACCCAATGAAAATAGTTCGTTGGATCTCGATCGTAGTGTTACACATATTCATAATATTGAAGCCAAAAGTGCAAAGTTAATAATGATAGTGCAACTTATTTGTGGCACTACCGTTTGGGTCATATCGGTATAAAGCGCATGAAGAAACTCCATACTGATGGGCTTTTGGAACCACTTGATTATGAATCACTTGGTACTTGCGAACCATGCCTTATGGGTAAGATGACAAAAACACCGTTCTCCGGTACTATGGAGAGAGCAACAGATTTGTTGGAAATCATACATACAGATGTATGTGGTCCGATGAATGTTGAGGCTCATGGCATATATCGTTATTTTCTCACCTTCACAGATGACTTAAGCAGATATGGGTATATCTACTTAATGAAACATAAGTCTGAAACGTTTGAAAAGTTCAAAGAATTTCAGAGTGAAGTTGAAAATCATCGTAACAAGAAAATAAAATTCCTACGATCTGATCGTGGAGGAGAATATTTGAGTTACGAGTTTGGTGTACATTTGAAACAATGTGGAATAGTTTCGCAACTCACGCCACCCGGAACACCACAGCGTAATGGTGTGTCCGAACGTCGTAATCGTACTTTACTAGATATGGTGCGATCTATGATGTCTCTTACTGATTTACCGCTATCGTTTTGGGGTTATGCTCTAGAGACGGCCGTATTCACGTTAAATAGGGCATCATCAAAATCCGTTGAGATGACGCCTTATGAACTATGGTTTGGCAAGAAACCAAAGTTGTCATTTCTGAAAGTTTGGGGCTGCGATGCTTATGTGAAAAAACTTCAACCTGATAAGCTCGAACCCAAATCGGAGAAATGTGTCTTCATAGGATATCCAAAGGAAACTATTGGATACCCCTTCTATCAAAGATCCGAAGGCAAGACTTTTGTTGCTAAATTCAGAAACTTTCTAGAGAAGGAGTTTCTCTCGAAAGAAGTGAGTGGGAGGAAAGTAGAACTTGACGAGGTAACTGTACCTGCTCCCTTATTGGAAAGTAGTACATCACAGAAACCTGTTTCTGTGACACCTACACCAATTGGTGAGGAAGCTAATGATAATGATCATGAAACTTCAGAACAAGATACTACTGAACCTCGTAGATCAACCAGAGTAAGATCCGCGCCAGAGTGGTACGGTAATCCTGTTCTGGAAGTCATGCTACTAGATCATGATGAACCTACGAACTATGAAGAAGCGATGGTGAGCCCAGATTCCGCAAAATGGCTTGAAGCCATGAAATCTGAGATGGGATCCATGTATGAGAACAAAGTATGGACTTTGGTTGACTTGCCCAATGATCGGAAAGCAATTGAGAATAAATGGATCTTCAAGAAGAAGACTGACGTTGACGGTAATATTACTATCTACAAAGCTCGACTTGTCGCAAAAGGTTTTCGGCAAGTTCAAGGGATTGACTATGATGAGACCTTCTCACCCGTAGCGATGCTTAAGTCTGTCCGAATCATGTTAGCAATTGCCGCATTTTATGATTATGAAATTTGGCAAATGGATGTAAAAACTGCATTCCTGAATGGATTTCTGCAAGAAGAGTTGTATATGATGCAGCCAGAAGGTTTTGTCGATCCAAAGGGAGCTAACAAAGTGTGCAAGCTCCAGCGATCCATTTATGGACTGGTGCAAGCCTCTCGGAGTTGGAATAAATGCTTTGATAGTGTGATCAAAGCATTTGGTTTTGTACAGACTTCTGGAGAACTTGTATTTACAAGAAAGTGAGTGGGAGCTCTGTAACATTTCTGATATTATATGTAGATGACATATTGCTAATCGGAAATGATATAGAATTTCTGGATAGCATAAAAGGATACTTGAATAAGAGTTTTTCAATGAAAGACCTCGGTGAAGCTGCTTACATATTGGGCATTAAGATCTATAGAGATAGATCAAGACGCTTAATTGGACTTTCACAAAGCACATACCTTGACAAAGTTTTGAAGAAGTTCAAAATGGATCAAGCAAAGAAAGGATTCTTGCCTGTGTTACAAGGTGTGAAATTGAGTAAGACTCAATCCCTGACCAATGCAGAAGATAGAGAGAAAATGAAAGATGTTCCCTATGCTTCAGCCATAGGCTCTATCATGTATGCAATGCTGTGTACCAGACCTGATGTGTGTCTTGCTATAAGTCTAGCAGGGAGGTACCAAAGTAATCCAGGAGTGGATCACTGGACAACGGTCAAGAACATCCTGAAATACCTGAAAAGGACTAAGGATATGTTTCTCATATATGGAGGTGACAAAGAGCTCATCGTAAATGGTTACGTTGATGCAAGCTTTAACACTGATCCAGACGATTCTAAATCGCAAACCAGATATGTGTTTACATTAAACGGTGGAGCTGTCAGTTGGTGCAGTTCTAAACAAAGCGTTGTGGCGGGATCTACATGTGAAGCGGAGTACATAGCTGCTTCGGAAGCAGCAAACGAAGGAGTCTGGATGAAGGAGTTCATATCTGATCTAGGTGTCATACCTAGTGCATTGGGTCCAATGAAAATCTTCTGTGACAATACTGGTGCAATTGCCTTGGCAAGGGAATCCAGATTTCACAAGAGAACCAAGCACATCAAGAGATGCTTCAATTCCATCTGGGATCTAGTCCAGGTGGGAGACATAGAGATTTGCAAGATACATACGGATCTGAATATAGCAGACCCGTTGACTAAGCCTCTTCCATGAGCAAAACATGATCAGCACCAAAGCTCCATGGGTGTTAGAATCATTACTGTGTAATCTAGATTATTGACTCTAGTGCAAGTGGGAGACTGAAGGAAATATGCCCTAGAGGCAGTAATAATGTTATTATTTTATTTCCTTATATCATGATAAATGTTTATTATTCATGCTAGAATTGTATTATCCGAAAACATATTACTTGTGTGAATACATAGACAAACCAAACGTCACTAGTATGCCTCTACTTGACTAGCTCGTTAATCGAAGATGGTTATGTTTCCTAACCATAGACATGTGTTGTCATTTGATTAATGGGATCACATCATTAGGAGAATGATGTGATTGACATGACCCATTCCATTAGCTTAGCACCCGATCGTTTAGTATGTTGCTATTGCTTTCTTCATGACTTATACATGTTCCTATGACTATGAGATTATGCAACTCCCGTTTACTGGAGGAACACTTTGTGTGCTACCAAACGTCACAACGTAACTGGGTGATTATAAAGGAGCTCTACAGGTGTCTCCAAAGGTACATGTTGGGTTCGCGTATTTCGAGATTAGGATTTGTCACTCCGATTGTCGGAGAGGTATCTTTGGGCCCTCTCGGTAATGCACATCACATAAGCCTTGCAAGCCTTGCAACTAATGAGTTAGTTGCGAGATGATGTATTACGAAACGAGTAAAGAGACTTGCCGGTAACGAGATTGAACTAGGTATTGAGATACCGACGATCGAATCTCGGGCAAGTAACATACCGATGACAAAGGGAACAACGTATGTTGTTATGCGGTCTGACCGATAAAGATCTTCGTAGAATATGTAGGAGCCAATATGAGCATCCAGGTTCCGCTATTGGTTATTGACCGGGGACGTGTCTCGGTCATGTCTACATTGCTCTTGAACCCGTAGGGTCCGCACGCTTAAGGTTTCGATGACAGTTATATTATGAGTTTATGCATTTTGATGTACCGAAGTTTGTTCGGAGTCCCGGATGTGATCACGGACATGACGAGGAGTCTCGAAATGGTCAAGACATAAAGATTGATATATTGGAAGCCTATATTTGGATATCGGAAGTGTTTCGGGTGAAATCGGGATTTTACCGGAGTACCGGGAGGTTACCGGAACCCCCCGGGAGGTATATGGGCCTTAGTGGGCTTTAGTGGAAGAGAGGAGAGGTGGCCAGGGCTGGGCCGCGCGCCCCTCCCCCCTAGTCCGAATAGGACAAGGAGAGGGGGGCGGCGCCCCCCTTCCTTCTCTCTCTCCTCTTTCCCCCCTCCCGAATCCTATTCCAACTAGGAAAGGGGGGGAATCCTACTCCCGGTGGGAGTAGGACTCCTCCTGGCACGCCCTCCTCCTGGCCGGCCGCACCCCCCCTTGATCCTTTATATACGGGGGCAGGGGCAGCCCTAGACACACAAGTTGATCCACGTGATCATATTCTTAGCCGTGTGCGGTGCCCCCTTCCACTATAATCCTCGATAATATTGTAGCGGTGCTTAGGCGAAGCCCTGCGACGGTAGTACATCAACATCGTCACCATGCCGTCGTGCTGAAGGAACTCTTCCCCGACACTTTGCTGGATCGGAGTCCGGGGGTCTTCATCGAGCTAAACGTGTGCTAGAACTCGGAGGTGCCGTAGTTTCGGTGCTTGATCGGTCGGGCCGTGAAGACGTACGACTACATCAACCGCGTTGTGCTAACGCTTCCGCTGTCGGTCTACAAGGGTACATAGATCACACTCTCCCCTCTCGTTGCTATGCATCACCATGATCTTGCGTGTGCGTAGGAATTTTTTTGAAATTACAACGTTCCCCAACAGTGGTCTCTTTCCGGCGGAGTCCGAGAAGTGAACACGGTTCTTGTGTTATGCTTGATCGTAAGTAGTTTCAAGATCACTTCTTGATCACTTCTAGTTCACGACCGTGCTTTGCTTCTCTTCTCGCTCTCATTTGCGCAAGTTAGCCACCATATATGCTTAGTGCTTGCTGCAGCTCCACCTCACTACCTTCTCCTACCCATAAGCTTAAATAGTCTTGATCTCGCGGGTCTGAGATTGCTGAGTCCTCGTGGCTCACAGATACTTCCAAACAGTTGCAGGTGCCGATGATACCAGTACAGTTGACGCAACTGAGCTCAAGTGGGAGCTTGATGAAGATCTTGTTCGTTGTGTTGTTTTGTTTCCTATTGATCAGTAGTGGAGCCCAGTTGGGGCGATCGGGGATCTAGCATTTGGGGTGGTCTCTCTTCTATTTTGGTTCCGTAGTCGGACCTTGGTTGTGTCTGGATGATGTAATGCTATATTTATGTATCGTGTGAAGTGGCGATTGTAAGCCAACTGTTTATCCCTTCCTTATTCAGCACATGGGATGTGTAAAGATTACCCCTCTTGCGACATGCCTCCCATGCGGCTATGCCTCTAAGTCATGCCCCGACACGTGGGAGATATAGCCGCATTGTGGGTGTTACATGTTCCTTGGGAGGATATATCTATGGACTTTGTTTTAGGTTTACCTCGAACAAAGAAGGGGAGGGATAGCATATTTGTTGTCATGGATAGATTTTCGAAAATGGCACACTTTATAACATGTCATAAAAGTGTTGATGCTATTAATGTTGCTGATTTGTTCTATCGTGAAATTATTCGCTTGCATGGTGTGCCAAATACTATTGTTTCAGATCGTGATACTAAATTTCTTAGCCACTTTTGGAGATGTTTATGGGCTAAGTTGGGGACTAAACTGCTTTTTAGTACCCCTTGTCACCCCTAAACTGATGGACAAACTAAAGTAGTCAATAGAACATTGTCTACTATGCTTAGGGCTGTTTTGAAGAATAATAAGAAAATGTGGGAAGAATGCTTGCCTCATATTGAATTTGCTTATAATCGTTCACTGCATTCTACTACTAAGATGTGCCCTTTTGAAATTGTGTATGGTTTCCTACCTCGTGCACCTATTGATTTGTTGCCTCTTCCATCTTTAGAGAAGGTTAATTTTGATGCTAAAGAATGTGCTGAATCGATTTTAAAAATGCATGAGTTAACTAAGGAAAACATTGAGCGTATGAATGCTAAATATAAACTTGTCGGAGATAAGGGTAGAAAACATGTTGTGTTTGCACCTGGAGATCTTGGTTGGTCACATTTGCGTAAGGATAGATTTCCTAATTTGCGGAAATCAAAGCTAATGCCATGTGTTGTTGGTCCTTTTAAGGTGTTAGAGAAAATAAATGATAATGCATATAACCTTGAGTTGCCTGCAGATTTTGGGGTTAGTCCCACTTTTAACATTGCAGATTTGAAGCCTTATTTGGGTGAGGAAGATGAGCTTCCGTCGAGGACGACTTCATTTCAAGAAGGGGAGGATGGTGAGGACATCAATACCATTATTACACCCACAGCCCCTGCTGCTATACATACTGGACCAATTACTAGAGCTCGCACACACCAATTAAATTATTAGGTACTTTCATTTCTTGGTAATGATTCTAATGTTCATGAGAATATGATGCTGTCTAAATTGGATATATTTGTTTTGGTTACAAATGAAGGGCCTGGCATGGATAAGAGGGATGAACACTGGAGCAAGACCAAGCATGGAGATGATAGCATGCACAAGGGGATCTAGAACGGAGTTACAAGTCATGATTTCAGGACTTTGAAGCCACCATAAGGAGTGCATGAAGCCTTGGACAAAATATACAAGATGTCACCTCATAAATTTCGTCCAGAGGCTATTCTTGGTGCTACGTCACCTTATTATTGGGCCAGGCCCATGTATTTTCAAAATACTTAAGTATGGGCTGTTTTTTAGAGTCCGTATGTGTGGGGAAACAAGAGTTAGGGTTGGTTTCGGACCCCTCCTCCAAGGGCCACGAAATTCCCCCCTCTTCGTCCATATATACAGCCCTTTGGGCGTCGTTTAGACTTTGGGTTTTGTTTAGATTAAAGTTCGCCATAGCTGCAACTTCGCGTACTTCGTTTGTGTTCAACGACCAGACAAAGGCGTCACAGAACCCCACATTTGATCAATAAAGCTTTCCTCTTATATTCGCAATATCCAGATTGCAATCTTAGTTTCTTGCTTGTTCTTCGTTTGCCTGCAGGAAACAGACCTTCGTGGTCAGGTTGATCGTACTCCGGCGTGGTCAATAACCTCTCGGAGTTGGTTTAGCGATTGCTAAGGCGCGACGTCCTCGCATGTTCGTAGTCGGATCGTCAAAGTCGACTTCCTCCAAAACGATAGCCACCATCTCATTGAAAGATCGGGACCCTCGCCTCTATAACAAGGTGAAGCGGAATGGCCCTATTGTGCTCTCCTGGATGCAGAAGGCATGCAAGACTCTATTCCAACCCCTTGTGATGGCCGGCTGCCAATCATGTAGTTTGAGAGGTAATCTTGGGTAAACTGCTTTAGGATCCACTGCAAAAGAAAAAAGATTCAGACATTGTCATCTAACACAACTCATTACGGGTAGTAAAAAGAAGGCTACATGGTTCTTACTTACCATCCCGCAGTTCACTGTTGTCTTGCATAAAGTGTACTCAAATAGTTTGATTGACATCTTTTGACCCATTTTAATAACTATCTTTATCAGTTTCCTCACTTGATGCTGGTTCATGAATATCTCATTGCCCCATACACAGAAAGGGTCGAAGTTTGAATCTCTGGCAATGATATATGTACCTAAAAGCACCAAGTTAATATTAGAAGCTAAACAACAATTGAAAAATGATGTAGTACAACACTCCCTCCATCCCATTATATAAGATTTTATTACATGTATATCTAGACATCATCAGAACATTAAGGTAACACTCTTCCTTGTTGCTATGTAGCTTGGGATTGCATATTTAGTCATTCAGTACAATGCATGTTGCTATGTAGCCTTAGATATAGTAAATATGGCCTTAGTTAACCTACTAATAAATGGGTTACAAATATATTCAGTGAAATGTCCGATTCGACGATTAATCCCTTATCAGCCCCAGGCTATATGGTAGCAGCTACCAATATCCTGAACAGTGAGTACATATAAGCAATGCAATGAAACTAACCTCGATGGAAAACAACACTGTTCTCAATATTGTCCTGCATGAGTACATATAAAGGCATGTTAAGCACAACATGCTAAACATCAACCAAATATATCCCTGGTAGACAACATAATCTACAAATGATAGCTTCAGTGTGTAGGCTTAAGCATGCTAGTGAAGCAAAACAAGAAGTGGAAAGGTGTGTTAACTGCATCAGGCATAACATTAAAAAACAAGCAAATAGTCATTCAAACTGGTAGTGTGTCGGTCTAAAGTACACTAGTTATTGATAAAAAATGAAAAGACATGTTAAATGCAATATCCTTAACAGCAAGTAATTCATAGTGGTATTGTTGAAATTGTCATTGATGAAATTGAACTGCACGGCAAATAGTTGCACATATAGAGCATCACATTGTGAAGAACTGAAATAAACAAGTCATAAGGCCATCTTGAGCCGATCCGTAAAAAGTTAAAGGACTAAAACCTTTAGTGGATATATATATATATAGTCCAACAATTTTGGGCCTTTTCTAGTCGATCCCCTAAACTTAAGGTTATAAACTTCAATTTAATCAAGTTCAAAGCAGGTTCAACCGAAAGTAGCATGCATTCAAACATAAACATAGGTAGTTTTGCATAACCGAACAAAAAACATAAATTTAAACTAAGCTAAACTACTTTCGGTCGAAGTAGAGATCGAGCCAATCCTTCCCCGTCATGTACGGTGTGCCGCGAGCCGGGTCCGGGCCGGTGCCACCGTCAGCATCGTTGGGGAAGGCACTCCTCCACTCGTCGATGTCGAACTCCTCGTCCTCGGGTCCCACCTCGACACCCTCCGCGTCGCCGTCGCCGCCGCCTTCGACCTCATCATCGGAGGAGAGCGCGATAACCTCGTCGCCCTCCGTGCCGCCGTCCTTGTCGCCTTCGACCTCATCATTGAAGGAGACCGCGATAACCTCGCCACCCTCCACGCCGGAAAAGATTGCCCGCTCCGGCTCCATGAGCTTCGGGTGCTGCCGGCGAAGCTCTTGCATGTAGGCCTTGTCGGCGGCCTCGGCCTCGAGGCGCCCCCATGCCTCGCAGTCCTCCTGCGCCATAATCAAGCTCACCACCCTGGCTCCGGCGGAACGAGGTTGACCGGAAGTCTGCCAAAGGGGAAATTGAGTGTAACGCCCAAGATGCGACTATATCTCCCATGTGTCGAGGCACGACTTAGAGGCATAACCGCATTTTGGTATTGTCGCAAGAAGGGTCATCTTCACACAATCCCATGTACAAGAACAAGGAAGTAAATAGTTGGCTTACAATCGCCACGTCACACAATGATCAAATTATCCATACATCATTCAGAGTACACACAAGGTCCGACTACGGATGGATCCAAATGAAAAGAAGAAAACCCCAAATGCTAAATGTCGATCGTCCCAACTGGGCACCACTATCGATCATCCGAAAAGGAAACATAGTAATGGCCAAGATCTTCGTCGAACTCCCACTTGAGCTCGGTGGCATCACCTGCACTGGTATCATCGGCACCTGCAACTATTTTGGTAGTATCTGTGAGTCACGAGGACCCAGAAATCTCAAAACCCGCAAGATCAAGACTATTTAAGCTTATAGGTAGGATCTGGGTATAAGGTGGAGTTGCAGCAAGCATTAACCAAATATGGTGGCTAACATATGAGTACAAGAGTAAGATGAGAAACTACGCAACGGTCGTAAGCTAGAAGTGATCAAGAAGTGATCTTGAACTACTTACGTTCATACATAACCCAACGGCGTTCACTTCTCGAACCTCGTCGAAGAGAGACCATCACGGTTACACACGCGGTTGGTGTATTTTAATTAAGTCAAGTGTCAAGTTCTCTACAACCGGATATTAACAAATTCCCATCTGCCACATAAATGCGGGCACGACTCTCGAAAGTTTATTCCCTGCAAGAGTGTCTCAACTTAGCCTGTCACAAGCTCTCATGATCAAGGAAGGATATTCCTTCTCCCAGAATAACCCGACCAGTCTCGGAATCCCGGTTCCAAGACATTTCGGGAATGGTAAAACAAGACCAGCAAGACCGCCCGATGTGCCGACAAATCCCGATAGGAGTCGCACGTATCTCGTTCTCAGGGCACATCGGATGAGACATCCTACGAGTAAAACCAACCCTCAAGTTTCCCGAGATGGCCCCACAGTCTACTCGGTTTGGACCAACACTCAGAGGAGCACTGGCCCGGGGGGTTGATTAAGAAATCCTCGGGTTAATTACTCCATAGGCAACTTTTCAGTTGTTATTAAGAAAATGGTAAAACCAAGGTTGGGCCTTGCTGGAGGAGTGATGAGCACATCAATACCATTGTTACACCCACAACCCCTGCTGCTATACATACTGGACCAATTACTAGAGCTCGTGCACGCCAATTGAATTATCAGGTACTTTCGTTTCTTGGTCACGATTCTAATGTTCATGAGAATATGATGCTGCCTAAGTTGGATACATTTGTTTTGCTTACAATTGAAGGGTCTAGCTTGGACAGGAAAGATGAACCTTGGAGCAAGTTCAAGCATGGAGATGATGGCATGCGCAAGGGGAACAAGAATGGAGTTACAAGTGATGATTCTAGGACTTTGAAGCCACCATAATGAGTGCATGAAACCTTGGACAAAACATACAAGATGCCACTTCGTAAATTTCGTCCAGAGGCAATTCTAGGTGCTGCGTCACCTTATTTTTGGGCCAGGCCCATTTAATTTCAAAATACTTGATTATATGCAGTTTTTAGAGTCCGTATGTGTTGGGAAACAAGAGTTAGGGTTGGTTTCGGACCCCTCCTCCAAGGGCCATGAAATTCCCCCTCTCTCCTCCATATATACAACCCTTAGGGCATCGTTTGGACTTTGGGTTTTGTTTAGATCAAAAGTTCGCCATAGCTGCAACTTCGCGTACTTCGTTTGTGTTCAACGACCAGACCAAGACATCACAGAACCCCACCTTGATCAATAAAGCTTTCATCTTATATTCGCAATATCCAGATTGCAATCCCCGTTTCTTTCTTGTTCTTCGTTTGCTCGCAGGAAACAGACCCTCGTGGTTAGGTTGATCGTGCTCTGGCATGGTCAATAACCACTCGGAAGTTGGTTTTGCAATTGCTAAGGCGCGATGTATCGCACGTTCTTAGTCGGATCGTCAAGGCCGACTCCCATAGAAAATGATAGCCACCATCTCATCGAAACATCAGGACACCTTCGCTCTATCAAGTGGTATCAGAGCCAGGTTGCTCGGTGAGATTTTATAATTTTTCGTAGTTTAGGTCGAGTCTGTTCTTCATACCTATAGTTCATGAAAAAGCCAAAAAAGTAATTAGGGTTAGGTCATCATATCCGAACTAATTTGAGCTTTTGCATAGTCTTTTTAGAGTTTTGCTTTGTTGAATTTGCGGTTGCATCGCCGTGTCGAGTTGCTGGTCTTAGCGTCTAGTCCCTTAGAGTTCCGAGTTCTGTTCATAGGTTGTCATGCCGCCACCGCACCATCGTCATCATCATTACCATATACCACCACCCCCACCATATACATCGCCGCTGCCATATACAACCACCAATTCGAGTCCACATATACCATCGCCATATACAACCACCAATCCGAGTCCACATATACCATCGACATATACCACCACCAATTCGAGTCTAGATATACCATCGCCATATACAACCACCAGTCTGAGTTCCACTAGATTCATCTCCGCCACCAGTCCTAGTCCGAGTCCAGTATTTTTTGCATTGTTTTCGAGTTCCAGATCATGCGATACTTCGATTCTTGACCAAGTTGGAATCCCCAACTTCCGTGCTATCCGTAGTAGAAAAATAGTTCCGTGCTATCTACGTCGTGCGTTTGACTCTCCCTGGTAATCGCTCTATCCAAGCTTTGAGAGTTTTGACTATGACGGTTGCCGATCACCGCCTGCTGCTGGGTAAGAACTGGTAAGAATTTGAGATTTGCTTGACGGTGTGACACCCACCACCACGTCTTGTTAGTAGTCTGTAGGATCATATTCTTGTGTGTTTCTATTGCTGCTAACCATGGCAGGATCACAAGCTGACGAGACTGACTAGGAGAACATGACGAATAAGGAGTTGCATGATAAATTTCAGAAAATGATGAGTGGACAGGTGCAAGATGTGCTAAACAGATTTGAAGAGGCCATGGATAAGATAGATGGCATGGAGAAGACATTCGAAACAAAGCTCGATAACAAGTTTAATGAATTGCTCACCCGTCTTCCACCACCACCATCGGCTGCACCCAACGCACCTCTGCAACAACAACAAAAACAACAACATCGCCTTGCAAATCAAGTGGGACAATGTAACGCCCCAGATACAACTTTCCATATTTGTAACTCCAACTCTTGCCTTTTCTGGAGATGCGACATTGCCTTCGTGGTTGGGTTTTTGTCTTCGTTTTGCATTTTGTTCATGTCATGCATTTCATATCATGTCATCATGTGCATCTCATTTGCATACGTGTTCGTCTCATGCATCCGAGCATTTTCCCCATTTTCCGTTTTGCAATCCGACACTCCCACGTGCACCGGCATCCCCCCTTTTGTCTTTTTTCGTGAGCGGGTGTTAAACGTTCTCGGAATGGACCGAGATTTGCCAAGTGGCCTTGCTACACCACCGGTAGACCGCCTGTCAAATTTCGTGCCATTTGGAGTCCGTTTGATACTCCAACGGTTAACCGGGGAACCGCGAAGGCCTTTTGTGTGTTGCAGCCCAACACCCCTCCAAAACGGCCCAATAACCATCTAAACCACTCCCATGTCCTCCGTCCTCGGATCACGATCATGTGGGTGAAAACTACACTCCATTTGGACACTCCTACCTCCTAGCTATAAATATGCGCACCCGCTCCTGTCCTCCTCCTCGCCGCCCGAGCTCGCTCGCCCGCGGCTCGTGTTCGTCGCCGCCGCACGCCTCCATCCTCAGCCGCCCGTGCTCCGTCCGCCGGCGCGCTCCTCCGCTCACCGAAGCGCTGACCGCGCCGCCTCGTCCCGCTTCGCCGTCCTTTCCCGTTCGCCGACGCCCCACTCGCCTCCACTGCCTACTAGATCCGCGCAGCACAGCCCCGGCTCCCTCGCCGACCCCGCCACCGCGAGCCTCGTTGCCAGCCACACCCTCGAGCTCCTCCGGCCCAAGGTCGCTGGAGCAGTCGACGGCCTCCTGTGCTGTCGCCGGGATGGCCTCGTCCAGGATCCGTAGACCCCCACACAAAACGGCCGGCTTGTCCCCCATCGGTCCATCCCGGATTCCCAGTCCCGTTTTGCACAGGGTAAAATTCGGCCAAGTCCCAGTATTCTAACATTTTGTGCACCTCTTCATCATGCTGCTATCTTGGTGCCTGTAACTCCATTTCATGCATATGAGATATCAAAATGTTCATTGGGAGATGATCTTCATTTCATTCCATTGTGGCATGCTTGTTTGAGTTCATCTTGATGCCCAAATCATTGATGCAAGAGTGCTATAAAATGTTCACTCCTGTTACTTAGCAGATTATGTTGATTTGTCATTTTTGTCACATTTGATGTGTGCATCATATGGGCATGAGCCCTACACGTGTTTTGATCTATGCCATGCCATCTATACAGGGGTGCTTGCCATGTATTTTTGTGATCAATGTGGTGACTAGCACAAGCATGCAGAGTAGCCTTCGTGATATTGCTGTTTTCAGGGAGTTAGGTTTTGGCTAAGTCATTTTCCTGTTGTTATTTTGATGTCATGTAAACATGATGCTACACCGAGATCCATGCTCGTTTTGAGTTGCTTCAGTAAGGATGTTTTGAACATATGGTTATGCTCTATGCATCCATGCCCCTGTTTGCAATTATGGAGTGCCCTAGCATGTCTTAATCTTGCTCTATGTTTGCTATAAAATGTTCCTGGAAGATTGTTTACATGTTAATCAATTTTGCCATGGTTGTTGCTATTGATCCTTGCATGCTATGAACTTTCTATTGCCATGGTTATCTTCATGAACATGTCTTCTTGCTGTTAGTATGCTTATCTTGTCATGCAATGCCTTGTCGTGAGTGATTTGAGCTCACAAAGATGCCTTCATAAGTCTGTTTATGTCATGCTCTGTTTTCTGCTGAGTCTGAAACTGTTAATAAAACTTGCTATGTTTACATGGGTGCCATCATATCGTCTGTGCCTTTTTGGCTCATGATCAGTAAGGGACTTTTGTTCTATGCATTTAGTAGATTCATTCCATGCCTTTGTTTTCTATGATATGTTCCTGTAGCATGTTGTTTGCTTGCTCTAAATAGTGCTTCCTGATGTTGTTTCTGGCATGTTAGTATTTTCACTAAGTCTGCGAAGCTGATATCTTTTGCACTTTTGCCATGCTTGTTTGAACCTGCTCTTGTGTGTTTTAGCCGTAGCTCAGTGTTCATGTTTTGTCAAGCATCTTGAGTACATGACTTCCATATGCTTTGTTGCTATGTTGGAATGCGGTAGCTTAGTTTCATGTTGCATTCTAGGTGGCATCGTGCTGTTAATCGCAGAATTGTGCCATTCTAGTTTTGCTTGCCATTTGCAAACCGTGCATCCGATTCCGGTGATCTTTATATCGATTTCGACCGAAATCATCTCATCTTTCCAGCGGCACAGTTGGTTTTCCAAGTTGATGCCTTGATCATTCTTTCCCTTCCGGAGCACGCATATGATTGCATATGATGTCTTGCATATCATGCCATGTTTTGCATCATGTTGCTTGTGCATTGCATCGTGGTTGACTGTTGTTCCTTTGCTTGTGTTCTTGCTTTGGGTAGATCCGGGAGACGAGTACGTGATCAAGGAACCTGTTGAGTACGCTAATGAGGATCAAGCTTTCGTCAACTCTGAGAACTTTGCAGGCAAGATGACCATAACCTCGAAATCACTTCTATCTTTGCTTTGCTAGTTGTTCACTCTTTTGCTATGCCGCGATACCTACCACTTGCTATATCATGCCTCCCATATTGCCATGTCAAGCCTCTAACCCTCCTTTCCTAGCAAACCGTTGTTTGGCTATGTTACCGCTTTGCTCAGCCCCTCTTATAGCGTTGCTAGTTGCAGGTGAAGATGAAGTTTGTTCCTTGTTGGAACATGGATATTGTTGGGATATCATTATTATCTCTTATTTACTTTACTGCATCTATATACTTGGTAAAGGGTGGAAGGCTCAGCCTTATGCATGGTGTTTTGTTCCACTCTTGCCGCCCTAGTTTCCGTCATACCGGTGTTATGTTCCTTGATTTTGCGTTCCTTACGCGGTTGGGTGATAATAGGAACCCCTTGACAGTTCGCCTTGAATAAAACTCCTCCAGCAAGGCCCAACCTTGGTTTTACCATTTGCCACCTAGGCCTTTTCCCTTGGGTTCCGCAGACTCAAGGGTCATCTTTATTTTAAACCCCCGGGCCAGCGCTCCTCTGAGTGTTGGTCCAAATTAGAGCACCGTGCGGGACCGTTACTTGGCAACTTGGGTTATGTTGGTACCTGTACGCTTAGCTTATCCGGTGTGCCCTGAGAACGAGATATGTACAGCTCCTATCGGGATTTTTCAGCACAGTCAGGTAGTCTTGCTGGTCTTGTTTTACCATTGTCGAAACGTCTTGTAACCGGGATTCCGAGACTGATCGGGTCTTCCCGGGAGAAGGAATATGCTTCGTTGACCGTGAGAGCTTGTGATGGGCTAAGTGGGGATACCCCTGCAGGGTTTGAACTTTCGAAAGCCGTGCCCACAGTTATGGAAAGATGGGAATTTGTTAATATCTAGTTGTAGAGAACTTGACACTTAACTTAATTAAAATGAATCAACCGCGTGTGTAGCCGTGATGGTCTCTTTTCGGCGGAGTCCGGGAAGAGAACACGGTCTCGTGTTATGCTTGAACGTAAGTAGCTTCATGATCACTTCTTGATCACTATTAGCTTCCCGACTGTGCTTTGCTTCTCTTCTCGCTCTCATTTGCATAAGTTAGCCACCATATATGCTTAGTGTTTTACTGCAGCTCCACCTCACTACCCTTTCCTACCCTTAAGCTTAAATAGTCTTGATCTCGCGGGTGTGAGATTACCGAGTCCTCGTGACTCACAGATACTTCCAAACAGATGCAGGTGCCGACGATGCCAGTGCAGGGGATGCTACCAAACTCAAGGGGGAGTTCGGCGAGGATTCGGGCCGTTACTATGTTTATTTTCCGGATGACCAGTAGAGGAGCCCAGTTGGGACGATCGGGGATCTAGCATTTGGGGTCATCTTTCTTTATTTTGGTTCCGTAGTCGGACCTTTGATTGTACCTTGGATGATGTATGGATTATTTATGTATTGTGTGAAGTGGCGATTGTAAGCCGACTCTTTATCCCTTTCTTATTCAGTACATGGGATGTGTAAAAATGAGCCCTCTTGTGACATGCCTACCATGCGGTTATGCCTCTATGTCGTGCCCCGACACGTGGGAGATATAGCCGCATTGTGGGTGTTACAGACAGCCACAATGCGTTCCCATTAACCCTGGGAAAAATTCTGGTGCCGCTGTTGATACTTCTGTAGCTCCTGCTACTACTACAGAGGTGGAGGACCATTACGAGGATGAGGTTGATCAAAATCAGAACTACGTGCTACCACCAGCACCACCACCACCAGGTCGTCCTCAGGTATATCATCGCAATGGTAGGGTTGCACCACCACCTGAGGTACGAGATCATGACCTTTTTCCTAAACTGAAGTTGAATATTCCACCATTTGAGGGTAGATATGTTCCTGATATATATCTTACTTGGGAGTTAGAAACTGAACAACGTTTTACATGTTTACAATATCCCGAGGAGAGACATGTTCCTGCTGCTGTTTGTGCTTTCACTAGTTTTGCATGTGTTTGGTGGTCTGAACATTGTAGATAATATCCTATTCCAGCTACTTGGGCTACTTTGAAAACTGCTATGCGTACTCGTTGGGTTCCACCATATTATCGACGTGAATTACTTCAAAATGTGCAGCATTTAAGACAAGGAAAAAATTCTATAGAAGAATATTATCAGGAATTACAAACTGGCATGATTAGATGTGGTATTGTTGAGGAGAATGAAGCTATGCTTGCACGTTTTATGGGTGGATTGAATAGAGAGATCAGACCATTCTAGAGTATAAGGAGTATAATAATATCACTTATTTATTCCATCTTGCTTGTAAAGCTGAACGTGAAGTGCAGGATCGACAGTCATTAGCGCGAACTAACTTTTCTGCAGGTCGATCTTCATCATGGCCACCACGTGCATCCTCTACTTCCACAGCACCAGCACCTCCATCAGGTGCCACCTGCAGCCGTGATACAAGAAAGCAGGCACAACCACCACTATCTGCGAAGAGCACACCTGCCGGGCCTGTGCAGAGCTCTTCTTCTTCCATGGCATCAACAGGGCACACAAGTAATATTATTTGTCGTCGCTGTAAGGGAAGAGGACATTTTGTGAGAGAATGCAAATCTCAGCATGTGATGATTGCTACTGAGGATGGTGGGTATGAGTCCGCTAGTGACTATGATGAGGAGACTTTGGCTCTTATTACACATGAAGAACACGCTGGAGATGATTTTGATCATGAGATGCAATACATGGCTGCTGAAGATGCTGACAGGTATGAATGTTTAGTTTCTCAACGTGTTTTGAGTGTGCAGGTTACACAAGCTGAGCAAAATCAGAGGCATAATTTGTTCTATACAAAGGGAGTTGTGAAGGAACGTTCTGTTCACGTCATCATAGATGGAGGGAGCTGCAACAACTTGGCTAGCATGGAGATGGTGGAGAAGCTATCTCTCACCACAAGACCACATCCACATCCTTACTACATCCAATGGTTCAACAACAGCGGCAAGGTTAAGGTAACACGTACTGTTCGTGTGCATTTTAGTATCTCTACATATGCTAATTATGTTGACTGTGATGTGATACCCATGCAAGCCTGTTCCTTATTACTTGGTAGACCATGGCAATTTGATAAAAATTCTGTACACCATGGTAGAAATAATCAATATACTCTTGTTCATCAGGATAGCCATATTTCTTTGCTTCCTATGACTCCTGATTCCATTTTGAAAGATGATATTAATAGAGCTAATAAAGCAAAACAGGAGAAAAATAAGAGTGAAAATCAGATTGTGGCAAAAGAATTTGAGCAACAAATGAAGCCTAATAATAAACCATCTAGTGTTGCTTCTGAAATTAAATTAAAAAGTGCATGTTTACTTGCCACAGAATCTGATATTGATGAGCTAGATTTCAGCAAATCTGTTTGCTATGCTTTTGTGTGCAAAGAGGCATTATTTTCATTCGAGGACGTGCCTTCCTCTTTGCCCCTGGTGTAACTCACATTTTGCAGGAGTTCTCTGGCGTCTTTCCACAAGATGTGCCACCGGGATTACCACCTATTCGAGGGATTGAGCATCAAATTGACTTAATTCCCGGTGCATCGCTCCCCAACCGTGCACCATACCATACCAATCCAGAGGAGATGAAGGAGATTATGCGTCAAGTACATGAGCTGCTCGACAAAGGTTATATACGTGAATCTCTTAGTCATTGTGTTGTTCCTATTATACTAGTGCCTAAAAAGGATGGTACATCGCTTATGTGTGTTGATTATAGAGGCATTAATAATATTACTATTCATTATCATCATCCTATTCCGAGGCTAGATGGTATGCTTGATGAATTGAGTGGCTCTACAGTATTCTCCAAAGTTGATTTTCATAGTGGATACCATCAAATTCATATGAAATTGGGAGATGAATGGAAAACAACATTTAAAACTAAGTTTGGGTTATATGAGTGGTTAGTCATGCCTTTTGGATTAACTAATGCACCTAGTACTTTCATGAGACTAATGAACAAAGTTTTACGTGCTTTCATTGGACGATTTGTGGTTGTCTCTTTTGATGATATACTGATTTATAGCAAATCTTTGGAAGAACATTTGAAACATTTACGTGCTATTTTTATTGCTCTACGGGATGCACGTTTGTTTGGTAACCTTGGGAAGTGCACCTTTGCACCGACAGAGTATCTTTTCTTGGCTATGTTGTTACTCCACAGGGAATTGAAGTTGATAAAGCCAAGATTGAAGCTATTGATAGTTGGCTACAACCCAAAACGGTCACACAAGTGAGGAGTTTTCTTGGTCTCGCTAGATTCTGTAGGCGTTTCATGAGAGATTTCAGCACCATTGCTGCACTCTCAATGAGCTTACAAAGAAGGATGTGCCTTTTGTTTGGGGTACCGCATAGGAAGAAGCCTTCACGGTATTGAAAGATAAGTTGACACATGCTCCTTTACTCCAACTTCCTGATTTTAATAAGACTTTTGATCTTGAATGTGATGCTAGTGGAATTCGATTAGGAGGTTTGTTATTACAAGATGGCAAACCTGTTGCATACTTTTCTAAAAAATTGAGTGGGCCTAGTCTGAATTATTCTACTTATGATAAAGAATTATATGCTCTTGTTCGGACTTTAGAGACATGGCAACATTATTTATGGCCCAAAGAATTTGTTATACATTCTGATCATGAATCTTTAAAACATACTAAAAGTCAAGCTAAACTGAATCGTAGACTTGCTAAATGGGTTGAATTCATTAAGACTTTCCCTTATGTTATTAAACACAAGAAGGGTAAAGAAAATGTTATTGCTGATGCATTGTCTCGTCGCTATACTATGCTTTCACAACTTGACTTCAATTTTTTTGGTTTGGAGACCATCAAAGATCAATATGTGCATAATGCTGATTTTAAAGATGTAATGCAGAATTGTAAAGAAGGAAGAACGTGGAACAAGTTCATCGTTAATGATGGATTTGTGTTCCGTGCTAACAAGCTATACATTCCAGCTAGCTCCGTTCGTCTTTTGTTGTTGCAGGAGGCGCATGGAGGAGGACTAATGGGACACTTTAGCGGGAAGAAGACGGAGGACATACTTGCTACACATTTCTTTTGGCCAAAGATGAGACGGGATGTTGAGCGTTTTGTTGCTCGCTGCACTACATGTCAAAAAGCTAAGTCACGACTCAATCCTCATGGTTTATATATGCCTTTGCGTGTACCTAGTGTTCCATGGGAGGATAAATATATGGACTTTGTTTTAGGTTTACCTCGAACAAAGAAGGGGAGGGATAGCATATTTGTTGTCGTGGATAGGTTCTCGAAAATGGCACACTTTATACCATGTCATAAAAGCGATGATGTTGTTAATGTTGCTGAGTTATTCTTTCGTGAAATTATTCGCTTGCATGGTGTGCCAAATACTATTGTTTCAGATCGTGATACTAAATTTCTTAGCCACTTTGGAGATATTTATGGGCTAAGTTGGGGACTAAACTGCTTTTTAGTACTACTTGTCACCCCCAAACTGATGGACAAACTGAAGTAGTCAATAGAACATTGTCTACTATGCTTAGGGCTGTTTTGAAGAATAATAAGAAAATGTGGGAAGAATGCTTGCCGCATATTGAATTTTCTTATAATTGTTCATTGCATTCTACTACTAAGATATGCCCTTTTGAAATTGTGTATGGTTTCCTACCTCGTGCACCTATTGATTTGTTGCCTCTTCCATCTTCGGGGAAGGTTAATTTGATGCTAAAGAACATGCTGAATTGATTTTAAAAATGCATGAGTTAACTAAGGAAAACATTGAGCGTATGAATGCTAAATATAAACTTGCTGGAGATAAGGGTAGAAAACATGTTGTGTTTGCACCAGGAGATCTTGTTTGGTTACATTTGCGTAAGGATAGATTTCCTAATTTGCGCAAATCAAAACTAATGCCACATGCTGAAGGTCCTTTTAAGGTGTTAGAGAAAATAAATGATAATGCATATAAACTTGAGCTGCCTACAGATTTTGGGGTTAGTCCCACTTTTAACATTGCAGATTTGAAGCCTTATTTGGATGAGGAAGATGAGCTTTCGTCGAGGACGACTTCATTTCAAGAAGGAGAGGATGATGAGGATATCAATACCATTGTTAAACCGACACCCCCTGCTGCTATACATATTGGACCAATTACTAGAGCTTGCGCACGCCAATTGAATTATCAGGTACTTTTGTTTCTTAGTAACGATTCTAATGTTCATGAGAATATGATGCTGCCTAAATTGGATACATTTGTTTTTCTTACAAATGAAGGGTCTAGCTTGGACAATAAAGATGAACCTTGGAGCAAATTCAAGCATGGAGATAATGGCATGCGCAAGGGGAACAAGGATGGGGTTACAAGTGATGATTCCAGGACTTTGAAGCCACCATAATGAGTGCATGGAGCCTTGGACGAAATATACAAGATGCCACTTCATAAATTTTGTCCAGAGGCTATTCTAGGTGCCGCGTCACCTTATTTTTGGGCCAGGCCCATGTAATTTTGAAATACTTGATTATAGGCAGTTTTTAGAGTCCGTATGTGTGGGGAAACAAGAGTTAGGGTTGGTTTCGGACCCCTCCTCCAAGGGCTACGAAATTCCCCCTCTCTCCTCCATATATACAACCCTTAGGGCATCGTTTAGACTTTGGGTTTTGTTTAGATCAAAAGTTTGCCATAGCTGCAACTTCGCATACTTGTTTGTGTTCAACGACCAGACCAAGACGTCACAGAACCCCACCTTGATCAATAAAGCTTTCATCTTATATTCGCAATATCCAGATTGCAATCTCAGTTTCTTTGCTTGTTCTTCGTTTGCTCGCAGGAAACAGACCCTTGTGGTCAGGTTGATCGTGCTCCGGCGTGGTCAATAACCCCTCGGAAGTTGGTTTAGCGATTGCTAAGGCGCGACGTCTCGCACGTTCGTAGTCAGATCATCAAGGTCGACTCCCATAGAAAACGATAGCCACCATCTCATGGAAACATCATGACACCTTCGCCTCTATCAAGGAGTTTTACTCAAAGCGAACTGTCAAGGGGGTCCCATAACCCGAACCGTGTAAGGAACGCAAAATCAAGGAACATAGCACCGGTATGGCGGAAACTAGGGCGACAAGAGTGGAACAAAATACCGAGAAAAAGGCCAAGCCTTCCACACTTTGCCAAGTATATAGATGCATTAATTAAATAAGAGATATTGTGATATCCCAACATATCCATGTTCCAACATGGAACAACCTGCACTGCACCTGCAACTAGCAATGCTATAAGAGGGGCTGAGCAAAAGCGGTAACATAGCCAAACAATGGTTTTCTAGGAAGGTGGGTTAGAGGTTTGACATGACAATATGGGAGGCCTGATAAACAAGTGGTAGGTAGCGCGACATAGCGATAGAACGAACAACTAGCAAGCAAAGATAGAAGTGATATCGGGGGTAATGATCATCTTGCCTGCAAAGTTCTCGGGGTTGTCGAAAGCTTGCTCCTCGTAAACGTACTCAACAGGTTCCTCATTCACGAACTCGTCTCCCGGCTCTACCCAAAGCAAGAACACAAGCAACGGAACAACAATCAATCATGGTGCAATGCACAAGCAAGATGATGCAAGACATGGCATGGAATGCAAGATATGATGTGCAATGCATATGGGTACTCCGGAAGGGAAAAGATTATCATGGCATAAACTTGGCAAACCAAGCATGCCACTGGAAAGGTTAGGAGATTTCGGTCGAAATCGATATAAAGATCACCGGAAACGGATGCAAGGTTTGCAAATGACGAGTAAAACAAGAACAATGCAACACTGCGCTTAACAACATCATAGCACTTAAAATGCATCATGAAGCTATGCTACAGCTCTCCAACATAGCAACAAGGCACATGTCAATGGCATAAAGGTGAAGCTCTACAAATCATGAACACTGAGCTCCTGCTAGAACTCACTAGAATAAGCCTAAAACAGCATGGCAAAAATGCAGATGACAACAATTTCACAGACTACATGGCATAAACATCATAAGGTAGCAATGTTTAGAGCTGGTAAATTACATGCTACAGGAACATATCATGGCAAACAAGAGCATGTCATGCTAGTACTAAAGGCAAAGAACAAAACTCCCTTACTGAACTTGAGCCAAAGATGCATAGAAAAGATGGTCGCATCAATGCAAACATGGCAAGTGATATGAACAGATTCAGACAGTGGAAAAATATGGCATGGCAGAAACAGATTCATGATAGCAACTTTGCAAGCTCATGCCACTCACCACAAAGCATTTCATGGCATCACAAGGTAACCAACTACAAGAAGACACATTTACGAAGGTAAACATGGCAATAACATAGTCATAGGGTGCATGGAATACTAGCAAAACACATGGCAAAAATGAACTTTCTGTTAACAAACTGACAGCAATAATATTTAGCAAAAGGAGAGCATGGTAATGACAAGCTACAATACTCCATAATTACAACCAGAGGCATTAATGGATAGAGCATAATCCATATCTTCAAAACACCCTTGCTGAACTTCATCCAAATATGGATGGATCTACTTGTGGCAACAAATCAACATAGCAACATAATGTAACAGGAAAAGACTCAGCACAAAAACTAAGTAGCTCAACATCAAGTGGCCTACTTTGCATGCTTGTGCTAGTCACCACATGGCACATAGAAATACAAGGACTGCACCACTGTAAAGATGACATGGAGATGCTCCTAAAACATGTAGACATGATGCTCAAAAGACAAACTCACAAAATGCTATGAAAAAGACAAATTAGCAAGTTATGATGGATTCCAGAAGACAACATCATTTAGCACTTTTGCAATGAATATTAGGGCATCAATATGGACAGTAACATGCATGCAAATGACACTAGCATGTAGAGCATCACGAGACGAACATTTCGATATAACATATGCAAAAATCGGAGCTACGAACACGAAGATATGGCATGATGAAGGGGCACACATAATGTCACAGAAAAAGGATTTGGGGAAAAACCGACCTCCGGATCTAGGGTTTGACCCGGCACATGAACCGAGGTTGGCCAGAGATGGGCAGCGCGGTGGCCAGAGTTGGTCGGGGAAGGTCGCCGGGGTCGGGGTGCTCCGGCGCGGATCCGGCACGGCGGCGGTGGAGGGCGGCGCGGAGCGGCGCTGGTGAATGGCGGTGGCGCTCGCTCAGGAGCTGGACGGCGGCATGCGCGGTCGCCGGCGAGCGCGCAGCGGCGGGCGGCGGAGAGAGGCGGCGGGGCGCACGGGCTGACTGCGGTGGGAGGCGGCTGCAGGACACGTGGCGTCTGCTGATTCGCGGATGGGCGGCGGCGGACGTGTCCGATGCCTACGAACGCGTCCGGCGTGGAGGGAGAGGGTGGAGCTAGGGTTTCATCCACAAATTTCGGGGGGAGAGGCCTATTTATATATAGAGGGAGCTAGGAGAGTCCAAATGAGGTGTGGTTTTCACCCACACAATCGTGATCCAACGACGAAGAGCATGGAGGGGGTTTAGATGGGCTAGTGGGCTGTTGTGGAGGGGTAATGGGCTGCAGAGAGAGGGGGGTTTCGGCGGTTACACGGTTAACCGTTGGGGCATCAAACGACCTCCAAATGGAACCAAATTTGACAGGCGGCCTACCGGTGATGTACCAAGGCCACTCGACAAATCTTGGCCCATTCCGAGAATGTTTTTCTCCCGCTCATGAAACGAGATCTGAGGGGTGCAATGGGTGCATGTGTGAGTGTCGAATTCCGAAATGGATAACGGGGACAATGATTGGATGCACGAAACGAACATGAATGGAAATGAGATGCACATGATGATATGAGATGAAATGCATGACATGAACAAAATGCAAAAATGAGGACAAAACCCAACCATGGAGGATATAACATATAACATTACCAGAAATGGCAAGAGTTGGAGTTACACTTATGTAATGTTACATCCAGGGCGTTACAACTCTCCACCACTACAAGAGGATCTCGACCCGATATCTAGGACTGAAAGAACTACAAATATTCGGAACGGAGGTGATCCTCGCGCTCCCATGTAGCTTATTGGTCGGAATGGTGAGACCACTTAACTTTTAGGAATTTGATCGACTTGTTGCGAGTTTTGTGCTTAGTTTCTTCAAGAATGGCAACATGATGCTCATGATAAGACAAGTTTTCTTGGAGGTCAATCTCTTAGAAGATGATAGTGCGCTCGGGGGTCTTGAAGCACTTGCAAAGCTGTGACACGTGAAACACATCATGCACATTTGAGAAGTTGGACGGAAGCTCAAGTTGATAGGCGAGGTCATCTCTCTTGCCAATGATCTTGAAAGGGCCCATGTATCTCGGGACAAACTTCCCTTTGATACCGAAGCGTTGAGTGCCTTTCATCGGAGAGACTCGGAGGTAGACATGGTCTCTGATCTCAAAAGCCAAGTCATGGTGCTTGCTATCATAGTAACTCTTCTGGCGCGATTGCACGGCTTTGAGATTTTCACAGATGACTTTACACATTTCTCTAGTTTCTGTGATCAAGTCATTGCCAAGAAGTTGGCATTCACCAGTCTCAAACCAATTGAGAGGAGTACGACACTTTTTGCCATATAGAATTTCAAATGGGGCTTTGCCCGAACTTGCTTGGAAGCTGTTGTTGTAGGAGAACTCGACATATGGGAGACAATCTTTCCACTTCATACCAAAAGAGATGACACAAGCTCTGAGCATATCTTCGAGGATTTGATTGACTCGCTCGACTTGGCCACTTGTTTGAGGATGGAAAGCCGTGCTGAAGCGAATGTTGGTGCCCATGGCCTTCTAGAAGGAGTCCCAGAACTTGGAAGTGAAAATACTTCTGTGGTCTGAAGAGATCAATTGTTGAATTCCATGCAACGAGAAAATTCTCGAGTTGTATAGCTCTGCCAACTGAGCTGCCGTGATAGATTCTTTGATTGGAAGGAAATGAGCCACTTTTGTAAGCTTGTCAATGACTATGAAGATAGCATCATTCCCATGCTTGGACTTGGGAAATCCAGTGACAAAGTCCATTTTTATATGATCAAACTTCCATTCTGGAATAGCAAGAGGTTGGAGGAGACCAGCTGGTCGTTGATGTTCTGCTTTCACCCTACGATAGGCATCACATTCATTCACGAATTGAGCAATTTCTCGCTTCATTCGAGACCACCAATACGATTGCTTGAGGTCATGGTACATCTTCGAACTGCCTGGATGAATGGAAAGAAAAGAATTGTGCGCTTCGTTCATTATGACCTTCCTTAGATCACCTTTAGGAACCACAATCCGGTCCTCGAAGAATAAGGTGTCCTTGTCATCTATGCAGTAGCACCTGTATGTGGGTAAACCCTTGGCAACACCCTATTTCACCTTCTTCACCATGGTATCAAGGAGTTGTGCCTCATGAATTTGATCTTCCAAAGTTGGAGTGACTTGAAGGTTGGCAAGAAAACCTCGAGGAACAACTTGGAGGTTAAGATTTTGGAATGCTTCACAAAGATCCAGTTGGAAGGGCTTGAGAATTAAGTTGTTGCAATAAGCCTTTCTGCTCAAAGCATCTGCAATTACATTGGCCTTGCCTGGAGTGTATTCAATACTTGGATTGTACTCTTGAATCATTTCAACCCAACAAGTTTGCCAGAGGTTGAGGTTGGGTTGAGTAAAGATATATTTGAGGCTCTTGTGATCGGTGAAAATGTCCACTCGCCTTCCCAACAAGAGATGTCTCCATGTTATTAATGCATGGACAACTAGCTAACTCAAGATCGTGAGTGGGGTAGTTCCTTTCTTTTGTCTTCAACCGACGAGAAGTATAGGCCACAACTTTCTTCTCTTGCATTAACACGTCACCGAGACTGATAGAGGCAAAGGTGTCTCGTCTTTCAATGAGATGGTGGCTATGGTTTTGGAGGAAGTCGACTTTGACGATCCGACTATGAACGTGTGAGGACGTCGCGCCTTAGCAATCGCTAAACCAACTCCGAGAGGTTATTGACCACGCCGGAGCACGATCAACCTGACCACGAAAGTCTGTTTCCTGCAGGCAAACAAAGAACAAGCAAGATACTAAGATTGCAATCTGGATATTGCGAATATAGGAGGAAAGCTTTATTGATCAAAGGTGGGGTTCTGAGACGCCTTTGTCTGGTCGTTGAACACAAACGAAGTACGCGAAGTTGAAGCTATGGCGAACTTTAATCTAAACAAAACCCAAAGTCTAAATGACGCCCTAAGGGCTGTATATATGGAGGAAGAGGGGGGGGGGGGATTTCGTGGCCCTTGGAGGAGGGGTCCGAAACCAACCATAACTCTTGTTTCCCCACAGATAAAGACTCTAAAAATGGCCTATACTTAAGTATTTCAAAAATACATGGGCCTGGCCCAATAATAAGGTGACGCAACAGCTAGAATAGCCTCTGGACGAAATTTATGAAGTGACATCTTGTATATTTCGTCCAAGGCTTCTTGTACTCCTTATGGTGGCTTCAAAGTCCTGAAATCATCACTTGTAACTCCATTCCTGATCCCCTTGTGCATGCCATCATCTCCATTCTTGGTCTTGCTCCAGTGTTCATCCCTCTTATCCATCCCAGGCCCTCATTTGTAAGCAAAACAAATGTATCCAATTTAGGCAGCATCATATTCTCATGAACATTAGAATCATTACCAAGAAACGAAAGTACCTGATAATTTAATTGGTGTGCACGGGCTCTAGTAATTGGTCCAGTATGTATAACAACAGGGGTTGTGAGTGTAACAATGGTATTGATGTCCTCATCATCCTCCCCTTCTTGAAATGAAGTCGTCCTCGACGGAAGCTCATCTTCCTCACCCAAATAAGGCTTCAAATCTGTAATGTTAAAAGTGGGACTAACCCCAAAATCTACAGGCATCTCAAGTTTATATGCATTATCATTTATTTTCTGTAACACCTTAAAAGGACCATCAGCACGTGCGTTAGCTTTGATTTGCGCAAATTAGGAAATCTATCCTTATGCAAATGTAACCAAACAAGATCTCCAGGTGCAAACACAACATGTTTTCTACCCTTATCTCCAGCAAGTTTATATTTAGCATTCATATGCTCAATGTTTTCCTTAGTTAACTCATGCATTTTTAAAATCAATTCAGCATGTTCTTTAGCATCAAAATTAACCTTCTCCGAAGATGGAAAAGGCAACAAATCAATAGGTGCACGAGGTAGGAAACCATACACAATTTCAAAAGGGCACATCTTAGTAGTAGAATGCAGTGAACGATTATAAGCAAATTCAATATGAGGCAAGCATTCTTCCCACATTATCTTATTATTCTTCAAAACAGCCCTAAGCATAGTAGACAATGTTCTATTGACTACTTCAGTTTGTCCATCAGTTCGGGGGTGACAAGTAGTACTAAAAAGCAGTTTAGTCCCCAACTTAGCTCATAAACATCTCCAAAAGTGGCTAAGAAATTTAGTATCACGATATGAAACAATAGTATTTGCCACACCATGCAAGCGAACAATTTCACAAAAGAACAAATCAGCAACATTAACAACATCATCGCTTTTATGACATGGTATAAAGTGTGCCATTTTCGAAAATCTATCCACGACAACAAATATGCTATCCCTCCCCTTCTTCGTTCGAGGTAAACCTAAAACAAAGTCCATAGATATATCCTCCCAAGGAACACTAGGTACAGGCAAAGGCATATATAAACCATGAGGATTGAGTCGTGACTTAGCTTTTTGACATGTAGTGCAGCGAGCAACAAAATGCTCAACATCCCGTCTCATCTTTCGCCAAAAGAAATGTGTAGCAAGTATATCCTCCATCTTCTTGACTCCAAAGTGTCGCATTAATCCTCCCCCATGCGCCTCCTGCAACAACAAAAGACGAACGGAGCTAGCTGGAATGCATAGCTTGTTAGCACGAAACGCAAATCCATCGTTAAGAATGAACTTGTTCCAAGTTCTCCCTTCCTTACAATTCTGCAATACATCTTTAAATTCAGCATCATGCACATATTGATACTTTATGGTCTCCAAACCAAATATTTTAAAGTCAAGTTGTGAAAGCATAGTATAACGACGAGACAATGCATCAGCAATAACATTTTCTTTACCCTTCTTGTGTTTAATGACATAAGGGAAAGTCTCAATGAATTCAACCCATTTAGCATGTTTACTGTTCAGTTTTGCTTGACTTTTAATGTGTTTCAAAGATTCATGATCAGAATGTATAACAAATTCCTTGCGCCATAAATAATGTTGCCATGTTTCTAAGGTCCGAACAAGAGCATATAATTCTTTATCATAAGTAGAATAATTCAGATTAGGCCCACTCAATTTTTCATAAAAGTATGCAACAGGTTTGCCATCTTGTAATAACACACCTCCTAATCCAGTTCCCCTAGCATCACATTCAAGCTCAAAAGTCTTATTAAAATCAGGAAGTTGGAGTAAAGGAGCATGTGTCAACTTATCTTTCAATACCATGAAGGCTTCTTCTTGTGCGATACCCCAAACAAAAGGCACATCCTTCTTTGTAAGCTCGTTGAGAGGTGCAGCAATGGTGCTGAAATCTCTCACAAAACGCCTATAGAAACCAGCAAGGCCAAGGAAACTCCTCACTAGTGTGACCGTTTTGGGCTGCGGCCAACTCTTAATACCTTCAATCTTGGCTTTATCAACTTCAATTCCCTGTGAGTAACAACATAGCCAAGAAAAGATACTCGGTCGGTGCAGAAGGTGCACTTCCCAAGGTTACCAAACAAACATGCATCACGTAGAGCAATAAAAACAACACGTAAATGTTCCAAATGTTCCTCCAAAGATTTGTTATAAATCAATATGTCATCAAAGTAAATTACCACAAATTGTCCAATGAAAGCATGTAAAACTTCGTTCATTAATCTCATGAAAGTACTAGGTGCATTAGTTAACCCAAAAGGCATGACTAACCACTCATATAATCTAAACTTAGTTTTAAATGCTGTTTTCCATTCATCTCCCTATTTCATACGAATTTGATGGTATCCACTATGCAAATCAACTTTGGAGAATATTGTAGAGCCACTCAATTCATCAAGCATATCATCTAGCCTAGGAATAGGATGACGATAATGAATAGTAATATTATTAATGCCTCTACAATCAACGCACATACGCGACGTACCATCCTTTTTCGGCACTAAAATGATAGGAACATCACAAGGACTAAGGGATTCGCGTATATAACCTTTGTCGAGCAGCTCCTGTACTTGGCGCATAATCTCCTTCGTCTCCTCTGGATTGGTACGGTATGGTGAAAGGTTGGGTAATGTTGCACTGGGAATTAAGTCAATTTGAGGCTCAATCCCTCGAATAGGTGGTAATCCCGGTGGCACGTCTTGTGGAAAGACGTCAGCGAACTCCTGCAAAATGTTAGTGACCACAGGAGGCAAAGAGGAAGGGATGTCCTCGAAAGAAAATAATGCCTCTTTGCACACAAAAGCATAGCAAATAGATTTGCTAAAATCTATATCATCAATATCAGATTTGGTGGCAAGTAAACATGCACTTTTCAATTTAATTTCAGAAGCAACACTAGATGGTTCATTATTAGGCTTCATTTGTTGCTCAAATTCTTTTGCCACAATCTGATTTTCACTCTTACTTTGCTCCTGTTTTGCTTTATTAGCTCTATTAATATCATCTTTCAAAATGGAATCAGGAGTCATAGGAAGCAAAATAATATTTTTGTCCTTATGAACAAGAGTATAATGATTAGTTCTACCATGGTGTACAGAATTTTTATCAAAATGCCATGGTCTAACAAGTAATAAGGAACATGCTTGCATAGGTACCACATCATAATAAACATAATCAGCATATGCAAAGATACTAAAATGCACACGAACAATACGTGTTACCTTAACCTTACCGCTGTTGTTGAACCATTGGATGTAGTAAGGATGTGGATGTGGTATTGTGGTGCGAGATAGCTTCTCCACCATATCCATGCTAGCCAAGTTGTTGCAGCTCCCTCCAACTATGATGACGTGAACAGAGCGTTCCTTCACAACTCCCTTTGTATGGAACAAATTATGCCTCTGATTTTGCTCAACTTGTGTAACCTGCACACTCAAAACAGGTTCGGCAACTAAACATTCATACCTGTCAGCATCTTCAGTAGCCATGTATTGCATCTCATGATCAGAATCATCTCCACCGTGTTCTTCATGTGTAATAAGAGCCAAAGTCTCCTCATCATAGTCACTAGCGGACTCATACCCACCATCCTCAGTAGCAATCATCACACGCTGAGATTTGCATTCTCTCACAAAATGTCCTCTTCCCTTACAACGACGACAAATAATATCACTTGTGTGCCCTGTTGATGCCATGGAAGAAGAAAAGCTCTGCGCAGGCCCGACAGGTGTGCTATTGGCAGATAGTGGTGGTTGTGCCTGATTTCTTGTATCACGGCTCGAGGTGGCACCTAATGGAGGTGCTGGTGCAGTGGAAGTAGAGGATGCACGTGGTGTCCATGATGAAGATCGACCTGCAGAAAAGTTAGTTCGTGCCAATGCCTGTCGATCCTGCACTTCACGTTCAACTTTACAAGCAAGATGGAATAAACGAGTGATATTATTATAATCCTTATACTCTAGAATGGTCTGAATCTCTCTATTTAATCCACCCATAAAACATGCAAGCATAGCTTCATTCTCCTCAAAAATACCACATCTAATCATGCCACTTTGTAATTCCTGATAATATTCTTCTACAATTTTTTTTCCTTGTCTTAAACACTGCAATTTTGAAGTAATTCACGTTGATAATATGGTGGAACCCAACGAGTACGCATAGCAGTTTTCAAAGCAGCCCAAGTAGCTGGAATAGGATATAATCTACAATGTTCAGACCACCAAACACATGCAAAACTAGTGAAAGCACAAACAGTAGCAGGAACACGTCTCTCCTCGGGATATTGTAAACATGTAAAACGTTGTTCAGTTTCTAACTCCCAAGTAAGATATATATCAAGAACATATCTACCCTCAAATGGTGGAATATTCAATTTCAGTTTAGGGAGATGGTCATGATCTCGTACCTGAGGGGGAGCCCTACCATTGCCATTATTTGCATGTGGACGACCTGGTGGTTGTGGTGCTGGTGGTTGCACGTAGTTCTGATTTTGATCAACCTCATCCTCGTAATCTCCCGCATAATCCTCCTCCTTGTCATCAGTAGCAGGAGAGACAGAAGTATCAACAGCAACATCAACAGTTTGGCCAGGCACAAGAGGGACACGGCTCGCTCGATGGAGGGTTGTTTCACAATGTGGAGGTAGTCGTCGTCGTCGTTGTTGTTGTTGTTGTTGTTGTTGTTCTTGTTGTTGTTGTTGTTGTTGTTGTTGTTGTTGTTGTTGTTGTTGTTGTTGTTGTTGTTTTTGTTGTTGTAGAGATGCGTTAGGTGCAGCCGGTGGTGGTGGTGGAAGACGCGCAAACAATTCATTAAACTTGTTATCGAGCTTTGTTTCGAATGTCTTCTCCATGCCATCTAGCTTCTCCATGGCCTCTTGAAATCTTTTTAGCACATCTTGCACCTGTTCACTCATCATTTGCTGAAATTTATCATGCGACTCCTTATTCGTCATGTTCTCTCAGTCAGTCTCGTCGGCTTGTGATCCTGCCATAGTTAGCAGCAATAGAAACACACAAGAATATGATCCTACAAATTGCTAACAAGAGGTGGTGGTGGGTGTCACAAATCCTTCAAGCAAATATCAAATTCTTACCAGTTCTTACCCAGCAGCAGGCGGTGATCGGCAACCGTCGTAGTCAAAACTCTCAAAGCTTGGATAGGGCGATTACCAGGAAGAGTCAAACGCATGACATAGATGTATGTGGAGCTGCAAAGACTTATAATATGGTAGCAAAAGGGTCAGCAATAATCAATTTAGAGATGCAAAGTTGAATAAACGCTCAACGACAGTACTGTGTTGGTCCTAGGCTAGACCGTGCTACAGACGCGAGCCTAGAACACTAACAAAATCACGACGCTGCACGTAAACAAGGGAGGAGCACGCTCTGATTTTTTCTCTATTTTTCAGCTTTTTGCACTTTTTTCCTCTTTTTTTGCTCCGCAACAATATTTTTCCGAAAAAGTCTACAAATGGTCTAAAAACTACCTAGCCAGAATTTTCCGCACTTAGTTTTTTTTTGAAACTGGAACTATTTTGAGTGGCTTGACTTGGCACATGTTCGCACATGTAGTTGAAACAAAATCAACATAGCCTCCACGATATTTATGTTCGTGGTGAATTATATCCTACTCATGCTTGCATTCGGTGTTGATTAATTTTAATGCATGTTCATGACTGTTGTCGCTCTCTTGCTAGCCGCTTCCCAGTCTCTTTCTAGCCTTCACTTGTACTAAGCGGGAATACTGCTTGTGCATCTAACTCCATAAGCCCCAAAGTTGTTCCATATGAGTCCACCATACCTTCCTATATACGGTATCTACCTGCCGTTCCAAGTAAATTTGTATGTGCCAAACATTAAACCTTCAAATGAACATTTTGTTTTGTATGCTCGAATAGCTCATGTATCAACTAGGGCCGTATGTATCCTCCATGCTAGGCGGGTTATTCTCAAGAGGAGTGGACTCATCTCCTCACTCACAAGAAAATGGCTGGTCACCGGGATGCCCAGTCCCATGCTCAAATCAAATGAAAATAATTGCAAACAAAACTCCCCCAGGATTGTTGTTAGTTGGAGGCACCCATTGTTTTGGGCAAGCCATGGATTGATACTTGTTGGTGGTGGGGGCGTATAAATGATGTAGGGTAGGAACCCTATAGGCCGATCTTTCACGAAAGGAGCGGATCCCATGACGAACACGAAGAACACGAGGTGGAAAAGAGGGGAAACACAAGAGAATCACTAAACCAACACAAGAAAGTCACACATGTGCTAGATCCTCGAATACATAGGGTTCACACGGTACACGATCAACTAAGGACGATACAAGGGTAATGGTCTTCTCCGTGAGGAGGTCTTGATGTTCTTCCCTAAAGAGGGGTCTTGAATCCGCTTGGGGGATCTTCTCTGTAGGAGGCTCGAATCTCCGAGGAGAAGGTAACCAAGTGGATGAGCAAAGCTCTCACACAAAATATGAGCTAATCCTTTGCTAACCCTAGCTAGAAGGAATCGGAGGTCTATATATAGTCTAAGTGCAAATGGGGGCGAAAGTAGGGGTACATGGGCTCGGGCCCGAAACTGGACACAACCAGGTATAGGACGTCTGCTGGGGACCGGTTGTCCGGTGTCTCATGAGTGTCCAGTCGTCCGGTCTCCTCCGGACGTCCGCTGGATCCGTTCTGTGATGGGGGTGCCGGACGTCTGGTAGCTCCAGACTTCCGCTGATGTTTTCTCGGGTGCGGTCGCGCCGGTCGTCCGGTCGGGGCTGGACGTCCGCTCATTTGCCTCGGGTGCAGGGGCACCGGTCGTCCGGTCTGGACCGGACGTCCGCTCGCTGGGGCTCGGCTGATGCCTCAGGCGCCGGACGTCCGGTCCCGGTCGGTCGTCCGGTGGCTAGGACTTTTCCTTCAGCCCTCCTTCTCCATCTTCTCGTCCATCTTCCTCTTCTTCTTGTCCTTGCTCCTTAGCTTCTCCATGATACTTGAGTATGCATAAAGTGTCCATATGAGGTACTAGCCATGTCTCATGTGCATCGAAGTGGAATTGTGAGAGGAGAGATGTCACCTCAGTTTCAAGAGCTCTTGCACGTGCTCGTGTCATGGGTCCAAGAGGTGTCGTGGGAGATGTAGTTGGGTCCATGGGGATGGCCTTGGGATGCTCCGCATCATCTCCCCTCCCTTGGGGAAGATCCATCCTTGGATCAAATTCTTCATCACCATGGAAGGGAGAGAGATCTTTGACATTGAAGATGTCGCTCACGTTGTACTTGTCACGCGGGAGGTCGATCTTGTAAGCGTTGTTGTTGTAGCGTGCGAGCACCTTGAAGGGTCCATCCGCTCGGGGTCGAAGCTTGGACTTGTGTTCTTGTGGAAAACGGTCCTTGCGAAGGTGTAGCCACATGAGGTCACAAATGTTGAAGACCATAGGGTGCTTGTTGAGGTTGAGCTTGGACGCAAGGCGTTGAACTTGGCGCTCGATGGTGTTCCTTGTATCTTCGTGCACCTTCTTGAGATTTGTCGCTCTTGCCCTAGCGTCCAAATTGATGCGCTCTTGTAGTGGTAGAGGGAGAATGTCCACTTGTGACAAAGGGTTGAAACCATAGACGACCTCGAAGGGGGACTTGTCGGTTGTTGAGTGTCTTGCTCGGTTGTATGCGAACTCGGAAATAGGTAGGCACTCCTCCCACTCCTTGATGTTCTTCTTGATGAGTACCCGAAGTAGAGAGGAGAGTTTGCAGTTGGTAAATTCCGTTTGGCCGTCGGTTTGTGGATGAGATGCCGTAGAGAAGAGCAGATTGATTCCTAGATTGGCGCATATGGTCTTCCAAAGTAGCTAAGGAACTTGACATTGCGGTCCGAGACAATAGTCTTTGGAACTCCATGTAGACGCAGTATTTCCCTACAAAAGAGAGTAGCAACATGTGAAGCATCGTCTATCTTGTTGCAAGGAATGAAATGTGCCATTTTTGAGAAACGGTCCACAACGGCAAATACCGAATCCTTCCCATTTAGAGTCCTAGGCAAACCAAGTACAAAGTCCATGCTAATGTCTTCCCATGGTAGATAGGGAATTGGTAGAGGCATATAAAGGCCATGAGATTGAGCTTTGGACTTAGCTTTGTGACATGTAGAACATCAGTTGGTGAAGCAGTTGATGTTGCAAAACATCTTGGGCCAAAAGTAGTTCTTCGAGAGCATAGCGAACGTCTTGTCGCGTCCAAAATGTCCCATTAAGCCTCCTCACTGAGATTCTTGCAAAAGCAACAAACGAAGAGAAGACTCGGGGATGAAAAGTTTGTTAGCTCTCATAAGATATCCATCTTTGATGTAATAGTGTTTCCAAGAGGTGTGCCACAAACACTTGGCATAAGGAGTAGCAAAATTAGGATCATGCTCATACAAGTCTTTGATATGCTCAAAACCAATGACATCCAATTCAAGTTGAGTGACAAGCATGCATATGCAGAAAAGGGCATCCACCACAATGTTTTCCTTACCCTTAATGTACTTGATGACATAAGGAAAAGACTCAATAAATTCACTCCATTTTGCATGATGCTTGTTCAACTTGGTTTGGCCCTTAAGATACTTGAGCGTTTCATGATCGGTATGAATGATAAACTCATGTGGGCGAAGATAGTTTTCCCATTCATGCAAAACGCGGACTAAAGCATATAGCTCTTTCTCATAGATGGAGTAATTGAGTTGCACGCCGGAGAGTTTCTCACTAAAGTAAGCTATGGGGCGCTTCTCTTGCGTTAACACACCTCCTATGCCATTACCACTAGCATCACAATGAATCTCAAAGGGTTTGTCAAAGTTGGGTAATGCAAGCACGGGAGCATGAGTAAAAAAATTCTTAAGCTCATTGAAAGCAGTATCTTGGGATGGTCCCCAAACAAAAGGCGCATTCTTCTTGCTCAAAGCATGCAAAGGCGAAGCAATGGTGCGAAAATCCTTCACAAAGAGACGATAGAAACCCGCAAGGCCAAGAAAACTACGCACTTGAAGCAAGTTTGTTGGTTGTGTCCAAATCTTGATAGCATTGATCTTGGACTCATCAACATGAACACCCTTAGAGGAAACAACAAAACCCAAGAAAACGAACTTGTCAACGCCAAAAAGGCATTTCTCTATATTAGCATAGAGATGCTCATTTCGAAGAGTTTGCAAAACGGTTCTAACATGGGTGGCATGATCTTTAAGAGATTTGCTATAAACAAGGATATCATCAGAGTAGACCACAACAAATATACCAATGTAAGGGCGAAAGACATGATTCATAGGACGCATAAAGGTACCCGGTGCTTCCGAGAGACCCATAGGCATGACTAACCACTCATACAACCCAAACTTGGTTTTGAAAGCGGTTTTCCATTCATCACCCTCATGTATGTAGATTGGATAGTAACCACTATTAAGATCAATTTTGGAAAAGATAGTGGCACCACTAAGTTCATCAAGCATATCGTCAAGGCATGGAATGGGATACCTATAGCGAATGGTGATAGCATTGATAGGTCTACAATCGGAGCACATGTGAAAGCTACCGTCTCATTTTGGCACAAGAATGACCGGGACGGCACAAGGGCTCAAACTCTCACGCACATGTCCATGGTCTATGAGATGCTTTACGTGCCTTTGTATTTCTTTGGTTTCTTCGGGGTTGATGCGGTAGGGAGCTTTGTTCGGAAGAGGTGCTCCGGGGATGAGGTTGATGCGGTGCTCAATGCCTCATAGTGGAGGTAGCCCCGGAGGAAGCTTGTCGAGGAAAACCTCGTGAAATGCCTCATAGTGTGAGAAGTGTTAGTTTGTGGTGCATTGTCCTTGCACACGAGGACGTAGTGTAGGACACTAGATGGGTTCTCACACACTCCTCTTATCTCACTTTTGGTGGAAAATAGAACTAAGTTCTTCTTGTCGCTCATCGTGGAGGTGTTTGATTTGGGCTTGTGGCGCTCACTCTCTTTTTGGTGGCTCGCTCTCTCACTATGATTGCCACGATGGGTGGCTTGCTTGTCGGTGATCACTTGATTTGGCGACACTGGACGGAGGACGTACTCCTTGCCCTTCATCTTGAAGTTGTAGTGGTTCGTTTGGCCGTTGTGGATAACTCCTCTATCAAATTGCCATGGGCGTCCAATGAGAAGATGACAAACGGTCATTGGAACGACGTCGCACTCCAAGGTGTCTTCGTAGACTTGTACTCGATGCTCGACTTGGATGGTGCCGGAGTCGCTAAGCCATTGCACTTTGTATGGATGTGGGTGCTTCGTCTTGGGCAATTGGAGCTTGGAGCAAAGTTCTTCACTTGCGAGGTTATGACAACTCCCGCCATCGATGATGACCTTGAAGGATCGTCCATTGATGCCGGCCTTGGTGTGGAATATGTGGCATCATTGGTCTTCTTCTTGGTGATGTTGTAGAGTCAAGACCTTGGAGATAACAAGAGCGGGACTTGAATCTTCATTGCAAAAGACTTGTTCCTCTTCATCGTTCACTTGCCGGTGCATGGCGACTTGCTCGAGGGTGTCCATTTCTCCTTCAATCATTGAGTCGTAAGTGTTGTCATCATTGAGGATCATGGTCCGCTTGTTGGTGCACTCATAGTACTTGTGGCCTCAGCCTCCGCATGTGAAGCATTTGAAGGAACTTGTCTTGACGATCTCATCGGTTGGAGTGGATGATGATGAAGCTCTCGGCTTGAAGTTGCTCGTAGTAGGATGACTTGGAGGTGACGAAGCTTTCTTGGAACTCGAATTGTCGATGTTGCTAGTAGAAGGCTTTGTAGTCGGTGTTGGAGTCATTGAAGCTTGGTTGTTGGAGAAGCCGTAGGACTTGGATGAGAACTTGGCATACTTGAAATCATCTTGCACTTGGCGTTCCGCTTTGGTTGCTTGATGCACTATCTCGATAAGGTTCGAGTATGGTTGGAAGTCGGTGATCTTCTTGATAGGATGGTCGAGTCCATTCAAGAAATGTGCCATTGTTTGCTCATCGTGTTCCGTGACATTGGCTCTTATCATGGCAATCTCCATCTCCTTTTAGCACTCTTCAACGCTCTTGGTTCCTTGCTTGAGTAGTTGGAGTTTCTTGAAGAGGTCGCGGTTGTAGTAGGTAGGCACAAAGCGTGCTCTCATGACATCCTTCATTTGCACCCAAGTAGTGATGGGTGGTTCACCTCTTGCCTCTCGGCGCTCTATGACTTGCTCCCACCAAATGAGGACATAGTCTTGGAACTCAAGGGATGCCATCGCGATCTTCTTCTCTTCTTCATAGTTGTGCAAACGGAAGATTTTGTCGACCTTCAATGCCCATGATAGGTACTCTTCGGGATCGTTGCTTCATTGAACTTGGGCATGGTGAACTTGAGCTTTCCGTAGCATTGCTCTTCATTGTGTTGGGGTCGAGGATGATGACGCCCATGTTGTAGATGATTGTCAAGCTCGTGTCGCTCTTGGTGAGGAGGGTTGTTAACCTCATGTTGCTCTTGTCGTGGAGGATTTCCATTGTCGTCATGCTCTTGATGAACTTGATGTTCTTGGCGAGCTTGTGGAGGAGCTTGTCGAGCTTGAGGAGGAGCTTGAGAAACTTGACGATGCACGCGAGCTTGAAATCTCCATTCTTGAATTTCTTCGCGAAATGCCTCTTCTTGTTCTAGAACTTGTCGGCCTCGGTTGGCTATGGCTCGACTTGAATCTTGGAGGGCTTGTTGCGCCGCAAGTTCTTGAGCTTCACGGAGTTGTAATTCTTGGCGTTGTGCCTCGGCATCTTGTGCAACTTGGTGTAGACGCGCTCGCTCTTCCTATTCGTGTTAGTGTTGTTGTTGCCGTTCTCGTGCTAGCGCAAAGGCCTCTTGAGTTTGACGTTGTCGGCTCTCTTGAGAGTCGGTGTCACGTAGGGGATTGTGGCTTGCTTGACGATCGTTGCGCACGGCACGGTGTAGAGTGTTCGATGTCAGTGTACTTGAGCCGGAGAGGGTGAAGTCAGAGTGTCGACTTGAGCAAGTCCTTCTTGATGAAGACAAAGTGGACGAAGAGCGGTTGAGCAACAAAGCACGAATTTTGTCCATCCTTGCGTCATTGTCTTGCTTGTGATCGTCGAGCTTGTGGTCGAAGTAGTCCCTTGTACGTTGCTCGGAGAGTCGCAAGTCGGCGACGAGGTTGTCGATGTGTTCACTCATAGCTTTTTGCTCTTGATGCAAAGCACGTTGTGCACCAAAGAGGTGGCTCTTGGTGACGTAGGAATTCATGTCGTCGTCGTGCTCAATGAAGAGTGTGTTGGTAGAAGTACTTGGCCTATCCATCATTCCAAGATACACAATGTGAGTGGTAGAAAGAGAAGAGCAAATACCAAATGTACCTTGACCGAAGTTGAAAGTGGATCGATGATCACTCCAATGTAGGACAAGGAAATAGCACAATTGGTACTAGCTCTTGTCGGTTTCTCAAACCTACACAAGTAAAAGCTTATGGTGGAGCTTGGTTAGGATGGTGGCACAAAATTTGATGCAATTGTAAGTGAGCTTCAATAATGTTGGAAAAGATTCGCAAGATGCAATGTAACAAGTAGACCAAGCATATAAGGTACACAGAAACACACACGCGAATTGATAAGTGGGGTTGGGAAACCAAGGATGAGCCAAAATGTGGAATCCACAAAAATGCTCTTGTTGCACAACACTAGAGAGACGCTAGCACGATTACACAATAGGCGGATACAAGATCTTGTGCACAACCTACTTAGCAAAAATGCAACGACTTCTATCCCAAGTATGCTCTATGCAAGGTGTTTCTATGCGATGATCCAAGATTATCGAGTATGACAATCTTAATGTTGTATGATGCTATGGTTCTTTATTAAAAGCTCTCTGCTTATCTTTCCTCTTTGCTTAAAAGCTTGTTTGGCTCTTTGATGTTGGAGCTCTTTCCTTATGCAATGCTTGACGAACCAAGATAGCAATTGTGTATGCGATGACAACTTTGCGACACAAGAGATGATACCAATATATGCAACAATGATGTATGTATGCTATGGGAAGTATGATCACTAATGTGCACAAGTCTCATTGCCGGCAATATTCAATGGCTAGTCTCGATGGGTAAGCAACGCAAAGGAGTAAGGCTATGATGGCTATCAATGTAATGGCAAGAGTGATATGTATCACGATACCAAGACGAGGTTACCGTTCTTGTTTGCGGTATAGTGTCAAAATGGTGGACCGAATACCAAGATGTAGTGGTGGTCGTTGTTGATGACGCGTCCGTGGCGAAGATGAGCGGCGGTGATGTCGATGTTGAACCGTACCTAGGTAGCCGAAACATGAAAGGATACGGAACCGTAACTCAAATTCCCAAAGCTCGAAGTGCCAACACGTGTCGAAGTGCGAAACAGGCCAAATGGTGGTGGAATGCAGAAGTGGTGATGGTGTATTGGTGGTAGGAGTGCGTATGCGGAAATGTGGGGCTATGGTGGTGACTAAACTAAAAAAAATTCAGTTTCGTCAGGGAACTCCGAAAGTCCGGTGGGGAGCGGTTGTCCGGTCGTCGGACGTCCGGTGGCTAGTGGACGTCCGGTGCCTGGGCACGAGAGGAACTTCACGTGGGCAGGGTGGATGAGGTGAAATTCGTCGATTGCGGGCGATTTCTTGGAAGGAAAGTGGTGGAGACAAAGGGGAAATGCTAGATCCACTCAAAACAAAGCAAATTCACGGATCCAAACCAACAAAATCTCAACACACTAACAAATCACAAAAAAAATTGGGGCTATTTTTGTGGGGAATTTTTGAATTAGGACAAAAAACAACAAAACAAGGCTAGCAACACCATGGGGAGGCTCCGAAATCGTGCTCAACGTAGCTCTGATACCAAGATGATGTAGGGTAGGAACCCTATAGGCCTATCTTTCATGAAAGGAGCAGATCCCGTGATAAACACAAAGAACATGAGGTGGAAAAGAGGGGACACACAAGGGAAACACAAAAGAATCACTAAACCAACACAAGAAAGTCACACATGTGCTAGATCCTCGAATACATAGGGTTCACACGGTACACGATCAACTAAGGATGATACAAGGTAACGGTCTTCTACGTGAGGAGGTCTTGATGTTCTTCCCTAAAGAGGGGTCTTGAATCCGGGGGATCTTCTCCGTAGGAGGCTCGAATCTCCGAGGAGAAGGTAACCAAGTGGATGAGCAAAGCTCTCACACAAAATATGAGCTAGCTAGAAGGAATAGGAGGTCTATATATAGTCTAAGTGCAAATGGGGGCGAAAGTAGGGGTACATGGGCCTCGGGCCTGAAACTGGACATAGCCAGGTACCGGACGTCCGCTGGGGACCGGTCGTCCGGTGTCTCATGAGCGTCCGGTCTCCTTCGGACGTCCGCTGGATCCGTTCTATGATGGGGGTTCCGGACGTCCGGTAGCTCCGGGCTTCCGGCGACGTTGGCTCGGGTGCGATCGCGCCGGTCGTCCGCTCGGGGCCAGACGTCCGCTCATTTGCCTCGGGTGCAGGGGCACCGGTTTTCCGGTCTGGACCGGACGTCCGCTCGCTGGGGCTCGACTGATGCTTCAGGCGCCGGACACCCGGTCCCGGCCGGTCGTCTGGTGGTTGGGACTTTTCCTTCAGCCCTCCTTCTTCTCCGTCTTCTCGTCCATCTTCCTCTTCTCCTTGTCATTGCTCCTTAGCTTCTCCATGATACTTGAGTATGCACAAAGTGTCCATATGCGATAGTAGCCATGTCTCATGTGCATCGAAGTGGAACTGTGAGAGGTGAGATGTCACCTCGGTTTCAAGAGCTCTTGCACGTGCTCGTGTCATGGGTCCAAGAGGTGTCCTAGGAGATGTAGTTGGGTCCATGGGGATGGCCTTGGGATGCTCCGTGTCGGTGTCAAAACCGGCGGATCTCGGGTAGGGGGTCCCAAACTATGCGTCTAAGGCGGATGGTAACAGGAGGCAGGGGACACGACGTTTTACCCAGGTTCAGGCCCTCTTGATGGAGGTAAAACCCTACGTCCTGCTTGATTATTCTTGATAATATGAGTAGTACAAGAGTTGATCTACCATGAGATCAGAGAGGCTAAACCCTAGAAGTTAGCCTATGGTATGATTGTCTGTTGTCCTACGGACTAAAACCCTGCAGTTTAGATAGACACTGGAGGAGGCTAGGGTTACACAAGGTCGGTTACAAAGGAGGAGATATGCATATCCGTATTACCTAGCTTGCCTTCCATGCCAAGTAGAGTCCCATCCGGACACGGGACGAAGTCTTCAATCTAGTATCTTCATAGTCCAACAGTCCGGCCAAAGGATATAGTCCGGCTGTCCGAAGACCCCCTAATCCAGGACTCCCTCAGTAGCCCCTGAACCAGGCTTCAATGACGATGAGTTCTGCGCGCAGTGTTTTCTTCGGCATTGCAAGGCGGGTTCCTCCTCCGAATACACCACAGAAGAGTTTGAATACAAGGATAGTGTCCGACCCTGCAAAATAAGTTCCACATACCACCGTAGAGAGAATGATATTTCCACAAATCTAATCTGCTGACACGTTTTGGCAGCATGACATCACGCCATGGCCCGGTAATTATTCAAACCGTTTTTCTTTAACCAGCCTCGCACATAACGCGAGGCGGTTTCTTGACACGTCTTGTCAAAGCAGAGATCGTGTTCCCCTTATTACGGGATTCCCATCAATACGGGCGTGGGTAACCCAACAGCGCCACCAATTATGGCACTTGGGGGATAAGCGAGTTTTACCAGGCTGGTGGGGGGCGCATAGTTTCGCTCGCCCTTATAAAGGGATAAGGTTTCACCTTTTTCTACCCACGCCTTCTTCCTCCTTGCTCATCCATTCTCGCGCACTCGAGCTCCAACGCCCAAGTCCACATCCTTCTTCTCAACTCTCTCCAAACATGTCCGGAGCGGGAGGCAAGTGGATGGCCTCCTCCGTCACGGAGGGACACGTCAAAAAGCTACATGGAGCCGGATACTTAGCCGCGGATATCGCGCACCGGCTGCCAGCCGTGGGGCAGGTCATCCCTACCCCAGAACCTCACGAAAGGGTGGTTTTCCTCCCCCATTTCGTCCGCGGACTGGGGTTTCCCCTCCATCCATTCATCCGTGGCCTTATGTTCTATTAGGGCTGGACTTTCATGATCTGGCCCCGAATTTCATCCTCAACATCTCGGCGTTCATCGTCGTGTGCGAGGCTTTCCTCCGCATCCGGCCCCACTTCGGTCTGTGGCTGAAGACCTTCAATATCAAGCCGAAGGTGGTTGGCGGCCAACAAGCGAAATGCGGCAGAGCCATGGTGGGAAAAATTCCCAACGTTATATGGCTCGAGGGCTCCTTCATGGAGACCATAAAGGGGTGGCAATCGGGGTGGTTCTACATCACCGAGCCGCGCGACACCAACTGGGCGGCGGCCCCCGAGTTTCGATCCGGAATCCCCACGCGGCTCACTTCCTAGAAGGAGAAGGGCCTGTCCTGGGGTTCATCGGTGGAGCTGGAAGGACTCCAGAAGTGTATCCGGAACATGATAAGCAAGAAACTTAAGCTTGTCAACATAGTCCAAGTCATGCCCTTCCGTCGGATCCTCCCATGTCAACAACGGGATTTCAACTTATGGGAGTTTGACCCGGCCCAGCACCAGACTCTACACGAGCTCTTCAACATGACGCATAAGGACATCTGGAGGGTGCTGTTCAAGGGCGCCAAGGTCCCTCCTTCTCTTACCGAGGACCGCGGGCTAAGCGCGAAGCGCCCTGCGAATTCGGTAAGTTTTGTACATCTGGTAGGATATTTATTTCCCATATCTTAACCATGTGCGGGGTCTGAGCTCCCATGCCTTTGACAGGACTAGGTGGAGACATCGGAGCAGATTAACTGTCCGGCCCCTCTGCCCGAAGACCCTGCGGACGCTCTCCTGACGGAGATGTGGACTCCGGCTCCTTATGAGGTGCCGGAGAAGACCAAGAAGAAGGCCAAGGGAACCCGAAAGAGTTCCCGACACCAGGTGGTATCGGACTCATCGTCCGATAACACCGAGGCGCACTCCTCCCGTGAAAACGAGGAGAAGGAAGATGAAGATTCTCCCCCTCCAGCCGGGGGAGACAAGAAAAGGAAGGCCGCCCCAACCGGGGAGGCCGAAGGGTCCAAGAAGGGAAGGACTCTCCTTCCGGACTGCTCCACCACCGCCGCCGATGGCGAAGATGAGTGGCTGCTCAGGGCCAAGCCCCTGGTGAAGTCGTAAGTATTCGGATACCAGAGTAACTCATAGCATACTTTTGTTGCACTGCTTCTCCTAACATCGAATATGATTATGCAGTCCGCCCCAAGCTCGTATCGACATATCATCGTCGGACGGTTCCTTGGACTCATTGGACATGAATAGTGATACACTTCCAACCGCCTCCTCTCCTTGCCCTACGGACAATGCCGAGGTGTTGTATCAAGGGGCACCGAGCCGGGGGGAGACAGTCCCGGAGGCGCCTCAGGGCGACCTTCCGGACTCCAGGAGCAAAGGGAGAAAGGCTCCCAGGGGCTCCAAGTTAGGCCCTCAGCCGGACACTACGCCGGAACCTCCAGTGGTTCCGGACTCGAGCAGGCGGCCCTCTTCCAAGAGGGGCAAGCCGTCCGTGCCGGTGACCTCTATCCAACCAGAGGCACCGGACGAACTGCTGGGAGCGCTTTGCGGCGCTTCCATCGATGAAGAGCACCGCACTATTATGAGTGCGGTGATCAAGAAGGTTCAGTCCGCCAAGAGCGGACTGACTGAAGACTGTGCCAGCCTTCTAACAGGCTTTCAGGTAAGTATATAAAATATAGGAAAAATATTACCGCATAGACAGTAGCCCCTGATGCTCTGTTTGGTGTTCACAAAGAAAAGCCGAATAGAGGATCAAATAATATCTGTAGGAGTCTAATATAAGTATGTCTATATGCGTATGCAGGCTTCGCTGCTGACCTCTGCCGCACTGATTGTGGAGGTCGCCGCACTGAAGCAGAACCTCAAGCGGTCCGAGGAAGAGCTAGGCCTTGCCAAGAGGCAGCTCGAGGAGAACAAAGGTAAGTAATGCCTTGTCCATAGATATATATTATATATATATAAAGATGCGGTTGCGAAATGACAGGATCATCATGGATGTGTCAGGGGCCACGACCGAAGTGGCGACCCTGAAGCAAGCGCTGTCCAAGGCTGAAAACAAAGCGGCCAAGGAGCGCACTGAGCGGGAAAAACAAGAGGCACGGGTGGGCGAGGTGCAGCAAGAGCTCCAGGATCTCGTGAAGAAGCATGAGGCTTTGGAGCTTGACTCAAAGACGCGAGAGTCCGAGCTTGCCGCGGCCCTCGAGAGCACAAAGCATGCCAAGGCCGAAGCCCAAAAGGCCCTCCAGGAAATTGAGGCGATGAGGAAGATAGCGGCGGGTAAGGCATTCAATATGCAAAGCAAGCATGTGAAAGTAAATTACATGTTACTTACCCGAGTCCGGAGCTCTCCAGGAGCATTCGCGGATTTGCCCCGCAGCGTGCCAGATGCCGCGAAATATTACCAGGCCGAGGAGGGAAGCTCGACGGAGAAGTTGTTCTGGTCTCAGTATACTGGGACCGAACACCTGATGCCTATGAGCGACCAGCTGAAGCAACTGGTCGAGCTGCACAAGGCGGCCGAGCAGGCCATGAGGGGCCTTATAATCCGGATGTGGCCTGGCGACTCCCTTCCCAACAGCTACTTCGGCCTGGTGAGGCGGCTTGTAGATGCCTGCCCACGACTGGAGGTCATAAAGCGGTCCGTCTGCATCAAAGGTGCACGCTGGGCCTTTGCCCATGCGAAGGTGCACTGGGCCAAGATGGACGCCGAGAAGCTGGTGAAGGAGGGGCCGCCGTAGGGCAAGGAGCATCGCCACCCCGAAATGTATTATGAGGGTGTTCTGAAGGGTGCCCGCCTTGTGGCGGACGAGTGTGCGAAGGATGTAATTTTTGAATGAACTTGCTCGTGTGATCCTATACTATGAAAACTTGTTCATATGCGCTATGCAACGCTTGTTTGAATTTAAAATATTACCTTCTGTGCGGCTGTTTATCAAATCTGAGAGATGGCCAGTCGTCGGCTTCTGCCCCCATGCCACGAGTGCTGGGGTGTTCGGGATAAACCCGAGCACTCCTTTTCCCATTGTTGGGTCCTTCGAGGGAGGTGCTCAGCACAATGAACAAGGCAATCTGACTATAATGCTTTATCACTCTCACTTAGCCATAGAAGTCAACAATTTTAAATTTTGGCGAAGCCCCTAGTATTCGGAAGGCCGAATTCGGGGCGCTATACACGGCTTAAGCCGGACAAAGCCGACTCCTCGCTCTAAGCGGCATAAGTCTTTAGGGACTCGAGACCTCTCAAACAGCGACCAACTCTCGCCTTATCATGACAGTCAGTTTTAGCTTTCTCTACTGAGGTGCTTAGCCTAGATGAACCGGGGCACAATCGCAGTAGTTCTCCCAGTGCTACCTTAGCCGATATAGCGGAACGTAAGGTACCAAAACATGGGAGCCGGGCAAACCCAACTATTGACCCAAGACATGATTCTGAGATGATGCATATAATGCTATATGTTCGGGGTGCCGCACTGTCAAAAGTGTTCGGACTTCTCACGCCGTACTATGGGGTACTCTTAAGCCCCTGGCGTATTGGCCGTACCAGAGTGTACAGTTATTGAATGTAATGAATGAACATATATATATATATATATAAGAAGAATAGAGAATGCGATAATAGTCTAGTGCTATGCATTGTTTATTCAAAAAGGTGTGTCAAAGCAGAATGATACAAGTAGTGCGATAAGCAAAAAGTAGGACTATTTGACATGTCCCCTCCAAGGGCAAGCTGAGGAATGGTATTTAAAGCAGGTATTTCACTCGTTATCAGAGGCCACCTGGGAATTCCTTGATGCGACGTAGCGTTCCGCCTCCTTGGTTGTTGTATTGTGTGTCCGGCAATCATACTGCCGGACGGGGCTTCCAGAGAGTAAAGTCCTGAAAGAGAGAAATAATAATAAGGCGGGAAACCCCTAGTGTGGTTGAGCCGCGTTTTGGGACATGCCGTAGTCGTGCCCCCCATCTATGCCCATGGTATTTTCAATGTGTAATTATGTACGCGTGGCACGGACTTCGCCGTTTGGCTGGGACTGGGGCGGGGGCCGCATTGCTATGCGAGCTCGGAACGTGCCAGGCGGTCTTGTTGCCGATTACTCCGGGCGCGCTTGAAGGTTTTCGGGTCTTTAATTGCCGAACTGGTGGATTGCCTTAAGAGGCTGCTTTGCGCTTCTGCTGCAAGGGCCGCAATGTGCTCCTCTGTGCGGAGAGAGCGCTCTGTGTTTCCATTGACTATGATGACCCCCCTGGGTCCTGGCATCTTGAGCTTGAGATATGCATAGTGCGGTACCGCGTTGAATCTCACAAATGTGGTTCGCCCGAGCAGTGCATGATAGCCACTGCGGAACGGGACTATATAGAAGATTAACTCCTTGCTCCGGAAGTTATCTGGCGATCCGAAGACCACTTCTAGTGTGACTGCACAATGGGCCTCTACACCTGGTACGACGCCTTTGAAGGTCGTCTTTGTGGGTTTGATACTTGAAGGGTCTATACACATTTTGCGCATTGTGTCCTGATAAAGCAGGTTTAGGCTGCTGCCGCCATCCATAAGGACTCGAATGAGGTGAAATCCGTCGATGATTGGTTCTAGGACCAGTGCGGCGAATCCGCCATGATGGATACTAGTGGGATGGTCCTTGCGATCGAAGTTGATCGGACATGAGGACCATGGGTTGAACTTTGGGGCGACTGGCTCCAACGCATATACATCCCTTAACGCACGCTTCCGCTCCCTCTTGGGGATGTGGGTTGCGTATATCATGTTCACCGTCCGCACTTGTGGGGGGAACCTGTTCTGCCCTCCGGTGTTCGATGGCCGGGGGTCCTCCTCGTCATTGCTATGCAACCCCTTATCTTTGTTTTCAGCATTTAACTTGCCGACCTGCTTGAACACCCAACAATCCCTGTCGGTGTGGTTGGCTGGCTTGTCGGGGGTGCCGTGTATTTGACACGAGCGATCGAGTATACGGTCCAAACTAGACGGGACCTGAGTGCTTCTTTTGAATGGCTTTTTCCGCTGACCGGGTTTAGAGCCTTTGAATCCGGCATTGACTGCCGTATCCTTGGTATTGTCGTTGTTGATGCGGCGCTTGTGTTTGTTGCGACGTCACCTGCCATTGCCATCCTTGGTATCCGAAGTACCATGGTTCTTTGATATATTATTGTTGCGAGCCAGCTAGCTGTCTTCTCCTGCGCAAAACTGAAGGAAATATGCCCTAGAGGCAATAATAAAGTTATTATTTATTTCCTTATATCATGATAAATGTTTATTATTCATGCTAGAATTGTATTAACCGGAAACATAATACATGTGTGAATACATAGACAAACAGAGTGAACTAGTATGCCTCTACTTGACTAGCTTGTTAATCAAAGATGGTTATGTTTCCTAACCATAAACAAGGAGTTGTTATTTGATTAACGGGATCACATCATTAAGTGAATGATCTGATTGACATGACCCATTCCATTAGCTTAGCACCCGATGACTTATACATGTTCCTATAACTATGAGATTATGCAACTCCCGTTTACCGGAGGAACACTTTGGGTGCTACCAAACGTCACAACGTAACTAGGTGATTATAAAAGAGTACTACAGGTGTCTCCAAAGGTACATGTTGGGTTGGCGTATTTCGAGATTAGGTTTTGTCACTCCGATTGTCGGAGAGGTATCTCTGGGCCCTCTCGGTAATGCACATCACATAAGCCTTGCAAGCATTACAACTAATAAGTTAGTTGTGAGATGATGTATCACGGAACGAGTAAAGAGACTTGCTGGTAACGAGATTGAACTAGGTATTGGATACCGACGATCGAATCTCGGGCAAGTAACATACCGATGACAAAGGGAACAACGTATGTTGTTATGCGGTCTGACCGATAAAGATCTTCGTAGAATATGTAGGAGCCAATATGGGCATCCAGGTCCCGCTATTGGTTATTGACCAGAGACGTGTCTCGGTCATGTCTACATTGTTCTCGAACCCGTAGGGTCCGCACGCTTAAGGTTTCGATGATAGTTATATTATGAGTTTATGAGTTTTGATGTATCGAAGGAGTTCGGAGTCCCGGATGAGATCGGGGACATGACAAGGAGTCTCGAAATGGTCGAGACGTAAAGATTGATATATTGGACGACTATATTCGGACATCGGAAAGGTTCCGAGTGATTCGGGTATTTTTTGGAGTACCGGGTAGTTACGGGAGAAGCAATGGGCCTTGATGGGCTTTAGTGGGAAGAGAAGAAAGGGCCAAGGGGCTGCTGCGCCCCCCTCCCCTCTGGTCCGAATTGGACTAGGGAAAAGGGGGCCGGCCACCTCTCCCTCTCCTCCACTTCCTTCTCCCTTCCTCCCCTCTTGGTGGACTCCTACTAGGACTTGGAGTCCTAGTAGGACTCCACATCCTGGCCGCACCAACCTTGGCCGGCCTCCTCCTCCTCCATCCTTTATATACTGAGGCAAGGGGCACCCCAAAGACACAAGTTGATCCACGTGATCTATTCCTTAGCCGTGTGCGGCGCCCCCATCCACCATAGTCCTCGATAATATTGTAGCGGTGCTTAGGCGAAGCCCTGCAGCAGTAGTACATCAAGATCGTCACCACGCCGTCGTGCTGACGGAACTCTTCCCCGACACTTTGCTGGATCGGAGTCCCGGGATCGTCATCGAGCTGAACGTGTGCTAAAACTCGGAGGTGCCATAGTTTCGGTGCTTGATCGGTCGGGCCGTGAAGACGTACGAGTACATCAACCGCGTTGTGCTAACGCTTCCGCTGTCGGTCTACAAGGGTACATAGATCACACTCTCCCGTCTCGTTGCTATGCATCACATGATCTTGCGTGTGCGTAGGAAATTTTTTGAAATTACTACGTTCCCCAACAGTGGCATCCGAGCCTAGGTTTTATATGTTGATGTTATATGCACGAGTAGAACACAAGTGAGTTGTGGGCGATATAAGTCATACTGCCTACCAGCATGTCATACTTTGGTTCGGCGGTATTGTTGGACGAGACGACCCGGACTGACATTACGCGTACGCTTACGCGAGACCGGTTCCCCCGACGTGCTTTGCACATAGGTGGCTTGCGGGCGACAGTCTCTCCAACTTTAGTTGAACCGAGTGTGGCTACGCCCGGTCCTTGTGAAGGTTAAAACGGAGTCAAATTGACAAACTATCGTTGTGGTTTTGATGCGCAGGTGAGATTGGTTCTTACTTAAGCCCGTAGCAGCCACGTAAAACTTGCAACAACAAAGTAGAGGACGTCTAACTTGTTTCTGCAGGGCATGTTGTGATGTGATATGGTCAAGACATGATGCTGATTTTATTTTACGAGATGATCATGTTTTGTAACCGAGTTATCGGCAACTGGCAGGAGCCTTATGGTTGTCGTTTTATTGTATGCAATGCAATCGCGATGTAATGCTTTACTTTATCACTAAGCGGTAGCAATAGTCGTAGAAGCACAGGCTTGGCGAGACGACAACGATGCTACGATGGAGATCAAGGTGTCACGCCGGTGACGATGGTGATCACGACGGTGCTTCGGAGATGGAGATCACAAGCACAAGATGATGATGGCCATATCATATCACTTATATTGATTGCATGTGATGTTTATCCTTTTATGCATCTTATCTTGCTTTGATTGACGGTAGCATTATAAGATGATCTCTCACTAAATTATCAAGAAGTGTTCTCCCTGAGTATGCACCGTTGCGAAAGTTCTTCGTGCTGAGACACCACGTGATGATCGGGTGTGATAGGTTCTACGTTCAAATACAACGGGTGCAAAACAGTTGCACACGCGGAATACTCAGGTTATACTTGACGAGCCAAGCATATACAGATATGGCCTCGGAACACGGAGACCGAAAGGTCGAGCGTGAATCATATAGTAGATATGATCAACATAGTGATGTTCACCAATGAAACTACTCCATCTCACGTGATGATCGGACATGGTTTAGTTGATTTGGATCACGTAATCACTTAGAGGATTAGAGGGATGTCTATCTAAGTGGGAGTTCTTAAGTAATATGATTAATTTAACTTAAATTTATCATGAACTTAGTCCTGGTAGTATTTTGCAAATTATGTTGTAGATCAATAGCTCGCGTTATTGCTTTCATGTGTTTATTTTGATATGTTCCTAGAGAAAATTGTGTTGAAAGATGTTAGTAGCAATGATGCGGATTGGATCCGTGATCTGAGGTTTATCCTCATTGCTGCACAGAAAAATTATGTCCTTGATGCACCGCTAGCTGACGGACCTATTGCAGGAGCAGATGCAGACGTTATGAACGTTTGGCTAGCTCAATATGATGACTACTTGATAGTTTAGTGCACCATGCTTAATGGCTTAGAATCGGGACTTCAAAGACGTTTTGAACGTCATGGATCATATGAGATGTTCCAGGAGTTGAAGTTAATATTTCAAGCAAATACCCGAGTTGAGAGATATGAAGTATCCAACAAGTTCTATAGCTAAAAGATGGAGGAGAATCACTCAACTAGTGAGCATGTGCTCAGATTGTCTGGGTACTACAATCGCTTGAATCAAGTGGGAGTTAATCTTCCAGATAAGATAGTGATTGACAGAATTCTCTAGTCACCATCACCAAGTTAGTAGAACTTCATGATGAACTATGATATGCAAGGGATAACGGAAACGATTCCCAAGCTCTTCGTAATGCGGAAATTGACGAAGGTAGAAATCGAGAAAAACATCAAGTGTTGATGGTAGACAAGACCACTAGTTTCAAGAAAAGGGCAGAGGGAAGAAGGGGAACTTCAAGAAGAACAGCAAGCAAGTTGCTGCTCAAGTGAATAAGCCCAAGTCTGGTCCTAAGCCTGAGACTAAGTGTTTCTACTGCAAAGGGACTGGTCACTGGAAGCGGAACTACCCCAAGTGATTGGCAGATAAGAAGGATGGCAAAGTAAACATAAGTATATTTGATATACATGTTATTGATGTGTACTTTACTAGTGTTTATAGCAACCCCTCAGTATTTGATACTGGATCAGTTGCTAAGATTAGTAACTCGAAACAGGAGTTGCAGAATAAACAGAGACTAGTTAAGGGTGAAGTGACGATGTGTGTTGGAAGTGGTTCCAAGATTGATATGATCATCATCGCACACTCCCTATACTTTCGGGATTAGTGTTGAACCTGAATAAGTGTTATTTGGTGTTTGCATTAAGCATGAATATGATTTGATCATGTTTGTTGTAATACGGTTATTCATTTAAGTAAGAGAATAAATTGTTGTTCTGTTTACATGAATAAAACCTTATATGGTTACACACCCAATGAAAATAGTTCATTGGATCTCGATCATAGTGATACACATAATCATAATATTGAAACCAAAAGATGCAAAGTTAATAATGATAGTGCAACTTGTTTGTAGCACTGCCGTTTAGGTCATATTGGTGTAAAGCGCATGAAGAAACTCCATGCTGATGGGATTTTGGAATCACTTGATTATGAATCACTTGATGCTTGCGAACCATGCCTCATGGGCAAGATGACTAAGACTCCGTTCTCCGGAGCGAGCAACTGACTTATTGGAAATAATACATATTGATGTATACGGTCCGATGAGTGTTAAGGCTCATGGCAAGTATCATTATTTTCTGAACTTCACAGATGATTTGAGCAGATATGGGTATATCTACTTGATGAAACATAAGTCTGAAACATTTGAAAAGTTCAAAGAATTTCAGAGTGAAGTGGAAAATCATCGTGACAAGAAAATAAAGTTTCTACGATCTGATCGCGGAGACAAATATTTGAGTTACGAGTTTGGTCTTCAGTTAAAAACAATGTGAAATAGTTTCACTACTCACGCCACCTGGAACACCACAATGTAATGGTGTGTCCGAACGTCATAACCGTACTTTATTAGATATGGTGCGACCTATGATGTTTCTTACCGATTTACCACTATCGTTTTGGGGTTATGCATTAAAGACAACTGCATTCACGTTTAAAAGGGCACCATCTAAGTCTGTTGAGACGACACAATCTGAACTGTGGTTTGGCAAGAAACCAAAGTTGTCATTTCTTAAAGTTTGGGATTGTGATGCTTATATGAAAAGGTTTCATCCTAATAAGCTCAAAACCAAATCGGAGAAATATGTCTTCATAGGATACCCAAAGGAAAATGTTGGGTACACCTTCTATCACAGATCCGAAGGCAAATTCGTTGCCAAGAATGGATCCTTTCCAGAGAAGGAGTTTCTCTCGAAAGAAGTGAGTGGGAGGAAAGTAGAAAACTTGATAAGGTAATTGTACCTTCTCCCTTATTGGAAAGTAGTTCATCACAGAAATCTGTTCCTGTGACTACTACACCAATTAGTGAGGAAGCTAATGATAATGATCATGTAACTTCAGATCAAGTTACTACCAAATCTCGTAGGTAAACCAGAGTGAGATCCGCACCAGAGTGGTACAGTAATCCTGTTCTGGAAGTCATGTTACTAGACCATGACGAACTTGCGAACTATGAGGAAGCGATGATGAGCCCAGATTCCGCGAAATGGTTTGTGGCCATGAAATCTGAAATATGATCCATGTATGAGAACAAAGTATGGACTTTGGTTGACTTGCCCGATGATCGGCAAGCCATAGAAAATAAATGGATCTTCAAGAGGAAGACGGACGCTGATAGTAGTGTTACTATCTACAAAGCTAGAATTGTCACAAAAGGTTTTCGACAAGTTTAAGGTGTTGACTACGATGAGATTTTCTCACTCGTATCTATGCTTAAGTCTGTCCGAATCATGTTAGCAATTGCCGCATTTTATGAAATCTGGCAAATGGATAAACAAAACTGCATTCCTTAATGGATTTACTAAAGAAGAGTTGTATGCGATGCAACTAGAAGGTTTTGTCGATCCTAAAGGTGTTAACTAAATATGCAAGCTCCAGCGATCCATCTATGGACTGGTGCAAGAATCTCGGAGTTGGAATATACACTTTGATAAGTTGATCAAAGCATATAGTTTTATACAGACTTGCGGTGAAGCCTGTATTTACAAGAAAGTGAGTGGGAGCACTACAACATTTCTGATAAGTATATGTGAATGACATATTGTTGATCGGAAATAATGTAGAATTATTCTGCAAAGCATAAAGGAGTGTTTGAAAGGAGTTTTTCAAAGAAAGACCTCGGTGAAGCTGCTTACATATTGAGTATCAAGATCTATAGAGATAGATCAAGACACTTGATAAGTTTTTTCAATGAGTACATACCTTGACAAGATTTTGAAGTATTTCAAAATGGAACAGTCAAAGAAAAGGTTTCTTGCCTGTGTTACAAGGTGTGAAGTTGAGTAAGACTCAAAGCCCGACCACGGCAGAAGATAGAAAGAGAATGAAAGTCATTCCCTATGCCTCAGCCATAGGTTATATAAAGTATGACATGACGTGTACCAGATCTATTGTATACCCTACACTGTGTTAAGCAAGGGAGTACAATAGTGATCTAAGAGTAGATCACTGGACATTGGTCAAAATTATCCTTAGTGGAATAAGGAAATATTTCTTGATTATGGAGGTGACAAAAGGTTCGTCGTAAAAAGTTACGTCGATGCAAGTTTTGACACAGATCTGGATGACTCTAAGTCTCGATCTAGATACATATTGAAAGTGGGAGCAATAAGCTAGAGTAGCTCCGTGCAGAGCATTGTTGACATAGAAATTCGCAAAATACTTACGTATCTGAATGTGACAGACCCGTTGACTAAAATTATCTCATAAGCAAAACATGATCACACCTTAGTACTCTTTGGGTGTTAATCACATAAATGATGTGAACTAGATTATTGACTCTAGTAAACCCTTTGGGTATAGGTCACATGACGATGTGAACTATGGGTGTTAATCACATGGTGATGTGAACTCTTAGTGTTGAATCACATGGCGATGTGAACTAGATTATTGACTCTAGTGCAAGTGGGAGACTGAAGGAAATATGCCCTAGAGGCAATAATAAAGTTATTATTTATTTCCTTATATCATGATAAATGTTTATTATTCATGCTAGAATTGTATTAACCGGAAACATAATACATGTGTGAATACATAGACAAACAGAGTGTCACTAGTATGCCTCTACTTGACTAGCTCGTTAATCAAAGATGGTTATGTTTCCTAACCATAAACAAGGAGTTGTTATTTGATTAACGGGATCACATCATTAAGTGAATGATCTGATTGACATGACCCATTCCATTAGCTTAGCACCCGATCGTTTAGTATGTTGCTATTGCTTTCTTCATGACTTATACATGTTCCTATAACTATGAGATTATGCAACTCCCGTTTACCAGAGGAACACTTTGGGTGCTACCAAATGTCACAACGTAACTGGGTGATTATAAAGGAGTACTACAGGTGTCTCCAAAGGTACATGTTGGGTTGGCGTATTTCGAGATTAGGCTTTGTCACTCCGATTGTCGGAGAGGTATCTCTAGGCCCTCTCGGTAATGCACATCACATAAGCCTTGCAAGCATTACAACTAATAAGTTAGTTGTGAGATGATGTATTACGGAACGAGTAAAGAGACTTGCCGGTAATGAGATTGAACTAGGTATTGGATACCGATGATCGAATCTCGGGCAAGTAACATACCGATGACAAAGGGAACAACGTATGTTGTTATGCGGTCTGACCGATAAAGATCTTCGTAGAATATGTAGGAGCCAATATGGGCATCCAGGTCCCGCTATTGGTTATTGACCAGAGACGTGTCTCGGTCATGTCTACATTGTTCTCAAACCCGTAGGGTCCGCACACTTAAGGTTTCGATGACAATTATATTATGAGTTAATGAGTTTTGATGTACCGAAGGAGTTCGGAGTCCCGGATGAGATCGGGGACATGATGAGGAGTCTCGAAATGGTCGAGACGTAAAGATTGATATATTGGATGACTATATTCGAACATCGGAAAGGTTCCGAGTGATTCGGGTATTTTTCGGAGTACCGGGTAGTTACGGGAGAAGCAATGGGCCTTGATGGGCTTTAGTTGGAAGAGAAGAAAGGGCCAAGGGGCTGCTGCGCCCCCCTCCCCTCTGGTCCGAATTGGACTAGGGAAAAGGGGGCCGGCCACCTCTCCCTCTCCTCCACTTCCTTCTCCCTTCCTCCCCTCTTGGTGGACTCCTACTAGGACTTGGAGTCCTAGTAGGACTCCACATCCTGGCCGCACCAACCTTGGCCGGCCTCCTCCTCCTCCATCCTTTATATACTGAGGCAAGGGGCACCCCAAAGACACAAGTTGATCCACGTGATCTATTCCTTAGCCGTGTGCGGCGCCCCCAGCCACCATAGTCCTCGATAATATTGTAGCGGTGCTTAGGCGAAGCCCTGCAGCAGTAGTACATCAAGATCGTCACCACACCGTCGTGCTGATGGAACTCTTCCCCGACACTTTGCTGGATCAGAGTCCGAGGATCGTCATCGAGCTGAACATGTGCTAAAACTCGGAGGTGCCGTAGTTTCGGTGCTTGATCGGTCGGGCCGTGAAGACGTACGACTACATCAACCGCGTTGTGCTAATGCTTCCGCTGTTGGTCTACAAGGGTACGTAGATCACACTCTCCCCTCTCGTTGCTATGCATCACATGATCTTGCGTGTGCGTAGGAATTTTTTTGAAATTACTACGTTCCCCAACAAAAACCGGGTCATGAGTGTCATGAGGGCTGCCATAGATTTCGGCTTTTCCTGGCCAAGGTGCCGGGCGAGCCACTCGTCGCGGATGTTGTGCTTAAAAGCTGCTAGGGCCTCTGCATCCGGACAGTCAACGATTTGATTTTTCTTTGTTAGGAACCGTGTCCAGAATTGCCTGGCCGATTCCTCTGGCTGCTGAATTATGTGGCTCAAGTCATCGGCATCTGGTGGTCACACATTAGTGCCCTGGAAGTTGTCGAGGAATGCGGCTTCCAGATCGTCCCAACAGCCAATGGATTCTGCTGGCAGGCTGTTGAGCCAATGCCGAGCTGGTCCTTTGAGCTTGAGTGGGAGGTATTTGATGGCATGTAGATCGTCACCGCGGGCCATGTGGATGTGCAGGAGGAAGTCCTCGACCCATACCGCAGGATCTGTTGTGCCGTCGTATGATTTGATATTTACGGGTTTGAAACCCTTTGGGATTTGGTGATCCATTACTTCGTCTGTGAAGCATAGGGGGTGTGCAGCGCCTCTGTACTGGGCTATATCGTGACGCAGCTCAAATGAGTCTTGTCCGCTGTGTTCGGCCCGACCGGATTTACTTTTACTGTATCCGGCGTGACGGTTATCGCTCGCATAGTGGCGTGCCCTCGTGATCCGTAGATCGATCTTGCGTGTTTTGCTTTCTCCTCCAATACGTCTCGCAGGTCTGGCGTATTTCCCCATGCCTTGACATTTTTATTTGAGTGGCATCAGGGTGCGGGCTGAGCTTTTGGCTGAAACGCCTCTTTGTCGCAGCCATGAGGTGGCCGATCAGCCGCGTCATATGCTAGAGATGTAGGTTTTGGTGCTTCCTCCTCCAGTCGGGGTAGCAACCTGCGCTTTGGGTAACTCTTGGAGGGGCATTCGAGTTTATATTCCTCGACCGCAAGGGCTTCAGTCCATCTGTCAGCTAGCAAATCTTGATCAGCTTGAAGCTGTTGTTGCTTTTTCTTAAGGCTATATGACGTGGCTATAAGTCGGCGCTTGAAGCGCTCTTGTTCGACGGGATCCTCAGGCATGACGAATTCGTCATCGTCTAGGCTTGCCTCGTCTTTGGAGGGAGGCATGTAATTATCATCCTCCGCCTCTTCATCTGCCGCTCTCTCGGGAGGGCTGGCTTCTCCATCCTCCTGTTCTAAATCTTGCTGGAGGGGATTGTTGTCATCTTTGGCACTGTTCGGAGTACTATTATCTCCTGTGCCAGTATCACCGCTTTTGCCTTGGCGAGACTTAGAGCGGCGCCACTGACATTGGCGCTTGGGTTGCTTCTTGGAGGGGTCATCCTCCGCTGTCCCGTCGCCATTGCCTTCTTTGGGTGTGTCCACCATATATATGTCATATGACAAGGTGGCTGTCCAGTGCCCTGTGGGCAGTGGTTCTTGTTCGCCTCCTGCATCGTCGTCCATGCCGTCGATGTCTTCGGAGTCGAAGTCGAGCATGTCGGTCAAATCGTCGATAGTGGCTACTAAGTGGGTGGTGGGTGGGCGGCGAATTTCTTCGTCATCCGCATCCCAATCCTGCCGGACATAGTTCGGCTAGGACTCTCCTGACAAGGAGAGAGACCTTAATGAGTTCAGTATGTCGTCAAAGGGCGAGTGCTGAAAGATATCCGCGGAGGTAAACTCCATGATCGGTGCCCAGTCGGATTCGATAGGCACGGGCGTAGGCGGTTCGGAGTCCGTGGCCGGGGAAGGATCCGACAGCTTGGCATCACGACTCTTGTGAAGGGTAAGGTCGATACTCGGCTCGATCGCCGCTGAGGATACGACCTCCGTGGTGGGGTCTATCCACCCATCCATGGATGGTGCAACTGGTTCCGAATTGAGGGTCGGAGCGGTTGCCGGTGCGATCTCCTGAACGCTGTCCGATGGTAGAGCTAAATCATGCTCATCGTGACCGTGTGGCGCACTAGGCAGGGGCTCGAATCCGTCAAAGATCAAGTCTCCGCGGATATCAGCCGTGTAGTTTAAGCTTCCAAACCTGACCTGGTGGCCAGGGGCGTAACTTTCGATCTGCTCCAGATGGCCAAGTGAGTTGGCCCGCAGTGCGAAGCCGCCGAATACAAAGATCTGTCTGGGGAGAAAAGTCTCACCCTGGACTTCATCGCTATCGATGATCGAAGGAGCCATCAAGCCTAACAGTGACGACACAGAGGAACTCTCAATGAAAGCACCAATGTCGGTGTCAAAACCGGCGGATCTCGGATAGGGGGTCCCGAACTGTGCGTCTAAGGCGGATGGTAACAAGAGGCAGGGGACACGATGTTTTACCCAGGTTCGGGCCCTCTTGATGGAGGTAAAACCCTATGTCCTGCTTGACTATTCTTGATAATATGAGTAGTACAAGAGTTGATCTACCATGAGATCAGAGAGGCTAAACTGATGTAGGGTAGAACCCTAATCGCCCGATCTTTCACGAAAGGAGCGTATCCCGCGAAGAACACGAGGAACATGAGGGGAAAACGAGGGAAATCACAAGGGGAAACACAAGAGGAATACTCAAACTAACAAGAACAAGTCACACATGTGCTAGATCCTCGGATACATAGAAGGATACATGGTCCACAGACAACTAGGGACGATACAAAAGGGTAACCGGTTCTTCTCCGTGAGGAGGTCTTGATGTTCTTCCCTAAAGAGGGGTCTTGAATCCACTTGGGGGATCTTCTCCGGTGGAGGCTCGAATCTCCGAGGAGAAGGTAACCAAGTGGATGAGCAAAGCTCTCTCACAAATATGAGCTAAACATTTGCTAACCCTAGAAAGTTGTACGGGATAGAGTATATATAGTCTAGCAGGAGAAGGGATACATGGGCATCGGCCCTTTACTGTGCGTAGACAGGGAGGCCGGACGTCCGGGCGTCAGGCCGGATGTCCGGGCGTTCGCAGAGGGCCGGATGTCCGGGCTGTGGGGGCCGGATGTCCGGGCTGGTGAAGCTGGCCATGTTGCTCTCGGATTCGGAGGTGTCCGGATTTCCAGGCAGGGGGGCCGGATATTCGGGGCCTCCGGAAGGGCTGGATGTCCGGGCTTGCGGGCCGGATGTCCGGGGCCTGTAGGCCCTTGGAGGCTGAGTAGCTAAAGAGGAAGGCGCTCCAGGGGCCGGATGTCCGGGGCCTGGGAGATGCTCTTGGCTCCTTCCGTTGGTTCTCCTCATCCGTGGACTTGGGGACTTCAACATCTTCATGCGCATCTTCGGGAGGGTCCTCTTGGTACCTAATCATGCACAACATCTCGGACTTAGGTAGTAGCCATGTCTCATGCATAGAAAGTGGAAGTTCAGAGAGAAGTGAGTTCACCTTATCTTCGATAGCCTTGGCTCGGGCTCGTGTCATTGGTCCAAATGGTGTCATTGGAGGTGTGGATGCGTCCATGGGGATGATCTTGGGATGCTCCGCATCATAAACCCTAGAAGCTAGCCTATGGTATGATTGTCTGTTGTCCTACGGACTAAAACCCTCCAGTTTATATAGACACCGGAGGAGGCTAGGGTTACACAAGGTCGGTTACAAAGGAGGAGATATGCATATCCGTATTGCCTAGCTTGCCTTTCACGCCAAGTAGAGTCCCATCCGGACACGGGACGAAGTCTTCAATCTCGTATCTTCATAGTCCAACAGTCCGGCCAAAGGATATTGTCCGGCTGTCCGGAGACCCCCTAATCCAGGACTCCCTCACTCCGCATCAATAAACTTTACCATTCTGGTTGGGAACCGCCTATAATGTGTGTAGCATGGAAGATAGCGAGTTCTCTCGGATGTTATGTTGACAATGAAAGGATTCATCGCGTTTTACGATATGGAGCAGCCGCCAAGCCCTAAACTCTCTCGGGAGGGCTGATCTAGAATCCGTTCGGGGCTCCAGAGAGGGGAATCCGTCGCCATCGTCATCATCAACCTTCCTCCATCACCAATTTCATGATGCTCACCGCCGTGCGTGAGTAATTCCATCATAGCCTTGCTGGACGGTGATGGGTTGGATGAGATTTATCATGTAATCAAGTTAGCTTTGTTAGGGTTTGATCCCTAGTATCCACTATGTTCTGAGATTGATGTTGCTATGACTTTGCCATGCTTAATGCTTGTCTCTAGGGCCCGAGTGCCATGATTTCAGATCTGAACCTATTATGTTTTCATGAATATATGTGAGTTCTTGATCCTATCTTGCAAGTCTATAGTCACCTATTATGTGTTATGATCCGTTAACCCCAAAGTGACAATAATCGGGACCATTACCAGTGATGACCGTAGTTTGAGGAGTTCATGTATTCACTATGTGTTAATGCTTTGGTCCAGTAGTCTATTAAAAGGAGGCCTTAATATCCCTTAGTTTCCAATATGACCCCACTACCGCGGGAGGGTAGGACAAAAGATGTCATGCAAGTTCTTTTCCATAAGCACGTATGACTATATTCGGAATACATGCCTACATTACATTGATGAACTGGAGCTAGTTCTGTGTCACCCTATGTTATAACTGTTGCATGATTGATTGCATAGGACATAATTCTCCATCACCGATCCAATGCCTACGAGCTTTTCATATATTGTTCTTTGCTTATTTACTTTTCCGTTGCTACTGTTACAGTCACTATAAAACCAAAAATATTACTTTTGCTACCGTTACCACTACTATCATATTACTTTGCTACTAAATACTTTGCTGCAGATATTAAGTTTCCAGGTGTGGTTGAATTGACAATTCAGCTGCTAATACTTGAGAATATTCTTTGGCTCCCCTTGTTATGTGGAGCATCCTACGGACATCACCATGTCAAGAGTCCATTTGGCAAGTGACACATGCGACATCTACTTCACATACACAAAGGTGAATCATCTCCTTTACACGTGTTCACTTGACCCTCTCGAGGATGGTATACTACTTGACACTCCTCCCGTGTGCATGCATAGGTATTGTCGGAGCTTCACAGATGTGGAGGAGGAGTGCAAGCGCCAAGGAACGACTACACCGTCTGCGAGGGAGGCATGGAAGAGAAGATGGAAGAAAGGAGAAGAAGAAGACAGAGCGGCTGCAGGAGTCAGGCCGGACATCCGGACCGCCGTCAGGATCATCCGGGCTCAGCCAGATCATCCGGGCCCCCCTCCAGATCATCCGGGTAATTGCGTCAAAAGACACCCGAAGCTTGCAGAATCTCCACGGTGGAGCCGGTCCTGTATCATCCGGACGACGCCCGGATCATCCGCCCTTGCGTGCGTGCATGACTTGGGCCGAGGCCCGTGTATCCATTCGCCCCCTCACTTACCCCTTCGCCCACTAGACTATAAATAGACCTCCTCCACCTCCTTTCTAGGGTTAGCAATGTAGTAGCTCATTTAGAGATAGAGCTTTGCTCATCCATTACTGATCTACTCCATGGGAGAGACCATGGCATGATGTAGGGTAGGAACCCTATGGGCCGATCTTTCACGAAAGGAGCGGATCCTGCGATGAACACGAAGAACACAAGGAGGGAAACGAGGGGAAAATCACGAGGGGAACACAAGAGAACACTCAAACCAACAAGAATTATCACACATGCGCTAAATCCATGAACACAAAGGAAGATACAAGATCCAAAGTCAACAACGGACGATACAAAGGGTAGCCGTTTCTTCTCCGTGAGGAGGTCTTGAGTCCACAAGGGGATCTTCCCATAAAGGGATCTTGAATCCAAGGTGGATCTTCTCCGAAGAGGGGCCACGGTCTCTCTCAAGGAGTAGATCCGATGTGGATGAGCGAAGCTCTATCTCACAAATGAGCTAACACAATGCTAACCCTCAAATGGTGGAGGTGGAGGAGTATATATAGTCTATGGCCATGAAGGGTTAAGTGAGGATACATGGGCCTCAACCCATTACTCTGCGCGCAGACAGGCATCGGTCGTCCGACAGGTACCGAACCTCCAATGGCTCACGAGGGTCCGGCCGTCCGGTACTTGTCGGACGTCTGGCGTTTTGGCTCGGTATAGCCATCGTCGGATTTTCGGACGTTGTCGGTCGTTTGGTGGCTAATGGTCATCGGATGTCCGGCCTTGGTCGGTCATCCGGCCGCTGTAGCTTTCATCGGCTGTTCCATCTGGCTGGTGGGGACTCCAGGAGTCGGACGTCCGGTGACTGCCGGACGTCCGGGAGCTGATGCTTCCTGGCAGCTCTTCCTCTTGTTCCATGCACTTGGTGTCCTCGCCGTCTTGTCCATGGGCTTCGTCTTGGTTCCTGGTCATGCATAGCACGCATGTTTGAGGTAGTAGCCATGTCTCACATGTGGAATGTGACGATTCAGAGAGGAGCGAGTTCACCTTGTGTCCGATGGCGTATGGGGTTTGGAGAGTAGTCGGAGTGTACATGGGGATGAACATGGGATGCTCCGCATCATCTCCCCCCCTTGGGAAAGATCCGACCTCGGATCGTGATCCTCATCACCATGGAAACGGTTGTCGTGGATGGACTTGAAGTTGGACGGAGTTGAAGGCATGGCACAATCCAAGTACTCCAAGGTGTCTTCGGTATGTGGTACATGCAAATTGAGCAAACACAAAGTACACTTGGAAATACAATGGTTACCACACACAAAGTGTCCATCATAGAAGAATGAGTCCGTTCGGCAAGATTGTTCGTGACAAAGCGCGTGAAGCTTATCAAGAAGATATAGAATGATATGAAAAGCATTCATGGGAGCAAAAGCATTCATTGTGCACACAAATGTATTGTGAATATGATCAATGCAACCACGGTGCAAAATGATGTCATAGTGAGACGGTTTATCAATAGCATGAATATGGCAATGGATGCTCAAAATGAGTATGTGATCATGCAATTGATGATGGGCAATATGATAATGATGTATGAATACGCCATCAAGGTAGATCACAACAAATTTGCTAAGAAAATGCACAAGCTCATATATCATGGATGACATGGGGATACAAGATGCAACAAGGTAATCATAATGTGAGTCAATCCATGCATAAGATGCAAATTTGTCATGTGTATGATATGTCCATCGAGCATGACATGTGTGAGCACAATCAACAAATATGGAGGTGTTGGTGTACCAATGCTCGATGTCGTGGCATGAGTGGAGGTTTGAAGGTGCATCTAATAAGTCCGAGCGCTCCTCAACTTGAAGGTCCATAGAGCCAATCTCCCATGTCGCTCCTTCGTTTGCGAGATGTATCATGTAGACAACAAGAAGGAGACAACAATGAAAGAGTGACCCATCCAATATGCGTAATTGAGGATGGCTCAAAGGGAAGGAGTTCACCTTTAGGAGATTCTCGCAAATGTTTGTGTTGCACATCATGTATGCCTTGACATGACCAAATTGTCTCATGATTGTATCGCCTTGTGAATCCTTCAAGATGAAAGAACATGACAAATACTCGGAAAAACAAATGAGGTTAGCGAGATGCAAAACCTATCATTCGTGTGGTAAAATACCCAACAAGTGTATGCATCATGCTCATCATAAGAAAGGACAAGGGAGCATTTCATAGTATGGAGGCATATGATGTGAGAACAACTAAATACAATAGGCTCAATCAAGCAAGCATGCATCACAAGTAAAGTGTCCAATTCTCCATGATCAATAAGCATAGATGCAACAATTGGAGGCAAGCGACAATGAACAAAATATACCATGTGAGAGGCATGGACATATACGTCATCAACCCAAGAAAGCAAGTAAGAATGGAACATGGGTGATGCGACAAAGCAAGAAATCATGCAGATCAAGGCAAGCAAGCTAGTAGTGTGAAGATGCAACGTACTAGAAGGAATCATGTCAAGTATGTCAGGTGTGCAAATAATGTGCATGAATAATTCACATGACATAGCACAAGCATGAAGGGAGGATATGGGCAAGATAGCATCAATAGCATGAGGCACATGATAAACATGGCAATAGCAACAAGGTTCTCCACCAAGCATGCAAATACACATAGGAGTGGCATAATGGTGAAACATGGGTAGATGCACGCAAGGGTCACAATTGCATGGCAAAGAAGCAAGCATAGCATGCAAAGTGAACACGGTAAAATGAGCATGAAGCGACAAGCGGCATATAGCCCATAGTCGTGTGAGAGCCAAGTAAAAGAGATGCGCGTAGTCGTTGTGCAACGGGAATGGTGGTAGCATAGTCCACGGGATCCCAAGTCATCTTTGCTCTCAAGAGCTCGTTGCGTCAACTCTTGGGATTGAGAGGTTGACGAGTATACGTGAGTACCTACACAAAACAAAGACAAAGGGAAAATTGTGTGTGCATGGTATATGTACACATCATCCATCATGATGCGCACGTGCTTGTGTTGGTTAGCACAAAATAGCCAATGCTCAAGTAAATGAGATGCGTGATATAGAAACATGTCATCCATCATGAATTGTTTGTTGTTATGTATAGCATAATGGAGACTCAAATTGTGTAACGCATCACAAAAAAATATGTAGAGCATTGTTATTCATGGAATGCATACGATGCAAGCAATTATGAGAATCATGCAAAGTATGGAATGCATCAAAATCTCCTAATATGTATGAGGAAACTATGGGGGTCTCCTCATGATCATTAGTGGAAACATCACATGGAGAATATTGACAACATCCAAAACAATGCATAGCTGGAACATTGTGATCATGGCATGGCATAGTAGATGAATTGCGCAAATCATGTAAAGGAAGCATGGCAATGTCATCACATGAAAAACAAAAGCCAATGACCATCATCTCATCATCTATGCCATAAGTGCAAATGGGATTTATGTGGATGGGGCATGCATAGCTACTATGTTGAGATTGAAATGATGCAATATGGGAGATCTCACTCATAGCATATGACAAGTTCAAAGGATTATCAAACATGATGTGACCAATAGAATTTTCACATGATATACTATGGAGCATAGCATCACAACTAGGCAAATCAACATGCTCATCATCATATTCATCATAGATTGATAAGTCATGACATGAAGAATTCACACTAGCATGAAGCATGAGAATGGGTGGATCAACATCATGCAAGCAATCATTGGTGAGATAGTCCACTAGTGGGACAAGAGAATCACCATCACCTATGTTACCTTTGGAGCATCGCTCATGTGTTGTAGGTGAGGTGTCGAAGACCGAGTCGTGGTCATCTTCATCTTGATGGAACCATGTGGGGGGTGCATCTTCTTCCACCATGGCCATTGTTGTCTTCATTGGAGATATGGACTCGTCGAGGATAGGCATGTCGTCATGTAGGAGACCTAGCACCAAAGAAGAAAACACACTCAGAGTAGAGGTTAAGTCGTTAGAAATCATAGTGGCCTCACATGCCGTGTCAACTACCTCACTCACTAAGTGTTGTGGCTTACTGACTCCCGGTATGATGCTCTCACTCCTATGGTTGGTGGAGTCACTCAAATGGCTCTCAACCTCACATAGGATGTGTGGCATGCTCTCAAGTGTGGGGCTAGTGGTGGTCACATTCATCCTGTCATAGGAAATGCACTCAATTTCACGTATGGTGGAGTCACTCATGTCACTCATGTGGTGGTGGCTCTCGTCACATGGCAATTGGGGCATCTCGTCATATGTGGGTGTCAGAGAGATGTAGGTGCAAATGTCTCCATGCTCAATCATGTCGTGTCCGTAGCCGTGGATGAAGGCCGAAGATGGCACATCATCACTCTCCTCTAAGACCAAAGATAAGGTCTCATGTGTGGTCTTGTAGCTTGACTCGGAGTATGAGTCCAATATGGGCGCCGTCTTCATGTTGTTGAAGAGGTTCATGCTCGTCGCCGTGGTCGAAGGGGATGGTCCTTGCTCGACCTTCTTGTCACCGTCTTCTTGTTGGAGGCCCATATGATGTGGCACCTCATAGCTTGTCTCCATGACCGAAGGGAAATTCCCATGCTCGACCATCTTCCTTGAGGGGCTTCCGAAGATGGAAGTGCCGCCCTCGCTCATATGTGGTCGCCTCATTGGTGAAGATGTCGATGTAGGCGAATTCACGAGAAGTAGGCGAAGATGTCGTACGTCCAAAGGTGAAGATGCCTTGATAGCACTTGGCGAAGATGCCGAAGTGGTTGTTGTAGCCGTAGCGTGCTCTTGGTGGTGCTTGTCTTGCGATCTTCTCTTTTTCTCTTGAAGCTTGGCCTTGGCGTGAAGTAGGGCTTGTTGGGACTTGTAGGTTTGCTCTTGTGGAGCATCATCATGATGATGGTGTCGTTGTTGTGCTTGAGCTCGTAGTAGATGTCGTTTGTCGTTGTCGTGCACATGTTGCTTTGAGGTGACTTGCCCTTCATGACGATGTGGATCACGAACATGATTTTTGTCGCCATGGAGATGTGGACGTGGACGACTTGCGCTTGCATCACTTGGGCGCTCCGAAGATGATTGACTTGCTCATCGCCGCCTTGAGGATGATGAAGGGAAAGTAGACTTGATCAAGGACCGAATCTCCTCCATCCTTGCATCTTGCTCCTCCTTTTGTGCGGAAAGATTGTTGTTGATGTAGTCCCTTTTCCTTGCTTCGGAGTGACGAATGTCGATGGAGAGGTTCTCGATGCGCTCTCGCAATCTTGATTTTGCGCCTTGCATTTGTCGTTGTAGATCGAAGATTGACGGTTTGGTGATGTAGTTGTTCACACCGTCGTTGTTGTGGAAGGCCGAAGATGAAATGCCTTGCCTATCCATCACAAGTCTCGAGCCAATATGAGTGGGAGAAAGAGAAGAACGAATACCAAATGTACCTTGACCTAAGTTGAAGGTGGATCAATGATCACTCCTATGTGGAACAAGGAAATATCACAATTGGTACCAAATCTTCTCGGTTTCTCACACCTACACAAATAAGGCTTATGGTGGAGCTCGGTGAGGATAGTGGCACAAAAATTTGATGCAAAATGTTAGCAAGAGTCAATAATGTTGAAAGAAATTCACAAATTTGCAAGTGAAACAAGTAGACCAATAGCAATATGGGGGCACACAGAAACACACACACGAATAGATAAAATGGGGTCGTGCAACCAAGGAATGAGCACAAAATGTGGAATCCACGGAAAATGATATTGTTGCACAACTCTAGAGAGACGCTAGCACGATTTCTCAATAGGCGGATACGACACTTGTGCACAACCTATAGGAGACAAAAATGCAACGACTTCTATCCCAAGTATGCTATGTATGTATGTTCCGGTGGTATGATCCAAGATGATCGTATATGACAATGTGGTATGATGCTATGGCTATTGCTTACAATCTTCTTTGCTCTTTCTCTTTTGTTTAAGAGCTTATTCTTTTTTTGTATGGCCACTTTGGCACAATGCACAAACACAGATAACAATTGTATATATGCGGGAACAAACTTATGGCACAAGGGATGATATGATACCAAGATGATACCTATGGTATGTTATGTATGGAATGGAAGGTGTAGACCACTAATGTGCACAAGTAACGTTGCCGGCAATACTCAAATGGCTAGTCTCGATAGGCAAGTGACGCAAAATGGGCTAGGGGTTATCAATGCAATGACAAGGGAATATACAATGGAGGGATACCACAATACCAAGATGATATGGAGGTTACCGTCCGTGTCGATGATGAGTGGCGGTGATCTTGATGGAGATACCAAGATAATGGAGACTCGTCCCTAAGTGGCCGAAACACCTTAGGAAACGGAAAAACCGCGAACTCAAAATCTCAAATGTCAAATGGTGGTAGCGGGAATGCGGTGGTGGTTGCAGAAGCTCAAAGGGATTGTGGAAATGCAATGATGGGTTATGCGAGTAGGCAATGCAGAAGTAGAGGGTGAGGTGGTGGACTATACACGGCGTCAGAGTTGGAAGCACGGTCCCTAAGTAGCCGAAACACCTTAGGAGACCAACTCACAACACAAACAAAATTGGGTTAAGTCGGGGTGAAAGAAGTGTATGGTTGGTAAGCCTATGCAGAAGTGGTGGTGGTGGTTGAAGAAGAAGCAACCGTCCCTAAGTATCCTAGACACCTTAGGAGACTCAAATCACTCCTCAAGCAACCACTAATGCGACAGGGAACAAAATTGGTTAGGTTTCGGAAGTCGGTGGTGGTGTAGTAGATGACGTGGTGGAAGCCCTAGGCAAAGATGCCAAAATTGTCAAAATTTGATGGATTCAAAAGATGATGGTGGTATTTTTGTGGGAAGGGGGATGTCAAGAGCTTTCCAACGAGCTAAAGAACGCAAAATCGGACTCCGGATGAATTAGTTACGGCCGAAACAAAAATCAGCCGAAGGTGATATCTACAGGTTACGGACGTCCGGACAAGGTCGGATGTCCGGGGGCCGGACGTCCAGGCGGGCACGGAAGTCCGTAAATTCGGCACGGGTTAGGGGTTTCGGTCGTTCGGAAAAGGTCAGACGTCTGGTCGTTCCAGGGGCTCCGGACATCCAGAAAGCGTCGGTCGTCCGGGGGTCGGGGTCAACGCGAGATGGGAGTTTCGGGACACGATTTTTGGCGGAATTTGAGGATTTTGGGGTCAAAATTGATGAGATTTCATGGGTGAAAGATGGGGAAACTTGGGGAGATGCTAGATCCACTTGAAACCAAGCAAATCCATGGATCAAAATCAACAAAACTTCCTCAAACAAACAAATCACAAAAAAATTGGGGCTATTTTTGGTGGGGATTTTCAAAACTGGGGAAGAACACAACAAAATTAGGCTAGAAAACACAACGGGGAGGCTATGAAATCATGATCAACCTGGCTCATGATACCAAGATGATGTAGGGTAGGAACCCTATGGGCCGATCTTTCACGAAAGGAGCGGATCCCGCGATGAATATGAAGAACACGAGGAGGGAAACGAGGGAAAAATCATGAGGGGAACACAAGAGAACACTCAAACCAACAAGAATGATCACACATGCGCTAAATCCATGAACACAAAGGAAGATACAAGATCCAAAGTCAACGACGGACGATACAAAGGTTAGCCGGTTCTTCTCCATGAGGAGGTCTTGAATCTACGAGGGGATCTTCCCATAAAGGAGTCTTGAATCCAAGGTGGATCTTCTCTGAAGAGGGGCCGTGGTCTCACTCAAGGAGTAGATCCAACATGGATGAGCGAATCTCTATCTCACAAATGACCTAACACAATGCTAACCCTCAAATGGTGGAGGTGGAGGAGTATATATAGTCTAGGGCCACGAAGGGGTAAGTGAGGATACATGGGCCTCGGCCCATTACTCTACGCACAGACAGGCGTCGGTCGTCCGACAGGTACCGGACGTCCGGTGGCTCATGAGGGTCCGGTCGTTCGGTACTTGTCGGATGTCGGCGTTTTGGCTCGGGATAGCCGTCGTCGGATTTCCGGATGTTGTGGTCGTCCGGTGGCTGATGGTAGTCGGACGTCCGGCCTTGGTCGGTCGTCCGGCCGCTGTAGCTTTGATCAGCTGTTCCATCTGGCTGGTGGGGACTCCAGGCGTCGGACGTCCGGTGACTGCCGGACGTCTGGGAGATGATGCTTCCTGGCAGCTCTTCCTCTTGTTCCGTGCGCTTGGTGTCCTCGTCGTCTTGTCCATGGTCTTCGTCTTGGTTCCTGGTCATGCATAGCACACATGTTTGAGGTAGTAGCCATGTCTCACATGTGGAAAGTGACGATTCGGAGAGGAGCGAGTTCACCTTGTGTCCGATGGCGTATGGGGTTTGGAGAGTAGTCGGAGTGTACATGGGGATGAACATGGGATGCTCCGCATCACGGCTCCTCTTCGGAGAAGATCCACCTTGGATTCAAGACCCCTCACGGGAAGACCCCCTCGTGGATTCAAGACCTCCTCATGGAGATAAACCTTACCTTGTATCTTTCCCTTTGTTGTTCATGTACCTTGTGGATCTTGTGTGTTTGATTGTCTAGTGGGTGTGTGATTGGACTTGTTCTTGAGTGTTTCCACTTGTGTTTTCTCCCCGTTCTTCCCCGTGTTCTTCGTGTTCTTAGTTGGGATCCGCTCCTTTCGTGAAAGATCGTCCGTATAGGGTTCCACCCTACATCATCTTGGTATCATGAGCCTCGTTTATCACGAATTTGGAGTCTCCCCCACCATTTTCTAGCCTTCTTTTGCTTGATTTCGTCCTAAATTTGAAAATCCCCACAAAAATAGCCCCCAATTTTTTTGTGATTTGTGAGTTTTGATGATGTTTGTTGGATTTAATCCATGGATTTCCTTGGTTTCAAGTGGATCTAGCATCTCCCCAAGTTTCCCCACCTTCCATCCACAAAATCTCCTCAATTTTGCCCCAAAAATCATCCATTTCCGCTCAAAAATTCGCCCCGAGAGGAAATCCCGAGCAGTTTGACCTGCCCGGATCATCCGGAAGTACACCCGGATCAGCTGGACCATGTCCCGGATGTCCGGACACCCCAGACCACGGAAATCCGATTGACGAATCCGGATCATCCGGACCTACTCCCGGTTGTCCGGGTAACCCTGAAACTGACAGGGCTGAATTCTTGTTTCGGCCATAACTAATTCATCTGGAGTCCATTTTTGACGTTCTTTAGCTTGTTTTGAAGCTCTTGACATCCCACTTCCCACAAAAATACTAAAATCATAATTTGAATCCATCAAAGTTTTGGAACTTTGTCATCTTTGCCTAGAGCTTCCACCATATCATCGACATTATCACCACCGACTTCCGCAACCTAACCAATTGTGATCCATATAGCATTAGCGGTTGTTTGAGTTGTGATTTGAGTCTCCTAAGGTGTTTAGGCTACTTAGGGATGGTTTCTTCTTCATCAACCACAACTACCACCATAACTTCCGCATAGGCTTGCCCACCATACACTTCCACCACCCCAACTTAACCCTGATGTGGAGCATCCTATGGACATCACCATGTCAAGAGTCCGTTTGGCAAGTGACACGTGCGACATCTACTTCATATACATAAAGGTGAATCATCTCCTTTACACGTTCTCACTTGGCCCCTTCGAAGATGGTATACTACTCGACACTCCACTCGTGTGCATGCATAGGTATTGTCGGAACACTACGGACGAGGAGGAGGAGTGCAAGCGCCAAGGAACAACTACACCATCCGTGAGGGAAGCCTGGAAACGAAGACGCAAGAAGAAGATCTGCCAAAGAAGCTCCAGCCACCGGACGACCGGTCGAGTCTGGACGTCCTGCGCCAGAAGATCCACCGGACGACCAGCCCGGACCGCACGACTGGCGATCCCGCACTCGAGCCAAATGAGCGGACGTCCGACGCCAGCGGACGACCGATGACCGGACGACCGGCCACCTCCGGAAATCCGGCACTCCAGCGTCCGAGCCAAATTGAGTGGACGTCCGACATCTACCGGACATCTGGCCGCCCGTGAGTCTCCGGACGTCCGACGCCCATCAGACGTCCGACCCCTGGCTGTGTCCAGTTGCGGGCTGAGGCACATGTACCCCCTCACTTCACCCCCCATTTGCACTAAGACTATAAATAGACCTCTCCCTCCTCCTTTCTAAGGTCAGCAAAGTAGTAGCTCATTAGATATAGAGGTTTGCTCATCCATTACGGATCTACTCCATGAGAGAGACCGCGGTCCCTCTTCGGAGAAGATCCACCTTGGATTCAAGACCCCCTTGTGGGAAGATCCTTCTAGAATTCAAGCCCCCATCTCCTTTGGATTTGGGATGAACTCTACCATCAAGACCTCCTCATGGAGATGAACCTTACCTTGTATCTTTTCCTTTGTTGTTCATGTACCTTGTGGATCTTGTGTATTTGATTGTCTAGTGGATGTGTGATTGGACTTATTCTTGAGTGTTTCCCCTTGTGTTTTCTCTCCGTTCTTCCCCGTGTTCTTCGTGTTCTTCGCGGGATCCGCTCCTTTTGTGAAAGATCGGGCGATTAGGGTTCTACCCTACATTATCTTGGTACCATGAGCCACGTTGATCATGATTTCGGAGCCTCCCCTCGTTGTTTTCTAGCCTAATTTTGTTGTGTTCTTCCCCAATTTCGAAAATCCCCACCGAAAATAGCCCCAATTTTTTTTTATGATTTGTTGGTTTGAGGAAGTTTTGTTGGATTTGATCCATGGATTTGCTTGGTTTCAAGTGGATCTAGCATTTCCCCAAATTTCCCTATCTTTCATCCATGAAATCTCATCAATTTTGACCCCAAAATCTCCAAATTCCGCCCAAAATCGCGTCCCGAATCTCGGATCTCGAGTTGACACCGATACACCAGACGACCGTCACTTTACCGGACGTCCGAAGCCGCAGGAACCACCGGACGTCCGACCTTACCAGATGACTGGAACCCCCTAACCCGGGCAGAATTAGCGGATTTCCGACCCGACCGGACGTCCGGCCATCAGACATCCGTTTTTTCCGGACGTGCGCTACCTGTAGATATCAACTTCGGCTGATTTTTGTTTCGGCCATAACTAATTCATCCAAACTCCAATTTTGACGTTCTTTAGCTCGGTTTGAAGCTCTTGATATCCCCCTTCCCACAAAAATACCACCAACATCTTTTGACTCCATAAAATTTTGACAATTTTGGCATCTTTGCCTAGGGCTTCCACCACATCATCCGCTACACCACCATCGACTTCTGCAACCTAACCAATATTGATCCCCATCGCATTAGTGGTTGCTTGAGGAGTGATTTGAGTCTCCTAAGGTGTTTCAGCTACTTAGGAACGGTTGCGTCTTCATCAACCACCACCACCACCACCATAACTTCCGCATAGTTTAGCCCACCATACACTCCCGCCACCCCGACTTAACCCGATTTTGTTCATGTTGTGAGTTGTGTCTCCTAAGGTGTTTAGGCTACTTAGGGACCGTGCTTGCAACTCCAACACCGTGTATAGTCCACCACCTTAACCTCCACTTCCGCATCGCCTACTCGCATAACCCATCATTGCATTTCCGCAATCCCTTTGAGCTTCCGCAACCACCACCGCATCTCGCTACCACCATTTTGACATTTGATGTTTGAGATTTTGAGTTCGCGGTTTTTCCTTTTCCTAAGGTGTTTCGGCTACTTAGGGACGAGTCTCCATCATCTTGGTATCTCCGTCAAGATCACCCCCACTCATCATCGCCAAGGACGGTAACCTCCATATCATCTTGGTATCGTGGTATACCTACATTGTATATTCCCTTGCCATTGCATTGATAACCCCTAGCCCATTTTGCGCCACTTGCCTATCGAGACTAGCCATTTGAGTATTGCCGTCAACGTTACTTGTGCACATTAGTGATCTTCACCATACATCGCATACATACCATACCATATCGGTATCATCTCAGTATCATATCATCTCGTGTGCCTCAAGTTTGTTCCCGTATATACCCAATTGCTATCTTGGTTTGTGCATTTCGCATTGTGGCCATATACAAAAAAATAATAAGCTTTTACGCAAAAGAGAAAGAGCAAAGAAGCTTGTAAGCAATAGCCATAGCATCATACCACATTGCATATAAGATCTTCTTGGATCACCTTGTGAGAAACATCGGGAACCATACATACATAGCATACTTGGGATAGAAAGTTATCCATTTTGCATCTTATAGGTTGTGTACAAGTGTCGTATCCGCCTATTGAGCAATTGTGCTAGCGTATCTCTTGAGTTGTGCAACATGAGCGTTTTCCGTGGATTCCACATTTTGTGCTCATCCTTGGTTGTACGACCCCATTTATCTTTCCATGTGTGTGTTTCCATGTGCCACATATTACTATTGGTCTACTTGTTTCACTTGCAAATTTGTGAATCTCTTTCAACATTATTGACTCTTGCTAACATTTTGCATTAAATTTTTGTGCCACTATCCTCACCGAGCTACTCCATAAGCTTTAGTTTGTAGGTGTGAGTGAACAAGTCCGGTACTAATTCCACTATTCTTTCATCTCACATTGAGTGAAACGGGATACATCCTCAACTTTGGGAAAAGGTAACTTCGTATTGTTTATCTCATTTCCTACTCACCTCTACTTGAGTCTTGTCATGGATAGGCAAGGCATTTCATCTTTGGTCTACAACAACAATGACAAGTTCGATGCCACAAATAACTCCAACGATGCCAAGATACAAGCTCAAATGGAGGGGATCAAAGCCCTCATCAAGTCCTACAAGAGGTCTTCCTCATATTCGAGAAGACGCTCAAGAGCATATGTCTCCGAGCTACCATCTCCAGCAAAATCACACCGGCATCGACACCGTCACCAACAAGGACGTGAAGGTCAAGAGCTCAACACCAACAAACGCTTAACGACTTCACCATGTCCCTTGGCATCTTTGCCAAGCGACTTTGAGGCATCTTCGCCTATGGACATACGGCATCTTCGCCCACAAGCACTTCAAGAGAAGCTCCCCAAGCTCAAGTCCGTGACTTCCACGAGCTACTACGACCTCGACACCAACCATGAGATTCCTTTCTATGGGACTCTAGAACCCGAGGAGTATCTCGAGTGGGAGCATTTGATGGACGACTACCTCAAGCTACATCAAGTTCCTCCCGAAGATCAAGTGAAGTGTGTCACAAGGAACTTCCACGACTATGCGTCCACATGGTGGCTTCACGCCCCTTCGGAGACCTACGACATGAGTTGGCTCAAGACGAAGAGAGCTTTGTGGCGAGAGTTCATGCCTCCAACCTACACGAAACAACTTCAACGCCAATTGGAGAACACCATCCAAGGATCCAATTCCATCGACGAGTACTTCAAGGAGATGAAGATTGCCTTGCGATGAGCCGGCGTGGACGACCCCATTTCGATGAGGTTCCACTTCATGATGGGATTGCACAACGACATCTCCAATACGGCCTTCCTCGAGAACTACAAGTCCCTCGATGACAACTACATTGGTGCTCTCAAGGCCGCACACGAGCTCATGAAGGCCAAAGCTTCTCCACCCCAAGCTCACTTCGTGATGACCAAGATCCATGAGAACAAGCATGACGGTAGTACCACCACGATGTCCAAGCCCGACGAGCTCCAAGACGATGCTCCCAAGTTCGACTTCATCGCCATCCCTCTTTATGGCATTGACGATGCCGAGTCTACTTCGACTCTTTTTCAAGATGGTGCGGCGACAACTACGACTACGGAGACCATCAAGGACCAAGCTTTGGAGGCGAGCGACATGGTGACGAGCAAGGATGATGCTTCCATCTTGGGAGGCGAGAGTGATGATGTGCCATCTTCGGCCTTCATCCACGGCGAGAACAACGAGATGGTTGAGCATGGGATTTTCCCTTCGACCACGGCGACGTATGATGACTTGAGTGACTTTTGCCACCATATTGAGAGTGAGAGTGACTTCACCACTAGCCCCATATATGATGTGTTTCCACAATTCCCATGTGAGGAGAGCCACAAACCCCACCTCTTGAGTGAGATGAGTGACTCCACCATACGTGCGATTGAGTGCACCTACCTTGAGGGAGTGAGTGAACCAGCACATAGAGAGAGTGTGATAGTTGATAGGGCATGTGAGGCCATTTGCATTTCTAACAACTTGACCTCTACCTCTATTGTGTCTTCTCATTTGGTGCTAGGTCCCATCTATGATGACGTGCCGATTCATGATGACTACGTACTACCTTTGGACAAGACGATGGCCATGGTGGAATATTATGCACTCCCCACATGGTTCCATCAAGATGAAGATGACCACCATTTGGTCTTTCCAACCTCACCCACACCACTTGAGTGGAATGAAAACGGTAACATAGGTGACGGTGATGCTCTAGTCCCACTAGTGGACATTCTTGACATTGATTGCTTGCATGATGTTCATCAACCTATTTCCATGTTTCATGCTAGTGTGATGTAGGGTAGAACCCTAGTGGCCCAATCTTTCAGGAAAGGAGCGGATCCCGCGATGAACACGAAGAACACGAGGGGGAAAACGAGGGGAAAATCACGAGGGGAACACAAGAGAACACTCAAACCAACAAGAATGATCACACATGCGCTAGATCCATGAACACAAAGAGAGATACAAGATCCAAAGTCAATAACGGACAATACAAGAGGTAACGGTTTTCTCCGTGAGGAGGTCTTGAGGGGGCCGCCCAAGAGGGGGTCTTGATGATATTCTCCGCAAGGAGGTCTTGAATCCAAGGTGGATCTTCTCCGTAGAGGGGCTGCGGTCTCTCTCATGGAGTAGATCCGATATGGATGAGCGTAGCTCTATCTCTAACATGAGCTAAACCAACGCTAACCCTAAAACTTAGGTGGAGGGGGAGTATATATAGTCTAAGGGGCGAAGGGGTACATGGACCATGGCCCAGATGTGCTGCACGCAGGCAGGGGGGCCGGATGTCCGGGTGTCGGGCCGGATGTCCAGGCCTTCCCGAGACGCCGGATGTCCGGGCGCTCGGGCCGGATGTCCGGGCTGGAAGGGTCCAACCTTGTTTCTCTCTGGAATGGCGGGGTCCGGATTTCCGGGCTGGAGGCCGGATGTCCGGGGGCTCGGGACGCGCCGGATGTCTGGGCTGGTCGCCGGATGTCCGGGCCCTGTAGACTCGGCCGCTGGCTCCTTGCTGCTGGTGACACGTCCAGGGGCCGGATGTCCGGGCCAGGGCCGGATGTCTGGGTCCTGGAAGCTGTCTCCGTCTTCTTCCGTCGCCGCTTCCATGCTTCCCTCGCGGATGGTGTAGTTGTTCCTTGGTGCTTGCGCTCCTCCTCGTCGTCCGTAGTGGTCCGACAATACCTATGCATGCACACGAGAGGGGTGTCAAGTAGTATACCATCCTCGAAGGGGTCAAGTGAGCACGTGTAAAGGAGATGATTCACCTTTATGTGTGTGAAGTAGATGTCGCACGTGTCACTTGCCAAACAGACTCTTGACATGGTGATGTCCATAGGATGCTCCGCATCATAGTGTGACTTCCCCATGCGATGATTTACCCATTTATGATGAGTATGATGGTTGCCATGTGTAGTCTATTAGTTGTGATGCCATGTTACATAGGATTTCTTGTGCTAATTCTCTCGGTCACATCATGTTTGCCAATCCGCTTGACTTGTCATATGCTATGCATGAGATCAATCATATGTCATATTTACAATGTTTTCATAGTGACTATGCATATGCTATTAAAATAAACCCAATTTGCACATATGGCATAGATGACAAGCCCATGGTTATTGGCATTTGTTTTTCTTGTGATGATATTGATATGCTCCCTTTGCATCATTCATCTCATATGCCATGCCATGACCACCTAGCTTTGGATATGCATTGTTTTGGATGTTGTCCATTTTCTCCATATGATGTTTCCAATATTGCTCATGAGGAGATCCCCATAGTTTCCGCATACATTTTAGGAGATTCTGATCCATCCAATCCATTGCATGATCCTCATACTTATGTGCACAATATGCTCCCCATGTATGACCATGATATTGATGTGCCATATATTTGTATGCTCAGTTTGCATCCCCATCGTGTTATACAAAATAACAATTCTTTCATGATGGACGACATGTTCTTATACCATGCATAAAATTTCTTTGAGTGATGCTTATCTTGTACTAACTCACACGATCACATACACATCATGATGGATGATGTGTACATTTACCACACACACAATTCCTTTTGTTTCTGTCTCTTTTGTGTAGGTACCCACGACTTCTTGTCAACCTCGCAATCCCACGAGTTGACAAAAAGAGCTCTAGAGAGCAATGATGACTCGGGATCCCATGGATTGTATTTTCCACTGCTCTCTTCGCGCAAAGACTTCGCACATTCATGATACTTGGCCCTCACTTGGCTATGGGTTATTGTCCATTACATATTATATGCCCATCTTGCCATGTTCACTTTGCATGATATGCTCATTCTTATGGCTTTGCCATGCATTTGTCACCCATGCTTTGCATTACACATGATGATTGATTCTACTACTTGTATGTGTATTTGCAAGCTTGGTGGAGATATCACTTGTTATAGCCATATTTGCTTTGTGCCCCATGCCTAGGACGATACTATGATCTTGCTTTGTGTTCGTGCTTGCGATATGTTGTGTGCATTGTCTATGCCTATTATTTGCTCACATGACATGATTGCCATGATTTCCTCTAGTATGTTGCATCTTCGCACTACTAGCTTGCACGACTTAATTACTACGCTTGCTTATGTTGCATCACCAATGATTCATACTTGCTCACTTCATGCGGTTGATGACAACCATCTACATGCTTTGCACATGATTGTTATTGCTTCTTGTCATATATCTCCATGTGTTGCTTCTCTCATGTTAGACAATTTGCCATGTATTGAGTGCAACAATGATTCTAATCTTGCTAATGAGTTTGCCCCCATAGCATTCTCACATATATTTGGAGATTTTGACATATTCCTTGTGAAGCATGCTTGCCTTACCTCTTTGCACCATATACCTAGTGCCATGAATATTGCCATTATTGCATCATATTATTCATGCACTTGTGCTTCTAATGGTTATGTGCAAGATAAGAGAACCATCATGTTGGATGATGTGTTTATCTACCATGTGCATACATTCTTTGCTTTATTTTGTGCATGTGTAGGATACTTGGACCTTGTGTCGACTTCCGCTTCACATGATTTGACAATCCGAGCTATTGAGAGCGAACCACCTTCTACCACGACGATTCTAAATCGCACTTTCTTGTACTTCGGCATTGTGAAGGACGCACAAGGACATCCTTTCAAGGTGATATCCTTCTCTTTTGAGAACCCCCAAACCATGAGCATGTACATTATGGATCATACTACTTGAGTTGCTTTTCTCATGAGACTTATTGTTCATCTTGGACCACTTGATTGCACACATGTTAGAGATCTTGCTTCAACTTGTCATTTTCACCGTTCCATGCATCATGATATATATGCCTTGTGTGTTGCATCCAATTCTTGGATTACTTGCTCCTCTCACATGTTTGGTTGCAACAATGTCATCACTTCACATATGTCATGTCCCATCGATTGCTACATGCATGCCTTGATTACCTCACACATGATGAACAATTGCTCTTTCTATTGTGTTGAGTGCCACACTATATTCACTACACCCCATGCACATTATGCTTGGATTGTATTTCACTTGACCCATGTGTTTAGACACTTCATTTTATTTGGTGTTGTGAATGCTTCCTATGCCTACCATAGACCTTTCATTGAGCTCTTTATGCATGCTTGCTATGACCATGAGGTAGATGCTTCTTCTCTTGTCACACACATTTGCATCACTACCTCACGTTTGCATACTTGTTTCCATGATATCCTTGCTTGTGCTCAATTTATGTGCTTTCATGCCATGTCACTATCCCTTGTCAAACCATATGCTTTGCATGATGACGACACTTGTTTGGTGAATCACCTCTTGAATGCTTGGTTTTGCTCTAACGCTAACCACATTTATTTTTCCAAGTGTTTGTAGACCTTGCTCATTTTGAAGGAATCACTAGCCGGTGCGACATTGGAGAGTGCCCACTTCAAGCTTGAAGATGATGACTACTTGGTGAACGTCCGCTTCTACACAGCGAAGCCATCTCTTTCCCATGGTGATTTAGTTTTCGATCCGAGGTTGGATCTTTCCCACGGGAGGGGAGATGATGCGGAGCATCCTATGGACATCACCATGTCAAGAGTCCGTTTGGCAAGTGACACATGCAACATCTACTTCACATACATAAAGGTGAATCATCTCCTTTACACGTGCTCACTTGACCCCTTCGAGGATGGTATACTACTTGACACTCCACTCGTGTGCATGCATAGGTATTGTCGGAACACTACAGACGACAAGGAGGAGTGCAAGCGCCAAGGAACAACTACACCATCCGCGAGGGAAACTGGAAACAGAGACGCAAGAAGAAGAACTATCGAAGAAGCTCCAGCCACCGGACGACCGGTCGGGTCCGGACATCCGGCGCCTGAAGATCCACCGGATGACCAGCCCGGACCAGACAACCTGTGATCCCGCACCCGAGCCAAATGAGCAGACGTCCGACGCCAGCGGACGACCGAGGACCGGACGACCGGCCACCTCCGGAAATCCGGCACTCTAGCGTTCGAGCCAGATCGAGCGGACGTCCGACGTCTACCGGATGTTCGGCCGCCCGTGATTCTTCAGACGTCCGACCCCTGGCTGTGTCTAGTTGCGGGCTGAGGCCCATGTACCCCTTCACTTCACCCCCATTTGCACTAAGACTATAAATAGACCTCTCCCTCCTCCTTTCTAAGGTCAGCAAAGTAGTAGCTCATTAGAGATAGAACTTTGCTCATCCATTACAGATCTACTCCACGAGAGAGACCGTGACCCCTCTTTAGAGAAGATCCACCTTGGATTCAAGACCCCCTTGTGGGAAGATCCTTCTAGGATTCAAGCCCCCATCTCCTTTGGATTTGGGATGAACTCTACCATCAAGACCTCCTCATGGAGATGAACCTTACCTTGTATCTTTCCCTTTGTTGTTCATGTACCTTGTGGATCTTGTGTGTTTGATTGTCTAGTGGATGTCTGATTGGACTTGTTCTTGAGTGTTTCCCCTTGTGTTTTCTCTCTGTTCTTCCTCGTGTTCTTCGTGTTCTTCGTGGGATCCGCTCCTTTTGTGAAAGATCAGGCGATTAGGGTTCTACCCTACATCAAACCCAAATTTGTTTGTGTTGTGAGTTGTGTCTCCTAACGTGTTTCGGCTACTTAGGGACCGTGCTTTCGAACACCGACATCGTGTATAGTCCACCACCTTACCCTCCATTTCTGCATTGCCTACTCGCAAAACCCATCATTGCATTTCCACAATCCCATTAAGCTTCCGCAACACCACCACCGCATTCCTGCTACCACCATTTGACATTTGAGATTTTGAGTTTGCGGTTTTTCCGTTTCCTAAGGTGTTTCGGCTACTTAAGGACGAGTCTCCATCATCTTGGTATCTCCATCAAGATCACTGCCACTCATCATCGCCAAGGACGGTAGCCTCAATATCATCTTGGTATCGTGGTATCCCTTCATTGTATATTCCCTTGCCATTGCATTGATAACCCCTAGCCCATTTTGCGTCACTTGCCTATCGAGACTAGCCATTTGAGTATTGCCGGGAACGTTACTTGTGCACATTAGTGGTCTGCACCTTCCATTGCATACATACCATATCATATTGGTATCATACCATCCCCTGTGCCACAAGTTTGTTCCTGCATATATACAATTGCTATCTTGGTTTGTGCATTGTGCAAAAGTGGCCATACAAAAGTAAAGAAAAAAGAGAGAGAGTAAAGAAGCTTGTAAGCAAGAGCCATAGCATCATACCACATTGCATATAAGATTGTCATATCCGATCATCTTGGATCATTCCACCGGAACATCATACATATATAACATACTTGGGATAGAAGTTGATACATTTTGCATATCATAGGATGTGCACAAGTATCGTATCCGCCTATTGAGCAATCATGCTAGCGTCTCACTTGAGTTGTGCAACACGAGCGTTTTCCATGGATTTCACATTTTGTGCTCATTCCTTGGTTGCTTGACCCCATTTATCTATCCATGTGCTTGTTTCCGTGTGCCACATATTGCTATTGGTCTACTTGTTTCACTTGCAAATTTGTGAATCTCTTTCAACATTATTGACTCTTGCTAACATTTTGCATTAAATTTTTGTGCCAATATCCTCACCGAGCTACTCCATAAGCCTTAGTTTGTAGGTATGAGTGAAAAAGTCCGGTACCAATTCCACTATTCTTTCATCTCACATTGAGTGAAACGGGATATATCCTCAACTTTGGGAAAAGGTAACTTCATATTGTTTATCTCATTTCCTACTCACCTATAGTCGAGTCTTGTGATGGATAGGCAAGGCATTTCACCCTCGGTCTACAACAACAATGATGAGTTTGATGCCACGAACAACAACTTTGACGCCAAGATGCAAGCTCAAATGGAGGAGATCAAAGCCCTCATCAAGTCCTACAAGCGATCTTCCTCATCTTCGAGAAAGACGCTCAAGAGCACATGCCTCCGAGTGTCGGGACCCCGATCCTAAGTCACACCGATCTAGCATGTAACACTTCATATCACTTTGCGGCATCACACACGGTATTCCCACGGGTGCCACCTTACCTGGCCCAGGACCGTTTGTGCCTTTTGGCTCATGTATATGATAGTGTCGCTAGCATCCATATGACAAAGAACCCGGGCCAACATGACTAGTCGTGAACCCAAAGTGGCACTAACTTATAGGGACAGGCACACATGAATAACCCTCGAGCATGTCGGTCAACAGCGTATGAATCCGGGCTGTAGCACTGGGCTAACAGGACTCCGGGAACCCAGGCTGTAGCAGGCTAGGCAGGACTCCGGATGTCACCGCGTGACATTTCCCCGAAGGGACAGACACAGGAATGAAGTGAATCACATGCCGGCCAGTCAAGTGTTCCAGAGCAGTAGTGCTGGGCTAGCAGGACTCCGGTGAACCGGGCTGTAGCAGACTACTATGGCTCATGGAAGCACAAGACTACATTTCCCCATAAGAAAGGTTACCAGGGGTAAACAACTAAGTTGTCGGATCCCACACATAGCAATACATGTTACACGTACGCATAACATGCAAGTATGTGCTGTACAACATGGCATCACAACATAACTCAAACTCATATAGATAAAGGCCCAGAAGAGCCACATAGCATTCAATACAAACAGGGGTCTCATGACCCATCATTCAGAGCATACAAGCAACGGAAGCATTACATGTCTGAGTACAGACAACTACAAAAGGAAAAGACTAAGAAGCCTGACTAAACACGACCCTCCCAAGGGTACAAGATCGTAGCTGGGATACAAGCTACTCGTCGAAGTCACTAGAGTAACCAACTGCAAAATATAAATAAGCAAACGTGAGTATGAAGGTACTCAGCAAGTCTTACATCAGAACTATCTACATATGCAACATTATCAACAAAGGGGGTGGTGGAGTTTTAACAGCAGCAAGCCAGCTTTGACTCAGTGGCTAACCTATACTACGAGTATCAGAAACTTCTTTGAGGTGAGAAGACGCACACGAGTCGACATATTCACCATATCAATACTCCACTACGGATCCATTCCCGTCTCCCTACGAGAAGGCCATCCATAGCACTCACGCTTATCTTGCGTATTTTAGAGTATCCACTTCAAGTTGTCTATGTACTACATAAGTCCTCCAAGTTTCCATATCCGAGGAAAACGGCTATTCGAATAGATAATGTTGACCCTGCAGGGGTGTACTTCTTTACACACGTTCTCGCCACTTATCGCCCTGTACACATCATGTACCTCGGCAACCTTCAAGCGGAAGCCGGGCGAGGGTGTCGGCCACGACCTGACTAACCACACAAGTCTCTCGTCCAGGTTTATCGCCTATTCGAGTTCCATCCGCAAGGAGTTCCGGCCAAAGTCTCCAGTATGGCCCCAAACGATGTGTGCAGGGTTCCCAAGCCCACCATCCGGGTGCCACTTGGTACACCGTGCCACGGTGCCTAGTTTGTCCCAAGCCCGTCCCGTCGGACACCACCTGGTAGACAAGTAGCACTACCTACAAACACCAGAAACTAGTTGCAACTCCTGGACAGAGATCAAGTGGATTAATAAGCCGAGAGGGGCCGGATAACTGGAACCCAATGTGTGGTAGTAACTGGACTTGGATAACATACAGAGAACTCAGTGCTTAGGGATGGTTCCAATGAGACAACCCACCATGTACTCCTACATGGCCTCTCATCGCTACCTTTACCAAAACGGGTTCACACACTTAGCCTTTATCGGTAGGACATATTCACCACTCCGATTCATTCCCGATGAATCATACCTGACACAACTCTAAGTATAGTCGGCATAAAGAAAACAAGCATGGATGAGTAGGCACATCAAGGCTCAAGCAACTCCTACTCATGCTAGTGGGTTTCAACTAGTTACTGTGGCAATGACAGGTCATGCAGAGGAATGGGTTCAACTACCGCAGCAGAAAAGTAGTAGTTGAATCATTGTTGTCCTAATGCAGTATAAGGAGCAGGAGCGAGAGAGTGGGATTTATCAAAATGCTCAAGGGGGTTTGCTTGCCTGATAGAACGACGAAGGGGCACTACTCCTCTGACAGGTACTTGGGAACACCTTCCGGAGCGGAACCTATCGAGAAGAAACGGTGTCGACAATCAATACACAAACAAATGCAACAATATGATGCATGACAATGGCATGTGCAAATGCTAGTGTTTGGGCTAATGCAAGATGCTACCAAGTTGGTTGAAGCCCATTTGAATCAAAGATTCAAATGCAATTCAAAATGAAGCATTTAAAATGCCCATATTATGTTTTCACTTATACATCAGGTATAAGTTAGTTTTTCATGCATGTAGCTAGCATAAATGGATTCCTTGCATTTTTCTAATAATTTTTCATATATAATTTATTTCATTCTGAGCTACGATTGAATTATTATGATTTTTTGAAGTTTAGGCAATATTCTGGAATTTCCTGAGTTAAAATAATTCCAGAAATCAATTATTGCATCAGCATGACATAAGCGAGTCAACGGGGCTGACCAGGTCAAACCTGACCAGTGGGTCCCACTAGTCAGTGACCCAGTCAACTAACTAAGTTAGTTAGTCCTAACTAACTGGGCAGGGCCCACTAGTTAGTGATTGTAGTAGCTAACCTAGTTAGTTAGTTAGTGCTAACTATAGTAATTAGTCGGGCAGGGCCCGCAAGTCAGTGAGAGAGAGGGGGAGGTCAAACTGGCAACCTGGGTCAAACTCACCGGAGTTGACCTGACGCTCGTCGCCGGCTAGGCCAGAGACGACAGAGGGGCTCGGGATTCCTCCTCCGGTGACCAAATGGCCGGCGGAGGGCATCTACGTGGAGCTGGGATTTGCCCGCATCCATTTGTGCAAACGGCAGGGGCTGAGGTGGCCCAAGCTCGCCGGAGGCAAGCTCGCGGCGGTGGCCGGAGTTCGGCGTGTAGGGCAGCTACGTCTAGAGCAAGCGGGCGAGCAAAGAGAGCAGCGGGGCAACAACTACATGCGTGCGCGAGTGTGTTGGATAGGTCATTGTGATTGAAAGGCCACCGGAGCATCACCGGTGGTGGGCTCGGGCGGCGGCGGGTTTCTGTATCCGATGAATCGATGACTATGGTGAGCAATCAAGGCGGAGGAGAGGGGGCTTCGGTCCGTGAGCTCACAACGGAGACGTAGGGAAGGTCAGCGTGCTCAGGGACGAGTCGGAGACGACGGACGGGCGCCGGCGATCTCGGCGGCCGAGAGGTTGAAGACAATGGTGATGACGTCGCTATGGCGCGCCCCGGCTCGCTTGGCTCAGTGGAGATGACGAAGACGATGTCGTGGAGCTCCGGGGCATGTCCAGGGGGCGAGGGGGAGGCAGTGGCCGCGGCAACGGCGAGCGGTGGCATCGGCTGCGCTCGGGCGTGCTATAGAGAGAGAGTAGGGGAAGGGAGAGTGAGCTGCGAGAGAGGGGAAGGACCGGGGGGGCTCGGGCGTCTCCAAGCGCGTCGGGGGCGCCTCGGTGGCAAGCAGGAGGTGGCCAGGGCGGCGTCGGCGCTCGCCAACGAGCTGCTTCGGGGCGAGGGGGAGGAAGACGACAGAGTGGAGGAGGTGGGCTGGGCCGGCCAGCTCAGATGGGCCGCTAGGTGGGCTAGAGCGCCAGGTAAGTGCCCTGGTGAGTGTTTTCCCCTTTTTGTTTTTCTTTTCTATTTCTGACATTTGTTTTTGACTTAAAAATAAATACCAGCACAAATAAAAATGTTGAGATTCCTTGTGGCCACTAGTTATAATATACCAGAGGCCCTCACCAAATTTCAACATTTTTGGAGCCTCTAAAATATTTATATTATTTTAATGGCTCCAATTCAAATACATATGGGTTCATTCAAAAATCCAAAATGTTTAGCAAAAATGTGCATCACCCCTGGTTGTTGTTTCCAACATTTTCCAAAGACCATGAACATTTTTGAAAAGCATTTTGGGTTCATTGAAATTCCATTTTTAATTTGAACTTATTACAATTGCTTTGGTGCTAGGGTTTGAAACATCCCCATTTCAATTTCATTTGAAATTTAAACATGATGCACAAAGCAAGCCTAGGATCATACCAGAACTAGGGATGTGACAAGTCGCCCCCACTCGGAAAAATCTCATCCTGAGATTCAGGAGTTGGCGGAAAGAAAGCGGGGTACTCAAGTCGAAGATGATCTTCTCGCTCCCAAGTAGCTTCTCTCTCGGCATGATGAGACCACTGAACCTTGAGAAACTTGATATTATGACGTCGAGTGACACGCTCTGCTTGATCCAGAATGCGAACGGGGTACTCTCAATAAGTGAGGTTATCTTGGAGATCAAGCATTTCGTGGTCCACTCTGCGGATGGGATCCGAGAAGCAACGCCTGAGTTGAGAGATGTGGAAGACATCATGAACTTGAGAAAGATGTGGGGGTAGTTCCAACTGGTAGGCAACCTCTCCTCGTTTAGCGAGAATGCGAAAAGGACCAATGTAACAAGGAGCCAACTTTCCCTTGATACCAAAACGATGGGTAACCTTCAAAGGAGTAACCCAAAGGTAAGCCTTGTCGCCAACTTCATAAGCCACTTCCTTATGACGACGGTCATACTAGCTCTTTTGACGAGATTGGGCTATTTTCAAATTCTCATGAATGACACGGACTTGCTCTTCTGCCTCTTGGATCATATCCGGTCCAAAGAATTGTCTTTCACCAGTTTCTGACCAGTTCAAAGGTGTTTGACATCTTCGTCCATACAAAATCTCGAAGGGTGCTTTCTTAAGACTGGATTGGTAGCTATTGTTATAAGCAAACTCGGCAAAGGGAAGACATTTCTCCCAATCCATACCGAATGAGATAACGCAAGCTCTAAGCATGTCTTCGAGAATTTGGTTGACCCGTTCCACCTGACCACTTGATTGAGGGTGGAAAGCGGTATTGAAGGAAAGATGGGTGCCCATGGTAGTTTGGAAACTTTCCCGGAAATGAGAGGTGAAAAGACTGCCATGGTCTGAATTGATCTCTAGTGGAACACCATGGAGTGACACTATTCGGGAGATATATAAGTCAGCGAGCTGACTAGCAGTGATACTCTCTCAAACAGGTAGGAAGTGAGCCACTTTGGAGAGACGATCAATGACTACGAAGATAGCATTATTTCCTTTCTTGGTCCTGGGAAAGCCGGTGATGAACTCCATACCAACTTTGTCCCATTTCCACTCGGGAATAGCTAAAGGTTGAAGGGTGCCAGCAGGTCTCTGATGCTCTACCTTAACGCGACGACAAACGCCACAGTTGGCAATATACTGAGCGATTTGTCTCTTCATCCTAGTCCACCAGAACCTCTGGCGTAGGTCCTGATACATCTTTGTACTACCGGGATGAATCATGAGAGGGGATTCATGTGCCTCCTTAAGGATTAGTTGCTGCATGTGTTGACATTTGGGAACCACCAAACAATTTCCAAAGTAAACAACACCTCGTTCATCCATAGAGAAATAGTCGGCAACTCCCTTGGAAATATTTTTCTTGATCCGGGAGATTCCCGTATCATGCTTCTGAGCCTCTATGATCTGATCCGTAAGGGTAGGTTTCGCCACCAAGGTAGAAAGGGAACCATGAGGAGCTATGTGAAGATTAAGCTTATAGAATTTCTCATGGAGGGGTGGTTGACATTGTTGCAACATGTGGTTGTTGCAATAGGATTTACGACTTAGAGCATTAGCCATGACATTGGCTTTGCCTGGGGTGTAGGTGATTCCTAAGTCGTAATCCGAGATCAACTCCAACCAACTTCTCTGTCTGAGATTCAGATCCGGTTGGGTGAAGATATACTTGAGACTCTGATGGTCAGTGTAGATTTCACAACGGTTACCAAGAAGGTAATGTCGCCAAGTCTTAAGTGCATAGACTACGGCTGCAAGCTCCAGATCATGTGTAGGATAATTTTCCTCATGTGGATGCAACTGTCGAGAGGCATAGGCAATCACATGACGATACTGCATAAGGATGCAACCTAGTCCTTGACACGAAGCGTCGCAATAGATAACAAAGTCTTTAGTGAAATCCGGTGGCACGAGTATGGGCGCATAAGTCAGGCGTCTTTTCAGTTCCTGAAAACTGTGCTCACACTGTGGGGTCCACTCAAACCTTTTATCTTTCTTGAGAAGTTCCGTGAGGGGTTTGGCCACTTTGGAGAAGTTTTCAACGAAGCGGCGACAATAACTGGCTAGACCAAGGAAACTCCTAACTTGTTTGACCGTTTCGGGTGGAGTCCAATCGAGAACGGCTTTGACTCTCTTGGGATTGACAGCAATGCCCTTACCATAGATCACGTGGCCTAGATAGGTCATTTCTGGCAACCAAAGTTCACACTTGGAGAACTTGGCATAAAGGCGGTGCTCTCTGAGTTTTTCTAACACAAGTCTAAGATGTGCGGCATGCTCTTCCTCGTTCTTTGAGTAAATAAGAATATCATCGAGGTAAACCACAACGAACTTATCTAAGTACTCCATAAAGATCGAGTTCATCAAGCGGGAGAAAGTAGCTGGAGCATTGGTTAGGTCGAAAGACATCACGGTGTACTCGTATTGACCATAACGAGTGACAAAGGCCGTTTTGGGATGTACCCATTTCTGATTTTGATTTGGTGGTAGCCGAACCTCAAATCCATCTTGGAAAAGACTGAGGATCCAGCGAGCTGATCATACAAGTCGTTGATCCTGGGGAGCGGATACTTGTTCTTTATCGTGACCACATTAAAGGGACGATAATCTACAACCATCCGATCTGTACCATCCTTCTTCTTGACGAAGAGGACAGGACAAGCCCAAGGAGAAGAACTGGGATGAATGAAACCCTTTTGCAAGGACTCATCAAGTTGTTTCTTAAGCTCGGCTAACCCCAAAGGTGCCATCTTGTATGGTCTCCTAGAGATTGGAACAGTTCCTGGGATAAGTTCTATGACAAACTCTACATCTCTGTCTGGTGGAACACCTGGCAGTTCTTATGGAAAGACATCCGGGAAGTCACGGACTACCGGAATATCTTCAAGGTCTGGAAGAGGGCTGGCATTAAGAGAATAGAGTTGACGCCTTGCAACTCTAGTAGAGACAGTGACTATTTTGCCAGATGGATGTGTAAGTTGAACAGATCTGGTGTAACAATCGATCTTGGCATGATGAGCTGTCATCCAGTCCATACCCAAGATGATGTTAATATCTGAGGACTTGAGAGGTATCAAAGAAGCGAGGAATACCAGTCTGTCAACAAGGATTTCATTACCATGGCTTACCTTGGAGGTTTGCCATTTGGAACCAGGAGTCTAGATTATTAGTGGAGTTGGCATATCACAAAATGACATGCCGTGCAACCGAGCATAACCTTCGGATATGAAGGAGTTGGATGCTCCAGTATCGAACAGAACTGAAGCTGGGTGACAATTGACAAGAAGTGTTCCCAATACGACGTTGGGATCATCTTGAGCTTCTGTAGCTGTGACATGGTGCACACATGCTCGTTCAATGGAGGTTGGCTTGGTACTGATCATCTTGCCGGATGGCTTTTCACGGCCAACAGACCTCTCAGACTGGGGTGGAGTATAACTGGACTGAGGGCAGTCACGTGCGTAGTGTCCTGGTTCTCCGCAGGTGAAGCAAGTTCCTGAGGTAGGACGTGGACCTACATTGGCAAGTGGTCCACTAATAGGCCTGGGTGGAGCACGTTGCTGAGCTGGGTGAGGCGCCACATCGTATGGCCTCGTGCATATCCAGGTGGAAGAGCTGAGTTCAGAATCCAAATCCGTCGCTTCTGAGAGACAGAGCGGGAGGAAGAACCCAGATCACGGTTGTGCTTACGAGACTCCTCGTAAGTGAGCTGAGCTGTCTCTGCATTAAGGCCTTGTTCACAAGAGCCTGGAAAGTATCACAATGATGCAGGTGGAGATCACGACGCAAGTTAGGGTTGAGACCCTTCCGGAACCTACCCTACTTCTTGGCGTCCATGGACACTTCTTCTGTAGCATAGCAGGCGAGGTTTCCAAACTCTCTACTGTAAGCATCAATAGGCAGCTTACCCTGGGTAAAACTACAGAACTCTTCCCTCTTGCGGTCAATGAGAGCCTGAGGAACGTGGTGCTCATGAAAAGCCTCGGTGAAATCCTCCCAGGTAGGAATCTGGCCAGCTGGTAGCATAGCCTCATAGCTCTACCACCAAATACTAGCAGGACCTTCCAGGTGATAGGTAGCATAGGTGACCTTGTCACCTTCAGCTACGTTCGCAGAATGCAACTTGTGAGTGATGCTTTGGAGCCTGTCATCTGCATCGAGTGGCTCAATGGAATGATGGAAGGTGGTTGGTTTCAGACCAATGAAGTCGGTGATGGAAACCAACTTCTTACGCTGATGTGTGGTGTTCTGCTCAATCTGTGCTAGCAAGCGGTTAGTCTCACGCTTGTTCCTCTCGGATGCTAACAAGAACTCTGCCATCAAAGGCTGGTCAGGAGGATCCTCATCCCTACCATCTCCGTGGTTCTTGCTATGAGCAACTGAACCTCGGTTAGCAGACGACATCCTGGCATAGAAACCAAGGAAACAAGGATGTAATTAGCATCGACATAAGGATGCGGAATGTAATGCAAAAGCATTGGAAACTCTTGAAATCCTAAGACAATTTCGGCAGCATAACGGCTGTAAATGCTCAAAAGGATTTTGATACATTCATCAAAGGAATAGCATAATTAATCAGCATCATAATATCAAGGTTCTGGATCAAACTGAGGACACACGGAAGTAGTAGAACTGTACGGAGACACAACCCAACAATCCTAAGACTTTACGGTTTAGTAACACGTCATCTTGAGAGATAGAGGAGAAGCATAGGCCTTAACCCTCATAGAAAAGAAGAGGCTGACTCAAAAAGAGTGACATGAGGTAAAGGAGTAAAAAGAGCCTTACGTTCCCTTCCACAATCAATTCCCTTATATAAATAAAGCATTTCTAGACTCAACTTCGACCAGTTTGGCTTGGTAATCCTACAGTCAGTCAGGCTCTAATACCAACACTGTCGGGACCCCGATCCTAAGTCACACCGATCTAGCATGTAACACTTCATATCACTTTGTGGCATCACGCACGGTATTCCCACGGGTGCCACCTTACCTGGCCCAGGACCGTTTGTGCCTTTTGGCTCACGTATATGATAGTGTCGCTAGCATCCATATGACAAAGAACCCGGGCCGACATGACTAGTCATGAACCCAAAGTGGCACTAACTTACAGGGACAGGCATACATGAATCAACCTCGAGCATGTCGGTCAACAGCGTATGAATCCGGGCTGTAGCACTGGGCTAACAGGACTCCGGGAACCCGGGCTGTAGTAGGCTAGGCAGGACTCCGGATGTCACCACGTGACATTTCCCCGAAGGGACAGACACAGGAACAAAGTGAATCACATGCCGGCCAGTCAAGTGTTCCGGAGCAGTAGTGCTGGGCTAGCAGGACTCCGGTGAACCGGGCTGTAGCAGACTACTATGGCTCATGGAAGCACAAGACTACATTTCCCCATAAGAGAGGCTACCAGGGATAAACAACTAGGTTGTCGGATCCCACACATAGCAATACATGTTACATGTACGCATAACATGCAAGTATGTGATGTACAACATGGCATCACAACATAACTCAAACTCATATAGATAAAGGCCCAGAAGAGCCACATAGCATTCAATACAAACAGGGGTCTCATGACCCATCATTCAGAGCATACAAGCAACAGAAGCATTACATGTCTGAGTACAGACAATAAGGATGGCAATTTTATCCATGGACATGGATATCCATGGATATCCGACCCGAATGGATAGGGTTTGGATATGCTTTTGTGTCCATGGGCGGCGCCCAAACCCGACCCGATTGTTCGTGGATAGGGCATGGATATAATCTTGTACCCATGGATATGCCCAAACCCGACCCGATAGTATGACTTAATGGGGGAAAATCTGCTATCCCTGCCCCACGGTTGTATGTCCCACAACAATTTTACATTTTTTATCTAAAACATGCATAAGAAATTACACAATCCCTATTGTAACTTTATTTAGTTGACATTCAATCCCCTCTGTAACATACTCCAACACCTTCCCTTATTTTTACCTCCTTCTTAAATTACTCGTCATTCTCATCTATTAGAAAAATACTAAATGATCTTAGGTCATTAGTGGATGTTGATTTACCATAAGTGAAGCCTAGCCTACCACGAGGTGAAGAATGGAAGAGTTTATGTTAATATTGTGTTATGTCTTATTTATATGTCTCAAGAGGACCCAATGGATATCCAATGGGTATGGATATCCATCGGATTTGGACATGGACACAATTTTTCACCCATGGATTTTTTCATGGGCGGGCAAAGACTGTCTTCATGGACATGGATATGGATTTGAGATTGTTCAACCCGATCCAAACCTGACCCATTGCCATCCTTAACAGACAACTACAAAAGGAAAAGACTAAGAAGCCTGACTAAACACGACCCTCCCAAGGGTACAAGATCGTAGCTGGGATACAAGCTACTCGTCGAAGTCACTAGAGTAACCAACTGCAAAACATAAATAAGCAAACGTGAGTACGAAGGTACTCAGCAAGTCTTACATCGGAACTATCTGCATATGCAACATTATCAACAAAGGGGGTGGTGGAGTTTTAACAGCAGCAAGCCAGCTTTGACTCAGTGGCTAACCTATACTACGAGTATCAGAAACTTTGAGGTGAGAAGACGCACACGAGTCCACATATTCACCATATCAATACTCCACTACGGATCCATTCCCGTCTCCCTACGAGAAGGCCATCCATAGCACTCACGCTTATCTTGCATATTTTAGAGTATCCACTTCAAGTTGTCTATGTACTACATAAGTCCTCCAAGTTTCCATATCCGAGGAAAACGGCTATTCGAATAGATAATGTTGACCCTGCAGGGGTGTACTTCTTCACACACACTCTCGCCACTTATCGCCCTGTACACGTCATGTACCTCGGGAAACTTCAAGCGGAAGCCGGGCGAGGGTGTCGGCCATGACCTGACTAACCACACAAGTCTCTCGTCCAGGTTTATCGCCTATTCAAGTTCCAATCGCAAGGAGTTCCGGCCGAAGTCTCCAGTACGGCCCCAAAGGATGTGTGCAGGGTTCCCAAGCCCACCATCCGGGTGCCACTTGGTACACCGTGCCACGGTGCCTAGTCTGTCCCAAGCCCGTCCCGTCGGACACCACCTGGTAGACAAGTAGCACTACCTACAAACACCAGAAACTAGTTGCAACTCCTGGATAGAGATCAAGTGGATTAATAAGCCGAGAGGGGCCGGATAACCGGAACCCAATGTGTGGTAGTAACTGGACTTGGATAACATACACAGAACTCAGTGCTTAGGGACGGTTCCAATGAGACAACCCACCATGTACTCCTACATGGCCTCTCATCGCTACCTTTACCAAAACGGGTTCACACACTTAGCCTTTATCGGTAGGACATGTTCACCACTCCGATTCATTCCCGATGAATCATACCTGACACAACTCTAAGCATAGCCAGCATAAAGAAAACAAGCATGGATGAGTAGGCACATCAAGGCTCAAGCAACTCCTACTCATGCTAGTGGGTTTCAACTAGTTACTGTGGCAATGACAGGTCATGCAGAGGAATGGGTTCAACTACCGCAGCAGAAAAGTAGTAGTTGAATCGTTGTTGTCCTAATGCAGTATAAGGAGCAGGAGCGAGAGAGTGGGATTTATCGAAATGCTAAAGGGGGTTTGCTTGCCTGATAGAACGACGAAGGGGCACTGCTCCTCTGACAGGTACTCGGGAACACCTTCCGGAGCGGAACCTATCGAGAAGAAATGGTGTCGGCAATCAATACACAAACAAATGCAACAATATGATGCATGACAATGGCATGTGCAAATGCTAGTGTTTGGGCTAATGCAAGATGCTACAAAGTTGGTTGAAGCCCATTTGAATCAAAGATTCAAATGCAATTCAAAATGAAGCATTTAAAATGCCCATATTATGTTTTCACTTATACAAAATGTATAATTTAGTTTTTCATGCATGTAACTGGCATAAATGGATTCCTTGCATTTTTCTGATAATTTTTCATATATAATTTATTTCATTCTGAGCTACGGTTGAATTATTATGATTTTTTGAAGTTTAGGCAATATTCTGGAATTTCCTGAGTTAAAATAATTCCAGAAATCAATTATTGCATCAGCTCTACGTCAGCATGACATAAGCAAGTCAACGGGGCTGGCCAGGTCAAACCTGACCAGTGGGTCCCACTGGTCAATGACCCAGTCAACTAACTAAGTTAGTTAGTCCTAACTAACTGGGCAGGGCCCACTAGTTAGTGACTGTAGTAGCTAACCTAGTTAGTTAGTTAGTGCTAAATATAGTAATTAGTCGGGCGGGGCCCGCAGGTCAGTGAGAGAGAGGGGGAGCTCAAACTGGCAACCCGGGTCAAACTCGCCGGAGTTGACCCCGCGCTTGTCGCCGGCAAGGCCAGAGACGGTGGAGGGGCTCAGGATTCCTCCTCCGGTGACCAAATGGCCGGCGGAGGGCATCTACATGGAGCTGGGATTCGCCCGCATCCATTTGTGCAAAGGGCAGGGGCTGAGGTGGCCCGAGCTCGCCGGAAGCAAGCTCGCGGCGGTGGCCGGAGTTCGGTGTGTACCGCAGCTGTGGCTAGAGCAAGCGGGCGAGCAAAGAGAGCAGCGGGGCAACAACTACGTGCGTGCGCGAGTGTGTTGGATAGGTCATTGTGATTGAAAGGCCACCGGAGCATCATTGGCGATGAGCTCGGGTGGCTGCGGGTTTCTGTATCCGATGAATCGATGACTACGGCGAGCAATCAAGGCGGAGGAGAGGGGGGTTCGGTCCGTGAGCTCACAGCGGAGACGTAGGGAAGGTCAGCGTGCTCGGGGACGAGTCGGAGACGACGGACGGGCGCCGGTGATCTCGGCGGCCGAGAGGTTGAAGACGATGGTGATGACGTCGCGATGGCGTGCCCCAGCTTGCTTGGCTCGGTGGAGATGACGAAGATGACGTCGTGGAG